>NW_006436810.1:18201006-18201730 GCF_000325575.1 Pteropus alecto | reverse complement strand
CCCGCCGAGCGCGGCGCCCGCGGCCCCGTTCCGTGCGTGTGTCACGACCGTGGTCGCACCGGCTCCTGCCTCGGCCTTCGCAGGTGTTCCCTGCAGGTCCCTGGGGCTGTGCCGTCTCCGCTAAGCGCGCTGGCGACATTCCTGTCCTCCCCCCTCGCCTTCGTCCCTAGTGCTCTCCAGGCCTCGGTCCAGGCCCAGGGCCGCCACCTGTGTGAGCGGAGCTGACCGCTGCTCCCCGCCGCTGCTGAGCCGCGCTCTCTTGCAGCGGCCCGGGCCGCGGACCGGAGGGTGCGTGGCAGCAGGAGACGCCAGTCGCCCCGAGATCAGGAACAGGGTGGCAGTGTGGCAGGTGTCGCCAGTCTGAACTTCTCCGTCCCGCCCAGCTTTCTAACGCATGGGTCGCTGCGGGGCTGGGAGAGGGTAGGGGTCCCGGACAGGGGGAGGGTTAACTCGAGGCAAAGTTCCCGGCTCCCAGTCTTCACGGCACCTAAGGCATCACCCCGCACGCAGCACTCGGCCACCGCGAGACTCATGCAGTTGATGGCAGTGACCTCACCTCCCCCCCCTTCTCATGACAGCGCCGGGAATGAGCAGGCTCGGCTGGGGGCGCAAGAGCCCCGCTGGGGCGGGGGATTGGGGGGTGTGCAGTGGCTGCGACATCCCGACCTCCGCCTCCAGCCGGGTCTGCAGTCAGCCGTGGGCAAGAAAGGGGACAAGTCACCCA
>NW_006436810.1:18198431-18200993 GCF_000325575.1 Pteropus alecto | reverse complement strand
TCAGAACCACGATCCAACGAAGGTGTGGAAATGGCATGAGGTGCACATTTGTAAAAACACGTGTTTCACAAAATTTATGTCACTTAACCTGACTCGGCACGTCATGGTGGCATAATAAATATTATAGCATATTGTGATGGGTACGTGTAGCCATATGTTCATACTAAGAGAATAATGAGCGTGCTAGCCTAAGCGTGCGAGGGACAGCTTCACAGGCGTTTCTGCTGTGACAGTCACGCACAGGAGCCTTGTCCCTGACCCCCGCGGGCAGGCACTCTGGTCAGCCGGAGGCTGCGCTGGCCAGGCTCTTATCCATGCCCACTCCGCGCACCCCCTTTCCCACAGACAGCTGGTTCACGGGGGCTCAGCCTCCAAGGGGACGTCAGGGTCCCGAAGAACAAATAGGACACCGTCCTCTAACCAGGAGCAGGAGCATCGAGAACACGACGTCCCTTTTCCAACACACGCTCTCACAGCTGGGTTCGTTTTTCCTGTCCCCGGTCACGTACCGTAGAGACGAGGCCTGGCTCTGCTCAACAAGGCGGGCAGGCAGTGTGCTGAGAAGTTGGCTTGTGAGACTTCAAACGTCCCCAAGTTAAGCTGAGCGCCGGGTCCTGTGCTGCGGCGTTCCCCTCCCCCACCCTCCCCCCCTCATTTCATTCGGCGAGGTTCCCAGCAAAACCGCCGGCGACCAGCTCGTGACAGCAGACCGTCCCCTGTCACACCTGGCCGTGTCCGGCGTGAGTTCATCTTCTTAGATTAGCAGCCATCCACATACACTGTCGTGGACACGCGCACAGTTTATCACGCTCGGAGAAGCCCGCCCACGAACGAACTTGTGTCCGCCTCCCTGGGGGGAACTCGCGGCCCCTCGGAAGGGGCCGTGCAGACCCCGCTGCTCTGGGGACCCCGCCAGCGAGCAGGGCTTTGGGGTTCCAAGCTCCTCCTGGCGTTTCTGGGAATGAACTCCTGGAGTAAAGCGAAAACCTCGCTCTGTCTCCCACCTTCTGCGTGGCTGTCCAGCCGTGTCGCCCGTCGCGTTCCCACGATGATCGCTTGGCTGGCCCACGAGGAGCTCTGCTGGGACCTTGGCATTTGGGTCCGAGGCAGGCGAACCAGATCCAGGCTGACCTTTCAGATGGTCCGGCTGTCTGGTATTAAAAGCCAGTTTCTAAAGAAAAAAAAGAGAAAGAAAGATGAACAGTTAACAGTGTCGCTTCAGAGCTCGGGGGCGAGGTAAGTGTGGCCGACGCCCGTGCCTGCGGCCGCCGCGGGCGGCTCGACGTTCAGTTCTACGCTTCATGCTTCTTCGCGCTTCCCTTTTCTCTGCTTGAAAGCTGACCACAGTCCACGCAGGGTCCAGGGGACCTGGAGCCGCCTCAGGGCCTGCAATTCAGTCCTAGGGACCCGCACTGCCGGAGACTTCCAGCGCGACAGGCCGCCGGAGTGCCATGGCATTCTCGCGAGGTCCGGCGGTCACCACGCTGCCTTCACGGCTGTCCGTGTTTCCTAGCGCCACGTGCCCCTGGTGACGTGCACAGAGGCGCCGTCCCTGCAGAGGACATGCTGGCCAGGCCTGGCTTTTCCCATAAAATGCAGGACACTGCACAGGACACGGTGACACTAAACAATGATTTGCTGCTTATGTGACATTCAGATTTAAATGGACGTCTGAGTTTCATTGGCAAACCCTGGCAACCCTGGGCTGAGGATAGACTTGGACTCGGAGGAAACTGCGTTCAGATGTCCAGGCATTTGTGTCAGAGGTGGCTGCAGAGTGCCCGGCACAGGCGAGCTCTGTGGAGACCGGGCTGTGACTGCTGCCTTCATTATAGCTGCCACCAAGATACGTCCTCCCGCCAGGATGCGTCCATCCGGACAGGCTTTGCGTCCGGGCTGCGTCCTGCGACAGGCAGAGGGAGACTCGCAGTCCCTCCTTTCAGAAGCTCACGGGGGATGTGGGCAGGAAAGACTTTGGTCTCGGCGGGAGCGCCGGCCGTGGGACCCAGGGCCAGCGGGGGTGTGCGGCCCGTGACGCCGGCAGCACGCGTCCTGCCTCGCCTGCTTCTGGTGGCCCGGCTGTGCCTCAGCTGGTGGCTGCCTCTGGCCTCACGTGGCCACCCTCTGTATGTCCGTGTGTCCTTTCCGCCCGAGGACGCGACACTGGAATTAGGGCCCACGACCCGCTCTTAATGCAGTCACATCCGCGAAGACCCTGTTTGCAGGTAAGGTCGCAATCACAGGGACCAGGGTTGGGACTGGACACGCTTTTTGGGACACAATTCAACTCCCTGCAATCCGGTACTTAATCATGTCTGGTCCTCGCCGTTGACTTTCCTGCCCATGCGCCTGTGACGTGCCCACTTCCTCCACGTACCCTGGCAAGGACAGTGCCTAATGGCAGTTACAGCGAGGGCGGCTTGGCTTGGTGGCTCATTCCCCTGCGGTGATGAATGACAGACCACTATCTGGATGGACCACAGTTTATTCATCCATCACCCACTGGAGGACACCTCGGTGGCTTCTCATTCTGGTGATTGTGCATAAACCTGCTGGGAATGA
>NW_006436810.1:18196052-18198345 GCF_000325575.1 Pteropus alecto | reverse complement strand
GAGTGAGTCCGTTTTACAAGAGCCCACCGACTGTCCTCCAGGGCGGCGGCGCCGTCTGCACCCTCCCCACCACCCGAGAGGTCAGCGGCCGTGTCTCACCGTTGCCCGAGTCTGCGTTTTCCCCGTGACTTGCTGCGTAGGGTCTCTGTTTTCTCATTGGCATCTGTGTGTCTTCTTTTGTGCGGTGTCCGTTACGGTCTTCGGCCCCTTTTTCGTTTGGTTGTCTTCTGCCGAGTTTTGAAGTCGATAGCGCGTGTTGAGCAGCAGCCCTCTGTCAGGCGTGTCTCTCGCAAACACTCTCTCTCGGTCTGTGGCTTGTCTTCTCTTTCTCTTCACGTCGTCTTTTCCTGAGCACGGTTTTCATACCTCACGAAGCCCGGCGGATCAAGTCTTTTATTTGTGGGTCGTGCCTGCGGCGTCGTGACTCAAACGCCATCGCCAGAGCCAGGCCCATCCAGATCCTCCTGCGACATCTTCTGGGACTGTCATAAGTTTGCATCTCACGCCTGTGATCCGTTTCGAGTTAATTTTTGCGAAGGGCGCAACGTCTTGCGTTGTTTGTTTTGCTTGGCGCGTGGCCGCCCGGCTGTTCCAGCACCTTCTGCTGCAAAGACGATCTTTCCTCCGCTGCGCCGTCTTTGCTCCTTTGTCAAAGACAAGGCGACTGGACTTCTGGGCTCTCGGTCCCGGCCCATTCGCCTGCCTTTGGCCGGTGCCGCCGCCGTGACTCCCGCTGCCCCACGGCACGTCCAGCGCCGGGGGTGCCCGTCCCCTCTGCGTTCTCCTCCCTCGACATCGCGCTGGCCATTCTGGGTCTTCGCCTTCACGATCGCTGCGTCGACTCCGTGAAAACGTGCTGGGCTGTGGTTGGGATCGCACAGAATTTGCAGGTCAAGTTGGGGAGATGAACGACCGTGGATGTTTCTCCATGAATTTAGTTGTTTTTGGATTTCATTCATCAGAGCTCTGTAGTTTCCCTCCTATAGATCTTGTCCATGTGTCACCTGCGCTCAGGTGAGGAGGGAGGCTGAGCTGGCGATCAGCCAGACGGACGCACCGCGGGGTTTCGTGAAGGCCGAGCGCCCTCCGCAGCACGTTGGGCCTGGGGTTTAGCCCGTCTCGGCCCCGGGCACCGGTCCCCAAGTCGGCGGCCACTGGTGGTGACCCGACAGGGCTGGGAGGCACGGCCGCCTCCGCCTTAGCCGGGAAACGCATGTCGGATTCAGGTGACGAGGTCAGGCGACGTTTCAGGAGCTCTCAGAGCATGAGGAGGAGCTGTCCGCGGCCGCTTCTGTTGGGAAGGTTCCAGGACACGAGCCCCGGAAAACCAAATCGACGGCCTCCCACCGCGGACGTGAGCACGCGGGAACGGGGAGACGGGGCCGCCCGCCCGGGCTCCTGTCTGGTGGGAAGCGGGCGTGAGGGGTGCATGGACTTAGGCGGCCTCGATGCCCCCGTCAGGGTGACCCCGTGTTTCGTCTCCAGCAAAGGCGCGTGCACGACAGGCTGTGTCCCTGGGCCCGGACACCGGCCCTCGGTCACCGCAATGTTTCTTAGATGCTGAAAGTGTTAACGCAGCAAAATGCTGAAAAACAAGCTTAGTCTCCAGCAACCACATGACTTATCATTCGTGGTTGAAAACATCCCCAGCTCCACCGCCGCCGGCCCGAGTTCTTTAGGAAGTTCAAACGTGTCTGCACGTTCGCAGTTCCAGAAACTCAGTCCATTGCCACCTGGTCGCACGCATCAGTCGGGTCCCGGTCTCGGTGACTTACACGTGTCATCTCATTTAACCCCGAGAAGCGGGTCCGAGCTACATTTTGATAAACTGAGAATTACATCGAGAATGACTAAACCCATTTCTTAATCTGCCGTTTCTAGAAATAAATCTGAACTCGATATCCGATCCTGTCCGTATTAGAGTTCTTATCATTCTTTTATTTGTTTTTTTTCGAACTCCGAGCTCCAGTCTTCCCAGCCATTTCTGGAGAATGAGTGCCTGATTTATTTAGAAATTTTTGCAATTTCTGTCGTTCGGTAAGAAAACTCTCAGGAAAATTCAACCTTGTAAACATGCAAGCATCTCCTCCCTGAGAATATAGCTTTCGTTCGCTTTGGGAAGCAGCCAAACTTTGGTTGAATTGATTTGCACAGAAACCAAGTTTGAAGCCTTTAAAAAGCAGTGGGGAAAAAAAAAAAGCTGAGACCATGGCCGGTCTTCACGTGCGTGGAGAGGAGCACGTTTCCCGCAAAGCGACTGCCGATGCTGGTTCATCTGTGCTGAGTTAAGGGA
>NW_006436810.1:18190101-18195968 GCF_000325575.1 Pteropus alecto | reverse complement strand
CTACCGGGAGTGGCCTCCTTGGGCGGGCGGCTGGGCGGGCCGCCCGCTGAACGGCGTCCTGTGCCCCCGGCTTCGCTGGAGCCCGGGCAGTTGGGTGGGAAGCATCCGCATTTACCCGAGTCATCTCCTCCGACAGGAGATCTCGCGGTGGCGCCTTAATGGCGCTGTTTTACGTGGCACAGCAAATTCGGGCACCTTCTGCCTCGCCGGTGCTGATCCACTCGGTGTTTCATTCGCAACTTGTTACCCATGACCCGTGCTGCTGGCCAATCCCCCCTCAGAGCTTCAAACCGCTGTCAAATCAACTTTTTTTCTGGAATATGCCTGGAAAAAGTAGATGCAGCTCGAAATAAACTGGTTCATCATTTGAATTTCTTTTTGCCTGAGTAGTTTCCAGAACTTTGGCATTTTATAGATTATAAGTCAAATTAATGTGTGAAAAGATTTATTGCTATAGCTATGAAGCGATCTGTCTATCATCTATCCATTCATCCGTGTATCCATCAGTCCATCGTCTGCCTGTTACCTTCCTATATACCTATCTACCTGTCTAGTACCCATCTAATCTACGTATATACACACGCGACACAGACACGTAGCAATCAGACGTGTGGTGACTGACAGAAAGGGGGCCTTCTATTCTTAAAACAATAATCAGCTCGATTTGCCCGCTGCCCTTCCATCCTTTCGGGGGAGAGGAAGACAGTATAGGGCATCATGATTCTAGTTAATTTAAACTGCTGTTAGATATTGATCACAGGGTACGAAGTTTCAGTTCTAAGATGAGTAAGTTCTGTAAGTCTAATATAACACGTGATTATAGCTAATAATAATGTATTGTAAACCTGTAATTTGCCAAGAGAACACCCTTCCTGGGCCTGCGCTTTCCAGGGACTCCCCACATGTTGACTTGGTCTGGGAGGGTATTTCTATCCTGAACTGCTTTTTCTTTCCAAGTAAGCCAACTCGAAAACATGCAATGGAACATTTAGGGTGAAAAGAGGCGATTTCTACGATTTCTACGAAGTTTGAACACCTGATTCAAAACCGAGCTCAATCAGAGGCCAAGTTTCTATCAGTGGTGGTGTGAAGTGAGACAGACAGACGGACAGACACACACACACACACACACACACACACACACACACACACACACACACACGTAACTATGTGAGTGATGAACGTGTCAGTTAGCTTGATTGTGGCAATCATTTTACAATGTGTATCTATATCGAAACACTATGTTACATACCTAAATATACATTTCTTTTGTCAATTTTACCTCGGTAAAGCTGGAAAAATTAGAAAATAAAACTGGAATAATATCTTATTTTGTGTGAGGCGATGGTATTTGAGAAGTTTCCTCAGATGCAAAATAAAAAGACACTGGCCTCACCTTGTGCGTGCTTCTCACACGTAAGATGCTGCCCGCACCGGTGTTTCGCATGCTTATTGACGCTGCGAAATGCTTGTGTGCGTGTGTGTTTGAGTATCTCCGTGTGCGTGTTTGTGTACATGTGTTTGAGTATCTGTGTGTGCATGTTCGTGTGTTTGTGTTTGTGTGCGTGTGTGGTTGAGCGTGTGCGTGTGTGTGATTACGTGTGTGTGTTTCCGCGTGCCCACGTGTGTGGAGGGGCCGGGGCGGCCGGGCGGGGCGGGCTGCAGGGCAGGTGTGCTCAGCGCCCTGAGTACCTGTACCCAGCGCAGGTAACTGACGGTGGCCAGTGCCGGCCGCAGACGCCTGAGCCGGCAGCAGGAACGTGCACAGCGAATGACAGGGAGCGACTAGGGCCTGGCGACTGCGGGGTTTGGCTCCGCGTGGCCGGGGGGTGGGGGGTGGGAGGAGTCCATGGATGGGACCCGGGCAGGCCACGCACCCCTGTGAGACGGGGTGTTCGTGCTTCCCGTCCTCCCTCACCCCCTCTGTCTGTCTCTTGGACTGGGATGGAAAATGGGTTCCTGTGGATTCTTTTATCTGCTCTTCAAGATGGAGGCGGCAGAGCGGCGGCCTGCAGCGCGGGCGTCCTGGGCCGCTCTGGACGGTTCCACCGCCGACGCCGGGCAGGCCCGCAGAGGCCCCCACGCACGGGACCCGAGGGTGGACGCACGCTCACTCGACAGGTCCGCGTCGATGTGGCCCCACAGATGCAGCGTGGGTGGCCGTGTGTTCCGTGTCACGCCAGGGGCAACTATTAGGGGCAGCGGTTCATTCCTCTCGGCTGGTTCAAAACCCGTGGGTGCCTTCGAAGTGGGGCGTCTCCATCTCTGCGGCTACGTCCGCGTCCGCGCCCACACTCGCAGCTCCATCTCATCCATCCCATCCCGTCCCCATCTGCGACCCCAGCCCCAGCCCCAGCCCCAGCCCATCAGCCATCCCCACACCCATCCACCGTATATCTGCACCGACACCTATGCCCGTGCCCGCGTCTATGTGAATGTGTTCTTTGGACAACAGCACGACTTTATTCTTACCTCTGATAATAAACTTCGTTTGATAAAAGCAAGGGGGGCCGGTGCCGTTCAACTTTTTAGTTTAATAAAATCAGAATGCGCACAGCAATGCGGTGTTAGCATCTAAGCTAATAAAACAAGCAATTAGTGAAACTACGGTGATTCGTTTTAATCCTTACAGTCAGCAAGTTTCAGTCTATTCTTACACAATTTTTGGACCTTTATTTATTAGCTGAAATGATTTCTTGCTGAAAATCCCTGTCAATGATATCACTGAACACACAAGTCGCTGAATAAGCCGCTGTAACAAAAATAACCACATTTTTGAGGGTTGCAGTGTGCCTGAAAACCTGCCTTTATATCTGTATTTATCGGTCTCATCGGTACCTGCACACACGCCCACGCCAACCTTAACCTCAACCTGTATCCACACCATACCACACCTGTTCCTATCGCCACACCTACACCTACCTGCGTCACCTCTATCTATAGCGAACCATCTCTCTCTCTATTATATCAATATCTATAATGCCAACATGTGTCGGAAGCGACACGCTTGGATTCTCTTCATCAGCTGCCCCCATGTCACAAGCTGGTTGCAATTAGGGAATCTATTAATAACCATGGGAGAATTTTACTCAGGTGCAGAGACAAGCAAATTGAGGGTGAAATTAGATTATAGACAACAGGTTATGATGGGTGAGATGTTTTTCTTTTTACCAAAGAGGAATATATTAAATAAACACCTTGGGAACGCAGGAGCCCGGTTCAATATGGTTTTCAGTTCCCATGTTTAGGATGCCTCTCGGACGCCCTATAAGATGTTCACCACAGAACGTTGCTCGGCCTTTCGGAGATTGGAAGACTTGTTTGCGTGTTCTTCTCTGCAGGGATTGAAGTGCAGGCTGAAATAGGTCATCTTTCTTCTTCTTCTTTTTTTGCTCATTTTGATATTTCGTGGAAATGCGATAGCGCAGCTTCCAGGCTGAGCTTTTGTTCGGACGAGGGATGACGGGCATGGACGCTTAGGACTCGGGGATCCAGCACCTACAGGACCCATCACGGCCGGAGGATGGCGACTGTTAGTTTCGTCCCTTCAGTTATCAGTTCCGGGGCCCTGAATTAGATGCTGGAGGGTTGGTGATCGGAACGGGGTTTCTTAGGGGGTGAACGAGACAATGAGGGTGTGTGTGTTTTTAACAGCAGTCGCGTTATGGGAGTCTGTTTAATGAGGTCTAGAGCTGGAAAACGTCTCCCACTGGACACGAGAGACACGCAGCGTCACGTAGTCTGAACCCGCGGAACCGGGGTTCGGCGAGGCGGGGGATGGGGGGGCTCACAGCCACGGGACCCATCCAAGGTGAAAACAACGCAGTCCCTCAAGGAGACAGACGTCCTCAGTAACCGCAAATGGTGACAGTCTCGTGGGACGCTGGGACTTCACGACGTGTAGCTGGAGAGCCGCCGGCCTAATTTTGATGATGAACTTGAAAGCCTGCCTCGCAGTGAGAGGCCCTCGCTGACTCCGTGGCGGGCGCGTCTGCGCACAACCTCTCCGTGAACCTGACCTACACCTGCGCTTCGCCCGGAGAAGTCGGGTCCACACGTGGAGAAAACGCCACAAACGCGAGAGCGGGCGGCGGCAGGAAGGCAGGCGGTTCGCAGCGGGGCCCCCTCCCAAGGCGGCTCCCAGTTCAGGGCCAAAGGGACAGCGGATGAGTCAGTGACCCTCGCGGGCACCTCAGCCCTCTCAGCCAGCGGCCCCCACTGTGCCCCTTCCCTCCTGGGCCCCACTGCCCCTGAAATGCAGGTTTATCTCTCGCAGGGGCGGAAGGAGAGTACAGCCGTGCGCGAAGCCTTTCCACGCGAAAGCCTGCTCTGCAGGGCACGGACGCGCGGCTAAGACGGCACGGCCCGCTGAGCGCGGCTCACGGGGACAGGGCCCCGAAGGGAAACCGGCGTCGGGGGGCGGGGTCAGTATGAGGACCCGGCGTGCGGCCTGCGACTCCTTCGGGTCTGGGACCAGGTGGGTGTCTGCGGGGTGCGGGGTGGCACGCCGGCCCGGGTCTGCGGGGTGGGCTTTTGGCGGCGGGACCGTCCACAGCAAGTACGTTTTAAATATTGAAACACATGTCGGGCTTTGATAGCGGTTGCTAAATTACCTATAGAGGCTGTATTGATCACCACATATTTGAGTCACGAATGACAGCATCTGTCCTCAAGCGGGACAGGTAAGTGTGCCAACAAGCTCTAGGTCTTTGTCAAGCGGGTGGATGAAAAGTTGTTAATTTGCGTTTCTCGTGTAATGCGTGAGGCGGACCATTTTCCATATGGTTAGGAGCTATTTTTATGTCCTTTGCATTTACCGTTTGTTCTCACATTTCACCTATATTGCTATCCCGTTATTGATCTTCCTCGTATTGATTTGCAGAAGCTTCTTAAACTAAGGGAGGCGGCGTTGTCCCGGAGACGCATGTTGTAAATAAGCCGCCTCTGATTTCTGCTCTGCCTCTTTCGTGGAGCTTTGCAGTCAGAAAACATCTATTTTTATATGGTTGCATTTATCGGTCTATTTTCTTATGGCTTCTGCATTTTTGTTTTGTTTGGAAAGGGGATTTTCCTCACTCAGTGATTAGAAACATTTTCTAATATTTTCTTCCGGTTCTCTGCTTTGTCGCTGTTTCATATTTAAGGTTATATTTGGTTTAACATTTCTTCTGATGTCAGTAGAAAGGTGGGAATTAAGCTTCGCTGTTTTCCTTTTTTTCAGATTTCCTGTAGCACTGATCGAACGTTATTTTTCTGAATGATATGAAATGACACCTTTATTATACCCCAAGTCCCTGGTATAGATATTTGGATCTATTCTGGACTCGCTTTTCTCTCCCATTGATTTATCCGTCGTTGGGCTCAGCCGCGGTGACCCTGACTTCAGGACGCGCTTCAGCCCCTGGCATGGACGTTCCCTCCTTATCCCGCGCTTTCACCAGAGCCATTTCACAGATATTATGTTATGCTTTTTCCCTCATGGATGTTTCCTCAGGATTTCATGGCGTTTTAAATTAAGTCAGGTAGAATCGACATCTTCATGATACAGACTTCTTATCTAAAGGTAGAAAATTTTCCTTTTGGAAAACTCAGTCACGTTCTAAAGACGTCTTCACGCATCTCCCGGACAGATCGCGTCCACGTGTCTTCGTCGTGTTGCTCACCTGATAGCTGATCGTGTGCGGAAAGGTAATGATGCTGGTGTTTTAGTTTTTAGCTGCTCACCTCCCTGAATTATTTTACAATTCAGAACATCTTCAGGTGATTGATCGTTTCGTCTTTTCTGGGCGTTCGATCCTGTCCCCTGCACGCGGCGAGCGATGCTTTCGCGGTCTTCGCTCCGCGGCTGCGCCCCGTCCCCCCCCCCC
>NW_006436810.1:18184711-18190059 GCF_000325575.1 Pteropus alecto | reverse complement strand
CGCCCCGACCGCCCCCCGCAGACGCGCCCCGACCGCTCGCGGCTCCTCCCGAACTTACTTCGAGTTCATCTTTCCTTATTCATCACAACGCGCTTGGTGTTGTTTCTACTTTGTCATCATCCGAGACTTGCTGTCACCTTGGCCCGTCCACAGTCACTGCAGGCCAGCCGACAGGAGTCAGGAAAGCCGCTGGCCGCAGGGGTTGGGGGACCTGGCTGAGCACCCCGTCTGGCTGTGGCATCCATTCCCCGCTTACGGGCTCTGTTCGCGCCGCCCCCGGCCCTCTGGTCCCCCCTCCCCCCAGCTCCTAGCCCGATTGGTCCCGTCCGCGCACCTGGCCTCTGCTGTCGCATCCCTGTTCCAGCTCAGCCTCCTGCTCAGATCCGCAGACCTCGGCCCCACGGCTCAGCGGCTGCTCCCGCCGCCGTCCGCAGTGGCGCCAGAGGGACGAGTCGCCTAAGCCCTGCCCGCGACCTCCGTGTTCCCGTCAGGCTGGCACTGGCACCTACTTCCTGCCAGGCGCGGCCCGGACGCTTCGCATCTGGTCTACTCGTGACGAAAGCCCCACACGGCCCGCAGTGTCGCGTGTGTCTGTCCTCACTGTGTCTCGATCGTTTGCCCGCGTGGCTGTGCCCTGACAGCAGCGACGCCCGCGGGCGTAGCATCCGCACTGCTCGCGAGTGCTCGGTGAGCGACTCACGTTAAATGGAGATATTGCCATCACGTCGCCGCCTGTGCGAGGCACCCATGACAGCCGTGCCCGCGACACAGCGCTGTGCGCTCGGTCCTGCTCACCCGGTGACTCTAATTCTCAGGTTGTCACTTTCAGATTCCTTCCCTGCTCTTCCAGGATAATCCCCGCGCTGCCGCGTTGGTGGCCAGTCCATGTCATGTCACGGTGATGAATTCCATGCTCTCCATTCACTGTTGGGGACGCAGTGACGGCTCACTCTCTGTCGCTCTCAGTCTCTGTAGGCCGGTGTGGTCTCTGGGGACGAAGGCTTAGGGTGTTAACATTAATGAGGACGTTTGTCCTACGAATATAAATTGAAAAACTCCTGGACGGCGTATAGGCACCAAGGCCACAGTGACAATGGCCGTGACAGAACAGTGACAGGGGCTCGGCCTTACGCTGAGCACCGGAACGGTCAAACCCTTCACTCCCGCAGGGCGTCCGAGCCGGGTGTTGTCCGGCAGCGGTTTTCTGACTGGAGCCCGAGGAAGACGCCCCGTCACTTGCGAGGGGGACCCGGCGGTCAGCACTGAGCGTCATGGATGCCAGGGCCACACAAGGCGCGATAGGCCCTGCCTTGCGGGGCCCGTGCAGCCCTGGGGGCCACGTGTGTGTGACACGCTCTGGCCGTGCCCGCGGTGGCGGTCCCCCGAGTCGGAAGCCAGGTTTTATCATCGCGCTTGGTGGCCAGCACGGCCCCGGCACAGGTCCTCGGCAGAGCTGCTCTGTGTCACCCGACTGAGAGAACAGAAGCATTTGCCCGAATCACGAGAACACTCCTCCCTCGCCCGGCCACCTCCAGTGGCCTCGGCGCCCCACAGTGACCCCGGTGAGTGGACAGCAACCCCCTGGGTGGGGAGCTGGCCGCCCACCGGCAACCTACGTGCGTTCCAGCTGCAGGGAGATGGCCTCGGACCAAGGAAAACACCGATAAGCTGCGTCTTCGAGTGTGAGAACTTGACATTCGAGAAAGCCCGTGACCTTGGAGCCCGCTGTCTTCAGCTGCTCTGTGGGAACACTTGCCAGCCGAGTGCCTCTGTCCCCAGCCCCGGTGTGAGTGGGGACACTGCGCGAGGTCAGGGCCAGGTGTTGAGCGTGGGCGTTGTCCGCAGGGGACCTGGCACCAAGGCTGGGCCGCCCTGGGTGTCCTGAGCTCTTCTCTGCAGAGTCACACGGCTGTTATGGTCGTTTCAGCGTGTCCAGTGGTGCCACGCTGGCCCTGGCGCCCTTCGGATGTGGACCTGGGCCTTGTCACCTGGCCACTGCTTGTACTGGGTTGGCAGGAAGCAGGGTGTGGTGACTGTCCTCTGGGGTAGTCTGGGGCGCTTGCCCACACGCCGGTGAGGGGCGGGGAGCCAGCTGATGCCGGCCCGACCCTGCCTGGACGCTGTGGGTCAGCCACTGCCCGGCGCGGTCCAGGCTTAGACTCTAGGTCAGGGGTCCCTCTGTGTGTGCCCGTCCCATCTAGAGGCTTTGCATTCGAAAGTGTGGCTTCGACCTGAGCAGCCTGCGGTGCAGCATCAGGGGCGGCCGGCCTGCCCCGGGGAAGGTGAGGATGCGGACAGCACCCTGCCCCGGCCGGTGTGTGACCCTGGGGGGCGGCAGGCAGCAGGGCCACTGAGCCCCTGCCAGCAATGTGGGTCAGAGCTCGGCCTTCCATCTGTCTCTGGAACCCGAGGGGATGCAGCGAAGGTCACACGGGGAGCCTCTCACTGGCCACTCAAATGTTATTTCAGGGACCAGCAGCTGTAGGGGACGGGGTCTAGGCAGGGTGCTGCCTTTCCGGCTCTGCCCGCCGCCTGCGCCCCCTCGAGGTTGCCACCAGCCGGCGAGCCGGGAAAACCCAGCAGCCCCGGGAGCAGTCCTGGTATAAGGACAGGCACAGGGCACCGAGTGTCGGCGCCTGGCAGGGCTTCCCAGGTGGTCATCAGTGAGGCAGGCAGCAGAGGCCTGGCCCCGCCCCAGGAGTCTGCAGGAGCTGGGGGGCCGGCGACTGTGCCAGAGCTGGGGTGGACATGGTGGGACCACGGACAGACAGCAGGCGCCGACCCGCCCGGAGCCGGCGTGGACTCGGCAGGACCACGGCCGCAGGCACTGACCCGCCGGCTGGCACAGAGCGCCACGCAGTCTACGACCATGGCGCAGGCCCTTCTGGGGGCGCCCGGCCAGGCTCCGGGGGCGAGTGGGATCAGGGACCGTGGCGGGGCCTCCCGTGGACGGGGGCTCGCGAGAGGAAGCGCATCGCTGTGTTCTGAAAGACGCGAGGACAGCGGCCCAGCCGCGTCCCCGGGGCCGAGGCCCAGCCCGCCAGCCATGCGTGCTGAGATGGGGAACATCACGGGGACCCGCGGAAGCTAGGGCGTGGCCTGCTGGCGCTGTTTAAATCCAGAGGAAGAGCGACACTGTGGCCGTCCCCCCGGTTCCCGGGCCGGGACCTGCGGACAGGACAGCCTGGCCGGCGGGCGGTGTTCTAGGTGCCGGCCCGCCCGTCCCCTCCTACTTCTGGACCGGTGCCGGGCCCAGTAATGTTTGACAAACAGCCGTTAACCTCATGACCAGGAACCGTGAGCACAGAAGAAATGAATAAAAGCGAAATGTTTGCGCATTTTATTTGATAGGATTTTCCTGACGTTATGCTGCTTTGCTTTTCTGTGTTTCTTTCTTTTTTTCTTTCCTTTAGCCCAGAGAAAGATGCCAAAGTTTCAGACCAGAAACACAAAATCACAGTTATATAAAAAGAGAGTAGATAGCAAGTGAAGATTATGTCACAGCACTTGATAAAATTTGTAACAACTTCCAGACAAATCCTGAGAAAAAGAAACTCAAATAACAGGGCTTCAGATAACGAGGAGAAAGTCAATGATTATATTTCCCGACGCCGCAACAGATGAAATCGCATCTCAAAAATTGTTTTTGAGTGATTTCTTGGAGCTGACAATCTCTTATCGGTGTAATGAGCCCAGACAGCGCCAGGAACAGGTGTGCAGAGGCTCATTTCTTCCTCACATGCATTCCAGCCTCACGCTTTCAGACAGGACGTTTGGCCTCCTGGTCCGGCGTGGGGATGGGCTCCCGCAGCATCTCACGCATGGTCCACTTACGCCGAAAAGTCGGCCTATGGACGGATTGAACCTTTGTCGTTGGGGAAATTAATTGTTTATTGTTTGAAAGTCAAATAGAAGCCACGTTTTATGATAAAATTATACTACTGGGCCACGCTGTGGCTACCGTGAGAAGTGGCTTTCCATCTTTCTGTCGGAGAATGTCGTGGACCCCTCAAAATGCCGGGGAGCAGCCTTCTCACCCCTCGGAAGATGGGCGGCCAGACAAAGCAGCCTCAGGGGTCCGCTTATTCATTCTGCATTAATTTAACAGCGAGGTACTGAGAGCTTACTTCTCGCGGGCACAGGGGCCAGAGAAGGCTCCCCGGGAGCGTGGACCCCTGGCGTCTACCCTCCCCCCACGACCCGCAGCAGCAGCCCTGGCCGGCAGGCGCCAAGTGCCACCTGCGGCTCGTCCCCTCGGCCCCTTGGCCTCAAGCCACCACCGTCCCCGCTGGCCGGGCTCCCTGCTTTCTTCACGCACTGCCGGCGAACCGCTCAGTGCCAGCTGGGCTAGTCTGGCCAAGGCGGGAAAGGCAGAGGTGCCAGGAAACGCCGGGCGACGTTTGACCCGAGTTTTGAAGCCTGGGCGCCCCCACTTTGGACTGTGGCGGGGGCCTGGGCATTGCGGGATGTAGCAGCACCCCGGGGCCGCCCGCTGGACGCCAAGCACCCCTCAGGACGGCGGCGGCCAGCGTCGCTGGACACTGTGCGAGGTTCGGGGAGCGCTGGGCGCCCCGCCCCCTCCTCCGTAGACCCGGTCGCTGTCCTCCGCGCCCATGGCCGGCGCGCCGGTCACTCCCTTGGTCCTCGCAGCGTCTTAGCCCTTCGTCCCTGGTGCTTACGAGGCGAGAGGCGGGATGTCAGACCAGGGTCAGAAGGAACCGCGCAGGGGCTCAGTGACGGGGCGTCCCTGAACCCCGACTCCGCTCCCCTAAAGCCGACGACTCAGTCCCGGACGAGGGTGCGCGCGCACCGCGCAGCCGCCCCGAGGCTCCGCCGGGCTGGGCAGACGCAGTTGGGGACAGAGGCCGTGAGCGCCCCCGACCACGCGTGCCAGGGACCAGTCCTAGTCCTGCCTCCAGACTGTGAGACAAAAGGTACTTGTGAATATTAGGGTGGCCTGTTGTCATGGCAGCCCTGAGAACCAAGGCTTTTCCACGTGCCACCCTCTCATCGTTGACTGGTGACAATATCCTCTGCCTGCTGTGTATTTTGAAAGAATGAACTTGGGCATTCGGTCACTCGTGCATTCTGTGACTCCTCAGGCGTGCGGTCACGGTCAGCTCTGGGTGGCTTGGGGCACCGCTGAGTGTCACGGGGTGCGGCGCGCGGGCCCTCGGATCGCGGGAGAAGGAGCCGGTGCCCGGTCACTCTGTGGCCGGAGGGCCGCCCCTGCTGTCCCACCCGGCCGTCCCTTCGCACCCAAGTCCCTCGTGCTCTGGGCCTCGTCTGGCCTCGTGCTCCATGGGCGCCCCGCTGCGCCCTGTCGCCCTTCACGATGGTCTGAGCCC
>NW_006436810.1:18184265-18184630 GCF_000325575.1 Pteropus alecto | reverse complement strand
GAGGCCCCGGCGCCCGCCGAGTGGCCCTTGTGCCATCCCGCCCACGCGTCTCTGGAAGTGCTGTGCGTGCGGCCACTTTGGTGGGGGCCTGGCCTGGGAGCGGGGGACGGTCAGCTCCCTCGGAAGCCCCGATGCCCCTAGTCCCCGGAGATGGCTTTTAAATCCGTTAGTGCATCTTTCTCCCAGTTACGTCACAGGAAATCAAAGACAACTGTTCTGACAAATGCATGTCTCTTATGGCTAATGGCGAGTGAGATATAGTAATAAAATAGGACATATTAAAATAGGACTGTTTTGGGAAAAAGAAAATGTTTACATAAATCTCTTTTAAGGGTATTAAAAAGAAGTCTAGCATTATATGGGTA
>NW_006436810.1:18174710-18184149 GCF_000325575.1 Pteropus alecto | reverse complement strand
AATTGGTGGAAGTATGTCATGGAAATAAAGTAAAAGACATGTTAGCGTTTGTCCGCCCCCCCCGCCCCCACCCCATAACCCATTAGTCTAAGAAATCGCCTTAAAAGCAGCATGTCATTATTTTAGAGTTAAACAGTTAAATGTTTTATACAGGAACATCAAAACCATATATGCTTCAAACACCAAACCTTTTTTTAATGGCTTTCAGATAAAACAATTTATTTATGCAATTAACAACAACATGCAATTTCTAATAATTAGCAGATAATAGTTATCTGCAAAGTACTTTATAAAATTGCCTTTGAACTGCGTTCGTTCTGTGGGGAATCACAGAAGATTGGACTATAAAATTACCAGAAAATGTACTGCATTAACAAGAATTTTCCGTATTCAGTTTCTCTTCAAATTTATGGGCTTGAATATTTGTAAACATTTGGTTTCATGGACAGAAACCCCATCACCTCTCCTCTCTCAAAAGGCAAAATACGCATCACAGCGTGTTCGGTTACTGCGGAGTTTTTATTTTCCTTGTTTTAACTTTGCTCCCTCCTCTTCCCGGACACACCCCCCTAACGAGGGCATCGTGTTGTTATTATTTCTTCTTTGAGAATTAAAAATAAATCCCCAATATGCCATTTTTATTGGTATACATCAGTTCTCTCTAATTCCCTCTTAGAAACAATATTATACGTTCGGAATTGTAAAACATTTCTATTAAACTGAACTGTCTTTGAAGAAAAACAATAAAAAACATTAAAGAAATACGCCGCGCAAACATGGAGAGCACACGGCATGCAGGCGGCTATTTCCGGCCGCCCTCGCGTTGCGAAGAGACATTCCCATGGTGTCACCACCAACAGTTCAGATTTGTCCTGCAGTGCTGGGAAATGTCACTTCAAGGCCCACGTCCCTCCCGTTCCCACAGGACATTGCGTGCTGCCACCACAAGGTCCGGAACACACGTCCGGGTCCTCTGCCAGGATGAGAAGATGAAGAGGGTCTCCCGTGTGGTGCTTGTGGCCTGGCCTGGCTGGGACCCCCGGGCGGTAAGGCCTCGTCACCCTCCCGGTTGTGTGCGTGTCCCTGTCTGGATGCCGTGTCCCACGTGAGCCTCAGAAGAAGTGGCCGTCAGCCAAGTCCTACCGGGAGGATGACCACTCCCTGTGACGTGGGGACCGGGCCTTCCCAGGAGGCTGTCGGGCCCCGAGTTAGGGCGAGGGGCGCTGTCAACGAGAACAGCTGCACCCTGTCTCGGAGGTGGCCTCGGCGAGGGGCTGTCCTTCCAGGTCCTGGATGCATCTTCGGGGCTGTGCCCGCCTCAGCGGGCCCCCTGGGAAGGCTGGCCGCGTTCCGGGCAGGGCTGCAGAGCCACAGGGGCGGTGAGATGACACACCGTGAGCTCGGAGACAAGGACCAGCATAGTCGCTGACACCCTGCGGAGCACAGGGCCTCGCTGAGACCCCTGAGTGGGGCTCCCCGGGGATGGCTGGCTGCAGCCCAGGGGCAGGGCCAGGCCCCCAGGCCTCGATGCGGTGCCCTGGTGCCTTCGGGCCTCTCCCCTCCGGGTGGTTGGCCGAGGGCATCCCCTCCAGGGACACGCAGTGACATGAGTTTCCTTGAAGACGCAGTATGTAAAGCACGGGGTGCGTGCGACAATTTATTCAGGATTTTGAGCTTCATAAGTGTTAAACAGAATCAACGACAACCCAGACAGAATCTCCAGATAGCAGAAACGGCCCGGTGACGCCAGAGGGCCTTGCAAAGACCCTCGGGCCTGGCTGTGCATTCTGCTGTAATGGCCCCCCGCTCGGTGACAGGCCTGTCCCAGAGGCTCAGCCCTCTTCCCTGCGCGATGCTCGCCTTTTCCTGCCTCAATTTACTTTGTTAAGTGCTTGCGGGAGAGGGCCTCGGGCAGGACAGGCTGAGCACTGGGCCCAGTGTGAAGGGGCCACCTGCATATCAGGAGCAGGCACGTCTCAGGCAGATGGAAGGAAACTAGGACAGTCTGTGCATCTCTGAGTGACCGCAGACGCCCGCAGACGCCCGCAGACGCCCGCAGACGCCCCGGCCCTCAGGCGGAGGCCTCAGCCCTCTGCATATCCGCCCGACTCTCTCCCCGGTCCCGAAAATACATCCCCTGATCAGTGGTACTAAGAAAAGCAAGACACTGAATTTAAAATGCCTCGGAAGAGAGAAACTAAGCCACACATTGAAAAAATATATAAAAAACCCTTCACATTTATGAAATACTCAAACTAGAAATTTATCATTTTACATACAATGCAAGGTGTCATTTGGCAGTTTCGGTAAAAGTCGCAAAGCCACATATTTGGTACATTCTTAATGGCGATGAGCTTGGGTGACAGATCGCTTGGCAGACCGGGCGTCGGTGGAGGGCGTCCTGCCAACCGGCTTCTGGGGCTGGGCTCGCGGCTACGGGCTGGTGTATGGACGGGTCGCCGGTCTCCAGATTTACTTACGGCAGATGAATCTTGGATGAATTGACCCAAATTTCATCCTTTCTCTAGAAATTTTTAATGGAACTTTTTATTTTGAGGTCATTGTAGATTCACAGGCAGTTGCAAGAAAGTACACAGGGCACCTGTGCGCGCGCACCCGTCTTCCCCCAGGGGTGGCACCAGCCACACTGCAGCCAGCGTCACAGCCAGGACGAGGCACTGACGCAGGCCAGACACAGGGCACGCAGGGCGCCCCTCCGCCCCAGGCCCGCCTGTCACGTGCTTCCGTCCCTCCCCGACCCCGGGCCCGGCCACCGGGAGTCTGTGGTCCCCCCGCACCTCTGTCCCTCTGAGTGTCATGTAACTGGAGCCGTCCACTTATCCAGGTGGAAAGTAGTTTTAAAAGTCGGTTTTTATACACATTTAGGAAAAAATAATGATTATTGAGGTGAAAACATAATAATTTATCTACTCAGTATCTTTAGATGAGAGAAAACAGGAATGTATCTTCAGGGGCCTCATCGTATCTCTTGATCATCTTGAGAAAATATACTGATCCAACATGGGTTGTTCGTATGAAAATACAGTTGTCCAGGCTTAGCATTTTTGGGGTAACTTTCACACCTCTAATTCTTGTATCGTGGACGTCAACTATACAGACAAGTGACTCAGTTTTTCTCTTTTTTCGGAAAATGGACATTCTCATATCGTACGGTTACAGGGGAATATTTGGGGGGTATCGTTTCGCATTTAGCACACACGCTGATGTAATGAGATTGAGTGCTTCTAAGGTTTGGTGTCTACAAATCAACATTCGCTTTTATGTTAATGTGCTGTTTCATGTTCACACACGCAGGGGTGCGCGAAGCTGCGTTTTGGAGAAAGATCGGGGGACTTCGGTAGCGTGAGCCGGGCGGCAGGCAGCGTTTGTGTGGTTCCTGATGATTTGCAAAGTAGTTTTACGGGGACTGGTTAATTTAAACTAAAAAACGACCTCGCAGTATCTATATATAAAACAAACAGCATTGCTATTGTCCTGCTTTACAGAAAAGGAAACAGAAAATCAGAGGGTGTAAATGGTTCGCCTTTATCAAGGAGACTGACAGATTTAAACTCAAAAAGAAAGAGCCAGGAGAGAGAAGGTTCTCGGGGCGATGTGGTAGGCGTTTCCAGGCGCGCTCTCCGCTTTCATCCTCGGGGTGACCTGCCCCGCGGCGTGGCCCCGCGGCGCAGCCAGTCCTGCAGACCTACGGCGGGGCGGGGTGTCCGAGGACCGCGTCTTCGGGGTTGGGGCTGGTGTCGCCCCTCCCGGCCGTGCACACTTCCCGCTCCCCCAGTCCCGATGGCCTATTTCTGACGCCCATTTCCCGGCTGTTCTTGGCAACCCCACTGCCTTTGGTCTCGAAACCTGCCGTTTTCCCAAGTAAGGGCTTGTGCCAAAAAACCCCAGGTGCACTGCGCGTGCCGACGGCCAGCAGTGCCGACGAAGAGTCCCCACCACACCGGCCGGGGACCGGCGGGGACGCGCAGGCGGACGGGGACGTGCAGGCGGACGCGCACGTCGCCGCCGCGGGAGATGGAGGACAGGGAGGCGGGCGCGGCGACTGTTTTCTTCACTGTTCTTCTCCTCGGTGCGCCGAGGCGGTCACTCCGCACGGTGAATTCAGCCTGGGCGCACTACCCGCCCGCTCTGGTTTGCGGGCTCCTCCCGCGGGCCCTCGCCGCCGGGCCGTCCGCGGGAGTTCCGAAGGCGGCAGGAGGCTTCATCGACTTCGTGATTATTCTCTGTGTGCGGTTAGCTGCGTTTACATGTATGTGTAAGCTAGTTTTATGCTCTTTAAAACACGGTAAAATGAAATTATATATGATTCCCCAAGAGCAGAGGGGGCACCGGGGGGGAGAAGGGGGCTCTGCGCTCGTCCTGAGTCGCTGATTTAGAAACAGTGGGCCCCTCTGTATGCTGGATGCTGCGGGCGTCGGAACAGCAGACGGGCTGGGCCTTAGAGAAAGTTCACAGCCTGGCAGGGAACGAGAGGCTGTCAACGAACAGCACGTGCTTGGCCGAAAGAGCGCGGGGCGGAGAGGGGCTCAGAGCAGCTCAGGAAGGCGGTGGACAGACCGTCCTTTTCCGATTTCGAGGATCAGCGAGTTTCTACGAAGGCGACATTCAGCTAGATTTTGAAGGCCACGCACAGCGTTGAGAAGCAGAAAAAGGGCATCTCGCTGAGGGCTGGAAGCAAAGGAAACGGACTTTTTGGGGGGCGGTGGTGCTACATGCGCGAATAGATCGAGGTGCCACGCGAGAGACCAGACGGCCCCGGGCCGCTCTGCAGGTGGACGCCGCCCCGCGGGTGTGCGCGAGACCGCAGCGGACGCACATCGGTCACGCTCAGATCACCTGGCGCGGACGCTTAACGCGCCGTGCGCCCACGGGAAAGCTCTGCTCCCAGCAGAAGCCCCCGCTTCCCGATCGAACAGTGGGGTGACAAACAGCTCCCCCCTCAGGATGTCGTTCGGACGGCCAGGTAAGAAACCGCGAGGTGCCTCGCGCGCTCCACGCTTCCGCGCGCCCGGGAAGCGGTCACTGAGTGCGAACTGTGTTTCATTCAAGGTGGAAAACGCAAAACAGAAACACGCATTGGGGTCCCCAGGGTCGCGTGGAGAGGAGGAAACAGACTGAGCACAGAATGCCAGAGGTCAGGCGGTGAGGAGCGGGGAGAAGCTGTTACGCTGAAGCGGCAGGACAGCGTGGGGCGGCTCGGGACAAGGACTCGGACGCGGAGGAGGTGGAGGGCATTGCCCGGGAATGCTGGCTCTTGCAGACGGATCGAGGCGCCGTGAGCGGAGCCCATTCCGTTAGGTTTGCAGAAATGTCTTTAAGAAGAGTTTGTACAAAGTTCTGAGGAGACAAATCGTAAGGCGAAGCCACAGGGAGGGGACGAGACAGTGCTCGACGACTCTGGTCGCCGGCAACGACGCCGCCGGCCCAGAAGAGCGCGCTGCGGTCGCAAGGTCCGAAGGAGGGTCCCAGGGCGCAGGAGCCCCGTGTGGACTGGGCACGGCGCCCCGGGTAGCGGTCAAAGCTGGACAGAGCGGAGGAGGGACGCACGGCCTGGCCAGGGCAGGCGACCGGGGACGGTGGGGAAGATGGTGGCGAGGAGTTGGGGGGAGGTAACCCCGATCGCAGGCCGATGCCCCAAGGCAGGGATCGGAGCCCCGGGCCGGGCCACCGTCCTGGCCTTGCACACAGCTCACCGTCCTCAGTTTCTCCGAGGATGCAGAAGACACACGACCTGGAAGGTCCTTCCTGACGCCAGCGGCCACATCGCCCGTTCTCTGTGCGACTCCCAGACCTGCTGGGGGCGAGGGCCTCTCGCGCTAACGCAGTTTTGAATTTTAATCGAAGCTGCAGTTGAGTAAGTGACACCTCGAGTTGCAGGTGTTGGTGCGTCCGGGGGCGGGGGGCGAGGAGGGCTGCCCCAGCCCCCGGGCGAGCCAGGACGGCACACACGCAAGTCACGATTCTTTACCTGTGACAGTGACACTGTGCCACCAACAGCTTGCTCATGGTTGGTCTTGTTTTGTTCCTTTAAAAAATGTCCTATTATGAAATATTCTTATTAGGGAAAATTTAAGAATCTATAAAGTACAAAAAATTACCGAGCCTGCCACTCACGTACGCCGACCGCTGACACCTCCCTGCCTACTCCCCGCTGGCTTCGGAGCGCAGATGCCCGCGCGTTCCCGTGATTACACCCCTCCCATACGAGACACGTCCTGCCCTTTCCGCAGTCAATGCGCACACCGTCCTGCATGGTCACGGCTGCGGGACACGGTGAGCAGATGACGGCCCGTGGGTGACGATGGTCCTTGCCGCCCTGGCTGATGCAGGCGCCGTGCGGGGCGGGGGAGGGGCATGGAGCGCGGGCGCAGAGGGCTCAGGCGCCGTCACACTCCAAAGGACACACCGGCATTTGGCAGATTAGAGTCGGCTCTTCCGCGCACAAAGTCAAGGAAAAATGCGCTGACCCGAGAGCTGGGAAGAACCTAAATGTCAAGGTCAGCGCGATTTAGGATTAGCTCTGGCTCGTGCGGTCGGTTGTAGCTGGACGGCAGCGAAGCCGCTGTAAAAATCAAAGGAAGACAGTGTGGCCGGCGCGGGGGGTCGCGGCGCCAGCTGTCCCGTGAGCGGAGTGGCCCAGGCCGCCGGGGCTAATGACGGGATTCACGCCCGGCGGCCACGGGATCGAAGGCCAAGGCCCCGCCCGACCTGCGCGTCACCGACGGAGCCAAAGCAACGTGTTTCTCCTCGTCACAGAGTGAAAACTCTCGTCGGTGACGCCCGCCCTGACGCGACGTGGAAAAGTCTCTCTGCCCCGCCCCCCGTTCGTTCTCCTCGTGCCCACGTCATCTCCTGTTCCCGTGTCTCTCGCGTCTCCCTCCGCGCATCTCTGTTCCGGCTCCGGGACGCGCCTTTGCGGGCCGTCCTGCTCCCCCATAAGTCACGTGTCCCTTAGATCTTTTCCCCCAAGCTCCTCCCCTGGGGCTGCAGGGCGAAGCCTCCCGGGACGTGGGGTCCGGGGCGTTTGCAAAGGCAGAGTTGTGTCCAGCGTCGGAACGAGGAAAGCTGGGCGGGGAAGCATGTGCCTTGGAGAGGCGGTGGGCCCCGTTCCTCGCTCAGGTGCGCGCTCGGGGCCACTGTGGGGGTGTCGGTGGCTGCAGTCGGAGGCTGGACCTGTGAACTGTAAGGGAAGCGACCTCGTCCTGCCCGCTGGATCCCTTAGGAGCAGAGACCGAGGATTCTTGTCTGAGTTTTTGCCGGAAGACCTCAGCAGACGGCCTGCTCCGCAGATGTCGGGGCTGCTGGCGCTCACAGTCCCGAAGCCAGTTCCTTGCATGTACCTTTCTATGTGAATATTCCATATACAATTATATATAATATATTAATATATAAAACATGCTTCCACGTGCGTAGTCCACATACGTCTATGTTCCGTAGATATAGGCTGCTCGGAGGATACGAGACCATTGCCTGATGGTGGGGTGCGGCTGTAACAGATCCTGAGGACACGGAGGTGGATTTGGGGGAGGACGGTGGGGGGCTGGATGGCTGTCGGGGTGCATCGGCCAAGCCCGGATGCGGGGAGCAGACGTGAGCAGAAACACAAGCTCTGCTGACGGTGGCTCGTCGCCACGCAGGCGGAGGGCGCTGTCGCTGAGGGCGTGAGGCAGTGGGGGGCGGGTGGGGGCGGCCCAGAGGCTGAGTGGAGCGCGGCCGGCCGTGGGTGGCGAGCAGAAGGCGCGAATCGGACAGTCCGCAGAAGACACTGCCGAGCGCAGGGCCAGCAGTGTGGCCGGCTTCCGCTCTGCTGCTTATGGTAAACGCAGGGAGAGAAAGACGCACGTTGGAAAGACTGTGGAGTAGAAGGGACTAAGCCTTGTGGTTTGGGAAATTCTCAGCCATCTGGACAGCAGAACACACCGAAATAAGAGATTCGCTCGCCGGAGCGCGTGCTCTGAGGTGCGCTCACCCTTCAGAAAGGTTCAGGGTGGAGCCGTGGGCCACCAAGGGCTCTTCGTAGAGACCGCTGTGGCACGGAGCCCCCTTCCATCAAACCGGAGGGCGTCTGTAAGCTTACGGCGACGTCCCTCAGCCACCTCAGCAAAAGCCAGAAGGAGCCTGGGGTCGTGTAGAGAAGCCTGCGGGCGAGCCTCCTGCCTGTGGGGCACGTCCCTGTGACATACATGGGAGATCTGCCGGGTTTTCGAGAATTTTATATGAGCGGAAACACTCGGCTTGGTCCGCCAGGAAGAGCGAGGGCTGTCAGACCCCCAAACCCAGGCTGATGAAACTATGTAGCAGAAACTAAGCGTTATCTTTCACGAAACAAGACGATGGCTTGGAGCCCCAAGTGATAAAGGACCAATCCCAGACCTGGAAACCAAACGACTTTCCTATTTTGAAATTACTTGGGGCCAGTGACTCCTTTTTTCCTTCTATTTTCTCTCTTTTGAACCAAAATGTCTATAATCGGCACCCAACACTCAGCTCGCCATCGTGCTTCGAGAGTCAAGAAGTCGTTTTCCAGTTTCACAGCTCGTCTGTAGGGGGCTCTGCTGCCCCCCGTCCCTGCCTGTACCTCATTCAGGTGATGAGTAATGGGAACTAACACGGTATTTCAGGAAAAGAGGACACAGCATATGATCTCGAACCGCCACTTCCATCCAGCAGACTTTCTCGCACGCTCATTTATTCTCAGCATTACAGTTCGACACACAGCTATGCTGTTTATTTGTAGGTAGCGTGTGCCACCATGACATTTAAAGACCAATATAAATGCAAATCCGACATGAGAATCTTTATGAACTTTCATTTTCTTTTTAGAATAAAAACGAGGATCATGATAATTCTTCCCATAATAGATTGTCATAATCCCGTGTTTTACTAAAGTCATTCTTATCACCAATTAGCAGAAAGCCATTTGCATGTGATTTTAGGTGCGCGTGGGAGGCGAGGCGAGCCCAGCAGAGCTGCCCCATTTCACAGAAAGAAAACTCTCGGGGAGAGCAGCTCGCCGAGGGGACAGGCACGTTGGGGGCCTGGCTCGGGGGCACAGTGCCAGCGTGCCGCGTCTCAGCCCTCGCCCATGTGTCAGCGTTTGTTTGTCTCTCGTGACCTTGAGTGACATCGAGACTGGTCCCCGCCCAGGAGGGAACTGGTGCCCACTGGTGGGCAACCCTTCACCACATGGAACGTCTCTGCTAGGTGCCGAAGCAATGGAACCCAGAGTTACTGTGTGATACTGTACCCACAAATGGCATAATTACAAACCAATCCCTAATTCGAGAATTCCAGAGAGTTCAAAGAGGTCAAATGCTTAATTGAAATGGAATATTTAAGCTAAATTGCTAGAGCGCCACTTCAATATTATTGAAGTACTAATAAATACATTAAAAGACTGTTAGCAAAACTGTTTCCT
>NW_006436810.1:18170560-18174693 GCF_000325575.1 Pteropus alecto | reverse complement strand
GCAGGAATCCCAGCAGCTCAGTCTGTAATACACAGAGAATGTCGTTTCCAGCTAATTAAATGCACGCATTTTTGATAGCACTTAACAATATGTGGTTAATTATTATTATGCAGGGTTTGTTCCATAGCATTAATTATGATGAACTCATTTGGCTTGTACAAGACCAGGAAACGTGTTGGTTGGGGGAGGTACAGTGCTTATGGCATTTTATTGTAATTTAGATTTAAATTAATAAACTTTGGAACATTATATGAAAAACAAAGAGTTTTCTAAATAGGTTCTAACGTTGGGACAAAAAATAGAGTTGAGAGAAGCATCCCATAGGTTTGACAGTGAAGTGTGTTCTACATTACGAAGCATCACCTTTAGGCAAATCGCTATGAGAAGCACAAGTGTGAGCTGGCTGGACAGTGTTTTGTGTCGCCAGGGTGGTCTGAAGGCTTTCTGGCCCCGGAAATGAGCGCTGGTGGCCGCTGGCCTTGACACTGATTTTGGCTTCTCCGTTGGAGCAGACTGGGAGCTTCCTCCCACCATGGGGGCCTCCCCTGCGGTCCAGGCCCTCAGCTGCCAGCCAGGGCACGTGCGTGTCAGCCCCAAACCCACAATCTCTTGGTTGGCAGAGGGGTCAGGACTTTGTAATTTAAACTGCAAGTGCCTGAGCTGGGCGTGGGGACTGGGGAGGGATAAGGAGGCCCCGATCACACTCTGTAAATTCACTACGTAGGAGCCATCGCCCCCTTTTAGTAGAACTAGCACACGCGGCGTGTGGCCTGCTGGCGCCCCACGCGGGCGTCAAGGGGGGAAGCGTGCAGAGGGGCGTCCCTCACCACCGTGTCGCCCACGGTCCTGAGCCTGCGGGCACAGGTACTACCCCACCCGCGGGGTTGCAGGGCGCACCTGTGTGCAGGGGGACAGGTGGGCTCCGCTGACCTCGTCTGCAGGTCTCTCTGTCGGGCGCCTTTTGTCCGTGTGGCACACGCGCATGACAAGCTGCACTGTTCCCAGCAACGCGTGGTACAGAGAGCAGAGCAGCTGGGACCCGGGGCGAGACAGCGCCCTGCGTGGGAGGGGAGCGCTGGGCCAGCTGCTGTGCTGTCGTCAGCGTGGGGACGCTGGGGCCCCGGGCTGCTTGTGACATCAGAGAGACTCAGGGCTGGGGGCCGTCTCTGCGGCCCGCCCCTTCTCCAGAGAACCTGCAGAATGCGCTGGCGGCTCCCACTCCATCTCCGTGCCTGAGTCAAGGGCCCCTGGTCGCCAGCACAGCGCGAGGTGCCAAGGCCTCCGGGGCCGCAGCGCCCCTGGTAGGAAACCAGGCTTTCCAGGGCAGGCGGCCCCCGCGCGCCGGGTCGCTCCCCACGCCGAGCCAGGAGCCGATTTCACCCGAGCGAGCGGTAGACGCCGCTCCCCGCGGTCGTGTTTCGGGGTGTTCAGGTGCGAGGAAGACTCGTGTTAACTGAGAAACATCGGGGCAGCGTGGTCCGCGGGCCGAGGCGGGACAGTGGGCGCGGGAAGCGGGGGGCCGCGGGGGCCTGGGGCCCCGGGCGGGGACAGACGCGGAGCCGGAGGAGAACTGGGTCCGGAGCGGGCTCCGGCCAGCCCGACGTGTCCCTTCTGCCCTCCGGCTCCGCTTCCTCTTCTGCGCCTCCGTCGCTCGCGGGGCAAACAAACATCCGCTGACATTTCCCGGCGTGGTTTCGTCCGCTTTTACGGCGTCACAGATGAAGTACAAAGCCGGGTGTGGTGCACGGTGACCGCTGGCAGAATGAGGCTAATGGCAAGGGTCTGGAGGGGCGTGGGGCCTGGCAGATAGTGCGGGCGACGCGGGGGTGACGCAGGGGACGTCGCAAGTCCGCGGAGGGGCACAGCTGGGTGGCTCGTGTTCCGGGCTCCACCCACCGCACATTCTAGCTTGTCCTTCGCGCTCAGAAACCTTCTGATTTCTCAAGTTCATGTATTTCTGTACTATTTAAGGGACAGTAAACGCAGCAGAGAGGAGGGCAGTGGGGCCTGAGGAGCTGACGCCACCGCACGGGCCCGCGTGGGAAGCGACAGCCGCGGCGTCGGGGCAGATTTGCCCGCAGTCTGCACTCGCGGAGAGCGGGAGGAGTCACTTCCATGGGGATCAAACACGACCAAGCGTCACGTGCTTGGCAAGTGCCCAGAAAGCAGGACGGGGGAGGCTGGGAGGGGGCAGCTCCTGGGGGCGCCCCGGGCCGGCTCCACGTGGCCCTGCCCGCCAGCTCCCTTACCCCGCGGTCCTTGACTCCGGGACGCCAGGCGGTGCGGGCGACAGGATGTCCGCCCGACCAGGTGAGCCTGTGAGGCCGCTGCCCTTGCCGCGCGCCCGGGTTTTGGTTGGCTCCAAGTCCCCGCGGTAGGCAGCCGCACTTGAAGCGGAGCGCGAAGGTAGCTTCTGTGAGCGCAGACGGTGGCCTGGGGGCCCAGGGACTACTGAGACGCCCCCCGCCCCGCTTCCCCCCAGGTGCGCCGCGGAGGTGAGCATCCGCCGGGCCCGCGGGAGGCTCCAGGCATCGATAAGCTTCCGGGGCGGATGGGAGATCGGGCTTTACCACGTGCGATGATGAGGGCCTGTCTCTGAAATCCGGGTTCGCTTCCAAACCGTTAATGGTTAGCCCTTCCCCCACCCCCCAGTGCTAACTACCAGCAGAGAAAGGAGGGGAAAAGCCAGCTTCGGCAAGGGCGTGCCTCTTCCCAGACCCCGAGCGGAAGGACTACGCCATGGATGGCAACGTTGTGTCAGACGTCGCGGCTCCCGGCTCTGTCTGCGGTGTGGGCCTTGACCCAGAAAGAGATTGGAGCGTTAACATTTAACAAATATTTAAAAATATGATGCCTGTAGGTTATATAACTTTACACTAGAGCTAGAATGGCCTTTAAGAATATATTCTTTTAAAATGTTTAAAGGAAAAGATCACCCCCACTACAGTGCAACTGTTTTCATAGAAGATGGCGATATGAGATATCAATTAAGATAAAGCCACAAATACCGGGGAGATTTGCTTCGTTCGGGGCCTACGGAGGAGCCCGGCCCACTCAGAGGCTGCTCCGCCATCTCCGTATCCCCCGGGACGTGGGCCCAAAGCAGCTTTGTCGTTGCAGCCAGGACCGTGCAAACGCACGTGCAGGAACCGATCCGGGTGTTTATCAGGGTCGAGGAACATGCTGGTACGCGAAACAGTTCCATGCCCGCTGGCTCGTCGACACAAGCTCGGCTGTCACAGAGCCACTGACGTTCTGTTTTTATTGCTTTGAAATAGTGATTCACGGCACCTCTTGGTGAGCTTGAGGACTTGTGCTCGTGACAAAAGCTACACGCAGCGACGTGCACACGCCCACGTCTACACGCTGCTCACTATCAACGGCCGCAAGCAGAGAGGCGCGTGTGAGCCCACAGCTGATGTCTAGGGTTCAGGGGGGACAGGTACATGCAAATAACAAGGTCACGGTCTGGGCTGCTGATTCTGCCCGGCCCACCTTCCTGCGAACCAGGACGCTCTGCCACGGGGACACTGGTCCATCATGTACCCAAGTCCTTCTTCAGAAAGTTCTAGGCACAGAGCATGCGCAGGAAATGATTTGTTGCTCCCTCTGAGACATCGCTTTAACCGATGCACCGCGAAAGGCCAGCCCTTCCTTCGCTTGGTTTTCTCGGGGATGAAATGGGAATAAGGGGAGCACTGTTCTCACTGGCTCTGCGAGGGAGTGAGAATCACGTGATGTGTGGAAACGCTGCCACCGTGCGACCTCCGTGAGCGTGTGTGGCGATTAGTCGCCTTCGTTGCCGGGACTATCCTCGTCTAGGCGGGACGCAGCCCGGGACACTGGCGCCGCCGTCTGAGCGGGACCGTCGTTGGAAATTGGCCTTTTTTCATCAACGTGGTGGTTGATGTTCATTGCATTTGCTTCACCATTAATCTCTTTGGAGCGTCTCGTAAACACACAGTGAACGCCCGGTGGTTCTGGGGCCTCGGTGTAGCCATGAGGAAGCTGCCCATTGATGGGGTTTTCCGCCGAGACGGAGACACCGAGTGAGCTGGTCGGGAAAGGCTCGCTCCCTGCGGACACGCGGAGCAGGTTGCTGGACGAGGTGTGGCACGGGGTCCAGTTCCGAG
>NW_006436810.1:18162402-18167789 GCF_000325575.1 Pteropus alecto | reverse complement strand
GGGCGCCGACCCACAACCGGCGGAACCGCTGAAGTCCAGGGGCGCCTGCTCGAGCTCTGCGTTTCATCAGCTCTGGGATAACGAGTCATTCAGCGCGACCCCCTGGGTGACGGGGCGTCACGGGACTGGCCGTCCGCTGTAGCTCAGCACGGGGACGGTGGGAGGTGAGGCCGGCGTGTCTGCGTCAGGCCGCGAGGTCCTCAGTTCGAGGAGGGAGGCGAGTCAGCCAGAGGCGGCCGGTTTTCCTAAAAGTAGAATGAAAAAGAAGCAGCGATGAACCCAGAGGTCTCCGGTTCCCTTGTCTGACGGCTGGCTGTGGGAAGGACAGTTCCTGTCACCCTCCTCCTCGGCTTCTGTCTGAAACGTAGGTTTCCACACTCCAAGAGCTCGGCTGACACCTTCGTCTTCAGTGACCTTTCCTCACGGTTAGCAGTTTGGGGGAAGGGCCAGGCAGTTTACAGTGTCCTTCTACGGGGATCTGTCCCATGCGTTTCTCACGGTCGGAAGGGGGCCGTGGGTCGGGAGAGGTAAAGTGCCATTGCGACACGTGAGGGTGCACACTGTCACCACGGCTCGTCGCCCTTGACCATGCGGCTGAGGCGTGTCTCAGGCGTCTGCACGGTGAAGCCACGCTGACCCCCTTTGCAGGCTGTGGTCTCTGGAGGGAAGTCGGGGCGCCCCGTTCCAGCAGGGATGAAACCGCTCCCCGCCTCCTGAGGACAGAGGGTCCACACTCGTATTTGGGATCCCGCAGAGAGTGCTGTCTGTCCCCTCCCACTCCCTGACTTAATCATCTGTTTGTGCCGCGCGAACCCACGGGGGTTCGTCACACGCTCTGGGCCACAATGTAATACGTCTGGCTCTTTCCATCGGCTCCCCTGTCCCTCTGGCGCCCTCCCCCACCGCCCGGCACCATTTTCAGCCCATTCCCGCCTCCTGCCACGTCGCTGACATCAGCCATTCCTGCCAGAAGCGCGGGCGGCTCTGCCGCAGTCACGTACTCGCCGTGGGGTTGGGGCGGGCTGGTTTCTTTGTGACTTAGCTTCCCCATCCTTACGGGTCAGCAGAACCAGCCCCCAGCTCCGAGGCCGCGCTGCACGCTGGCCGGAATGAATGAAGCCTGCGGCCAGCGCCCGCGAGTGCCAGCTTCTCTCCCGCCGTCTCAGCCCGTGCTGCCCTCCGGTCCTCTGCTGTCCGCTGCTGGTGGGGTCTGCACACTCTGTCCGCTCATTCCGCCCCGCTGGCCTTTCCCTAGGACCTGCCCGTAGGACGCATGGCTGGAGATCAAAAGGCAGGCGGGGCAGAGAGGCTTCCCGCCCGTGGCCACCTGCCGGCAGGTGCTGGCTGGTCATGGCCAGAAGGAGTGGCAGCGGCAGCTTTTCCATGGCAGGGGTTGGCAGCCGCCCCTCTTCTGGGGCGGTGTCTGCGTCAGTGGGCGCCTGTGGGGTCCTCGCAGGCCGTTGCCTCTGCCCACCCAGCGTCTCTGCGCTGTGCTCTCGCGGTCCCGCTGATGCCCAGCGAGGGCCGCGTTTGTTCCCAGGCCGGTGACGCTGTTAATCCTCTCTGCCTGGTGCTGTAGGGTGACTCAGGGGGCTGCTCATCGCCACCCCATGTGGCAGCTGAGAAAGGTCCTCTGTCTTCCCCAAAGTGAGGTCCCAGGGTGGGGCGGCGGGGATCAAGGACACCTTCGCGGCCAGACCCTGAATGCCTGTCCTGTCTGGGACTCCCAGGAAAATAGAGCACCGTCCAGTTCACGCCCGGCCCTGCTGCCCTCTGGCCTGGCGGACCTGGGGCCCACCCGTCTGGGCCGTGCCTGCCCTCGCACTGGGGGGAGAGGCAGGAGCAGAGACAGGTCACACCCCAAAAGGCACAGTGGAGGTTCCAGATGGCTCCGAACGCTGGCCCGACCCTGCCCTGGGGACGACCATACGGGACGGGCGGCCTCAGACAGGCCGGATGTTGCCCACTTGGTACTCTGGCAAGAAAGGAGGGCTGTCACTGCCAGACACGCCTTCCTGGGGGGCGCCTGCCCACAGAGCGGAGGGGCTGCACCAAAGCTGGGCAGTGTTGTGTGCGCCCCGGCTGACTGGGCACTGGGGAAGGGGCCTGCGAGGGCAGGCCAGGGGGCGGAGCCTTGGGGGGCGTGGCCTGCGAGGGGTGGTCGTGGGGCGGGGCCTGCGAGGGTGGGTCATGAGGCGGGGCCTGCGCTCAGGTGAACAGGGGTCCCACTTTGCTAGCATATCCTGAGGTGTTTCAGGAAGAACATGCTAAGTCACTGCCCCGTCACCCAACAGCTGAGCATCAGACAGGAGGCGAGACGGCGGCTCGTGTGCCGTGTGCGTGTGCGTGTGCATGTGCGTGTGCGTGTGCACATGTGTCTGTGACCAGGACAAGTCAAGAAGGGGGCTCGGCAGCGCGAGGGAGCAAGGCCTTAAATTTCCTGGTGGAAAACAGATGAAAAATGTGACTGTCAGCATCCTGGTGGCCCTCTAATTATGTAAAGAATAAAACGCCACGATTCTAAGGCGCTGTGTCATCTAGGTCACTTAACGACCCACGTGCTTTTCCCTCTGAAAAAGAGACTACAATTCACCTTCAAGAATGGGCTAATTTTACTGTTTCTTCAAGACCAGCGTTTCTTTTTCTTTTTTTTTTTTAGGGGTTGATATTACAGGAAAGGTCAGGGTGATTATTTAATGGGAAAAATTGTATTTGCTAGGAGTTTATTGGTTCTCTTTCAGAGATCCAAATTATTTATGGCATAAGGCATTTTAGGGCAGTTGATAGGAGTTATTTCTCTTTTATGACACTTCCTTTTCCGTGTAAAATTGTGCCATAAATGATATTGACAGTGTCACACAGGACTACTGTATTTTTGTATGTTGTAAAACTTTGCTACTTTATGGTCAAACAGAAGTTGTGACTGTCAGCTTCTCAGAAAAAAGCACTTGGGCCTTTCAGCTTTCGAAGAGTGCATTTAAGAGAGTAATATATGGGGTAGAAATTTCTCTAAGAAGAAGGGTAACCCACGCTTTTACTTTTATGCTTCTGCCTGGATGCGGAATTAGTCTGAGGTCATGTTCTCCATTTTGCAGCGAGCACCCGGGGTCACCCAGATTGTCCCCGGTCGCTCTCGGTTCCGGGATGCGGATGCCCACGGTCTCAGCCTCACACGCTGTGTCTTTGGCTTGGCCTGAGTTAATGAGTTTCTCGATCTGCCTGGACAGTCAGCTGTGTTACTGCTCTGGGCCGGGCAGGGCTGCTGGAAAACCCTGCTGACTTCTCAGTCAAGGAGGGAAGTCGCTCTTTGGGTTCCCCTGGGACTCTCCCATCGGTGCTCCAGCTCAGACTTCAGCCCAAGGTCAAGGGCACCTCAGGGCAGCTGCTGTGGATGGGAGGGAGCTCCACACGCAGCTATCATCCGCTTCTCCACACAGCAGCCCCCTGACTGCGTGTGATTTTGTGCTGGTTTCCAAAGTTTGCTGGTCTAAGCTAAACACACAGACACGTGACAGGAAGCACGGGAGACACAGTGAGCATTGGAGGGGACCGTGTCCTCTTCACGCCGGCGTGAGCAGTTTCCACTGGGGTTTCATGAGACTGTCTACTTATCATCTATCTATCTGTCATCTATCACCTATCTCTATCTATCTATCTATCTATCTATCTATCTATCTATTATCTATCTATCATCATCTATCATCTACCATCATTTTAATCTTTACCACGAATGCGGAGAGAAGATGAAGAAGGTGTAATCATTTCCAATTGTTGTGGAAGGAACAGCCTTACAGAGGTTACAGGACTTAATATCACACAGCGAGTGACTAGCAGACCTGTGACAATAAGCCAGGCCTGAATCCAGGTGGCATTCTCGTTCTGCCAGAAAGGTGATTTTAACCCAAGAAGATGGAGAAACCACAAACTGTAGCCAACTGTAGGAAGCGTCCGGCTGGTCTGTGAGCCTGGGGTGCACGTAGGGACGGACTGTGGGTGCCGCGGTTGCTGTTAGTTTAACCTTCAATCTGCCAGGTAGACTCACAGTAGTGGCGGGAGATGGGACAGACACCTTTTAGAATAACCTGAGCCAATAACAAGCAGCCCCCGTTCTGACTCTGAGGGCACTGGGAATCAGGGACTCTGTGACCTCACGCACGCCATGCACGCCCGACACCTCCCGTTAACTGCATTGCCTCTCATAGTCCTTGCAGAGGCCCTGTGGGACGGTCCCCAGTCACACGCCCATTTTGTGGCAGGGGACACTGGATCTGAGAAGCCAGGGCGTGTGTTCATTGGCTCTGGAGAAGCCGGGTGTGTCTGGGGAGCTCAGCCTCTCAGCCGCTGAGTCCGTGCTCCGTCTTGGCCACCTGACTCTGGAGCAGCCACTTCGTTTGATGAGATGTTTGCCGTGGTGCCTGGGCAAACCGGCTCTGGGTTGAGTGACCCTCACAAGTCCACAAATGAGCACTGGCTGGGCTGGCCTCACGGTGGCCTCGGGCCTTCTTCACCTGCTGCTCTCTCGTGCAGGTGTGTGCCCATGTCAGGCAGGCGTTCGTCCTGCCCAGGCCCCAGTGTGTCCGTCTGCCTTTGGGGCTCCCTGAGAGGCCGCCGAAATGGATCGGCTGCCACACTTCCAAGTGGCTGGGGCCATCGGAGCCATCGCCTGCAAGGTGAGCTCTGGAAGGCCAGCGCCGCAGCCGGTCCCGGTGGCGACCGAGCCCCACGCGGGCACTGGTGATGCATGGGCGAGCGGTGGCGATTCCTTGGGTTTTTCCAGAAAGGATGGGAATCCACCCTTGTGGCGTGGAGAGCCCACTGAGACAGTCACATCTTGGTTTTCAATCTCAGTGACAACTCAAAATAATGGTGATCTTTCGTCTCTTCTTGCTGATAGTAAGAGCATTAGCAATTACGTGTCCTTGCTTAGTGGAATGAGGAAGTTGCACCATTTTTAAAATAAATCTCGTTGGTTTGGCAAACAAAAGTCTTCGGAACCACGGAACCCGTGTCAGGTGAAGGGCCGTGAACCCGCCAACAGACGCGTGTCATGGAGCATGCGCAACTCGAGCTCACATTTTCTTCCAGAAGGAAACTCTTCAGAGAACAGTGTGCGGTGGTCTCCACCCGCAGGGACTCGGGCTGTCCTGGCCTGCGGCGCGCGGCTGCTCTGCAAGCCGCCCTCCGTTACTGGGGGGGCGGGCGCCCCGCGCTCGGAGCATCAGCCTCCCGCGCAGCAGCGGTGGACCCCCGGCTGGTGAGCGTGCCCTCTGCGTCTCAGTTTCTGCCTGAGTTTTGTGGAAATCTGTGGCCTGCACGTTTCCGCTGCGGGTTAAATGCACCTTAGGGGAACAAACGCGATTCCCGGGCCCACTGCGAGCGCCCGCCGC
>NW_006436810.1:18160082-18162378 GCF_000325575.1 Pteropus alecto | reverse complement strand
GACTCTGGGCGCACATCTGCCCTTTCTGTCCACACACCGAGCCACCTGGGCAGTTGCGAGCGGCCCTGTCGCTGAGTCCGCGCGCCTGTGCACAGGCTGCAGTGTAGCCCGCCTCCCGGGTTGGGGGTGAGGTGGTCTGGGCGGCCTCGTCCTGCATTTGCAAGAGTGTGGGGGAGGGGAAAGCACACAGTCAGACTGTCAGACTCAGCACGTGCTGCCTGCTCTCCCGCCCTGCCGCGGTAGGTGGTCTGCAAACTCACTTTGCTTTGCTGGGAACTTAACGTTTATAAGATTTAGACCAGGTCTGTTCTGGCAAGGAGTAGTAAGAATTAATTTCCTTATAAATGTTTGTAGGATCAACATTTCCGCTTTCCCCTTATCATCCGTTTGTTAATTCCACAAAAAGTTTACGTGCCGGGCCTTTGTGTGCAGGACAGAATGGTGACAGGGGGGACCGGGGAGATACAAACCACTAAATAAATAAACATACAAACACACGGCTGCACGCTTCAGGTCCTCGGTGACATGCGTGTGAGGACAGGGGGCCCTCGGCCATGTCCCCTTCGCAAGGGGAATGCCAGGGTTCCCCTGGGACCTGGGGGTTTGTCACCTTGGTGCTCCCTCCCGCACCCACGCCTTCCGCGCTCTGCGCTGGGGCCTAGTTCAGAAACCGACGGGTCCTGCGTCTGTCCCGCAGCCTCCTCAGGAAATCGCTCCGCCTCCCGCTTCCGGTCCCGGCTCTACGCGGGCGGCTTTGCTCCCCTCCCCGAATCTGGGGAGCCCTGATTCATGCGAGGCCTAGTGTGGGGACGCCTCCTCCGGCCTGGCCCGGTCTTGCGTCTTTGCCTTCTCTCTCCCAGGGTGACTGAAAGGTCGACATTCTGCCAGAACGTGGCCCCCACGTTCATGCAAATTCTCCATTTCTTATGTTTTAGTGTTTTTAAATGCTGAACTCAGCTTTTTACATAAAATAGTATTTCCAATTTTAAAAAGTTATCTGTAGGGTTAGAAGGGGATTTTGCTTTTTTTTTCCTTTTTGGCTAAGAAAAATAAACCAGTTCTTGGAGTTTCTGCTTGCTCATTGTTTGTCAATAATATTTAAAGGAACATTACTGCTAAATTTAATATCTGACAATAAACGACCGCTGTCTTCTGAAACACCTTCAGGTGTCTCATCTGGCATAGTTGGGGGTACAGGATGCAGACGGGGGAGGAGGGGCCCAGGAGGCCCCTCGACCAGGTAGCCCTCACACTTGTGCTGTGCGGGGCAGACCGGGGACCAGGCCGGCAGGCACATTTCCACCGGAAGGTGATGGTGTCGAGCACGGAGCAGCCAGCACGGTCCCTTGAAAAAACGTTTTTGTCTCCCAGGCCTGGACCACAATGATGTCTGACTGTCACTCTCTAGAACATGTGTGTGTATGTAATTGTGAGTGTGTGTGTAGGTGTGTGCATGTGACTGTGTGTACATGTGTGTGAATGTGTGTGCATGTGACTGAGGGTATGTGCACGTGTGTGACTGTGTGCATACATGTGCAAGTGTGTGAGCATGTGACTGCATGTGTGACTGTGTGTGCATGTGCATGTGAGTGTGTGTGCGTGTGTGTGCACGTGACTGCGTGTGTGACTGTGTGTGCATGTGCATGCGAGTGTGTGTGCGTGTGATTGCAAGTGCATGTGACTGTGTGACTGTGTGCACGCACATATGTTTGTGTGCGTGTGCGTGCATGTGACTGCAGGTGTGTGTGACTGTGTGACTGTGTGTGCATGTGCGTGTGTGTGTGTGCATGTGATTGCAAGTGCATGTGACTGCAAGTGCATGTGACTATGTGACTGTGTGCACGCACATACGAGTGTGTGCGTGTGTGTGCATGCATGTGACTGCGTGTGCGTGTGACTGTGTGTGGCTGTGTGATGTGCGTGCGAATGCGTGTGCCTGTGTGTGTACGTGACTGCATGTGCGTGTGACCGTGTGTGCGCATGTGCATGCGAGTGTGCGCCCGAGTGTGTGGAGTCCCCAGGGACTCGGGGCGGGAATGGTTCGTGCGCCCTTCCAGTCAACCATCTCAGGTGACGCTGTACCAAGTACGCTGAGTGTGAGGGACCCGCGTGTGCGTCCCAAGGGAGGCAGACGGGGGACAGGGAGAGAGGGGTCGGCGAGGGATGGAGACGCAGAGATAGGCAGACCCGGGAGACCGGCACGGGGACAGCCGGCTCTCACGGCGTCCGCGGGGCCCCTGGCTCCGGAGTCGCCAGCGTCCGCGGAGCGTGCAGACAAGACCCCTGAACGGGCGGC
>NW_006436810.1:18151620-18159949 GCF_000325575.1 Pteropus alecto | reverse complement strand
GCCGGATGCCAGCCCGGGACTCAGCACGGCCGCTGCCGGCAGCCGCGGCGCAACGTGCTAATGGCTTCTTTTCATTTCAGCCTCCCTGAGAGACCCAGTGGCAGATTGTAGACTCAATTACTCTCATGTCAGGTGATTATCCTAGGTCTTAATGTAATCTTCCATTCACACATACCATATTTCAATTACGGCAGCTATGAAACAAGCTGTGTATTCAAATCGCCAATCACCTTATCACTGCCGAGCAATGTCAACTGTAAAAAACGCCAGCTGAAGGCAATTACACATGTGTTGAGAACCGATTATGATTACTCTCTGTGGTATTTGTGATGAGCTGGGGAGTGTTCTGAAAATTTAATTTAATGACAATATGCTTGCTGTACAATCCATAATACCTCCTGAATCCAGCATGGGGCTATTAAAACTGATGGGAGCATCTTACCGCCGCGCGGAGAGGCCGGGCCGGGTGGCTGCTGGATGCCTCTACAGGGACGGGAGGTAATTTCTGCGCATCTTCCGAACGGCTGAGGCAGACAGCTTCCAGTCCCAGCTGCGCGCCGAAGGTGGTCCCCCTTCTCCCGAGCTGAGCGAAGGTGTTTGCTCTGCTGTTCTAGCTCCCGGGAGCCGAGGGGCTCTGCCCTCCTCGTGTGGCCCTAGGAAGCCCGGCGATGGGACGGGCACCAGAGCGTCCCCCTTAAGCTGAGGGCCAGGTCTCCTGGAGGCTCGTGCGTCCTAGTCACCACCTGCCATGTGGCGGTGCCTGCAGCCACTCTGCCACACCTTGAAAAATGTGTAGACAATGGTCCCGCTAAGGGGCCCCGGCTGCGGGCACCGGAGGGTGATTTCAGATGGCCGTAGCCAAAGCCCAGCAAAGCACGTCCACGTGGGACAGCATGACATCCCTCTGCCCCGGTCACCAGCCCACCTGGTTAGATGGCTACATCGACACATCTGGCTTCAGGCCTGGGGGAATGTGTATGTGGCTGGGGTGGGGGTGTGGGCAGGTGAGGACAGGGGACCCCCGGCTGGGTGGACACAGGGGAGGACGAGGAGACTTACTTCCCGTGCGCGGTGAGCTGGGGACGTCCCTGCGCCACCCTGAAGTCAGGACTGAGGCTGCTGTGGTGCTTTCAGAGTTGTCGCACAGGGAGGGAGCTGCTCGGGCCAACTTAAAAGGCCTGAGGTTTTTCTCCTGATTTCGACACAAACCCGTATTTCGGTCTGTCCGTCAGCAGTGACCTGGTTTATTCACGAATGACACAGCGGTCCACCTCAGGTCATGGATGGAGAAAACAGAGACATAGCCTTGGTTTCCACGACGCTTAAGTTTTTTAAGTGAGGTTATTGATTGAAGAACATACCTACTGTGTGGAATGACCGGCCTCACTCTTCAGCACAGTCTCAGTTACATGCTAGTATAAGTGGCGCTTATTTCGGACATATTTTTCACTCCTGTGTATTTCTTTACTAGAACGCGTTTCTTTCGAGTGTTCTCGTATTTCATTCCTTTGCAGAAACCCTCGTTTTGACAACCAGCACATACGATCTCAAATCTTGCCTTCTGCTCAGCGTTCTTTCTGGAGCGCTGTGACCATATCATGCTTCGACATTTTCCTTGATTATTTTGTTTGTCATCTGTCTCCCTCTACCAGAGTTTAAGAAGCATGGAGACAGGCATTTTTGCCTGTTTTTTAATTACTGAAACGTAGAATCCGATAATGTTTGGGGAATGGGCGTGTAAACCTTTCAGTATAAGTATCTGTTGTATACTTACCATGATCTTTGCCTTTGGGTGTATGCGATGGAAACTTGGTATGGCATGAGATATTTAAATGGCTAAATAACCCCCCAAATTATTCTGACTACAGTTCTGTGAAAACAGACACACTACCATTTTAAAAACCGCACGCGCCAAGAGTAACTACTACGCACTGTAGTTTTCACTGAGTTTACCCACAGGATTGGGACCGAAAGGTCGGGAGGGACGCGGAGGCGGAAGGACGGGACGTCCCCCCCTGCGCTCCGGGCCCGGGGACTCGGCTCCCCACCCGGCGAAGGTGGCGCGTGTCCCGCAGTCTCGGCGCCCGGCTCTGCGGCCGGTCCGGGGTTCCCCTGCCTGGCGCTGACTGGCGGCGACCTGGCTGCAAGGCGCTTGGTCCGGGGCGCAGTCCGCGGGCAGAGGCCAGGTGCGGGGTTGGACGGCAGGTGGCCTGCGGGCATTTTTGCCGTCGAGGGCAGTGCCGCCGAGGTCCACTGTGCGCCTGCGCCTGCTCCTGTCATAGCAAAGTCACGACAGTTGGAAGAGTGGAGGGAGTTTCTGCTTTTGGAGCTGACATCGCGGCAGGGCATCGCGGGTCCCGGCGTTGTGGCCAGTCTGCGCCGGAGGCCAGGGAGATCGCCCAGGGGCGTGCCTTTTCCTTCGGCCACCGCGGGCGCGCGGATTTGCACAGGGCGGGGCTGCTGGACGCGGGTGACCGGAAGTCCCTGCTGCACGCAGGTGACCGGAAGTCTGCTGGACGCAGGTGACCGGAAGTCCCTGCTGCGAATTGCCTTTTCTGATTCGCCGCCCACTTTCCCTCCGCTCGTGCTTGCTGTGACAATTTGCATGTGATCTTTACACACGGAGGGCGGTGGAGCTTTGTCACGCTTGTCTCAACATTGTCTGCGCTGCCCCCCAGATGTGTGGCCCCCTCAAAGGGACCCTGCGCACCAGAGTCCTCTCATGACACAGGCGGAGGGCACTGCAGGAGGTTGTGTCCCATGCTCCGGAACTCCTGACAGAGGGGAGCCCGCCGAGCTCCGGGTACCCGCGCAAGTCCGCATCAGGGCTACTGGGACGTGTCTTCCATGAGGGAGCCGGGGCGGGGGCCCCAGCATCCGGGTCGCCCCTCAATGGCCGCCTGCTGCTGCCAGCACGCTGACACCCTCACCGTGCCACCACCGGTCGCGGGGGCCTGCAGGCCCAGTGCTGCAGAATAAGTCCCCAGAACTAAACGTTCAGCACATTGCAATGTGACAGTGACTTGGTGTCTAAGCTCGTATTGCGATCAATTTTGAGTCTTTTCCAGGAAAAACATTTAAAGAGTGTGTTTTTAAACCTATGTGTCAATGAACGTTGCCCTGACTTAAAATTAACTAGGGAGCGTTTTATGATATTTCTCAGTAATATTCTTGAGGTTACTTTAAGACAGAAAAAAAGAACCACACAAATTCAAGAAAATTGACTTCCTGGACAGTATGCATTCTTTTCTTTTTCTTCCTCCAAAGTTTATAAGTCAAGGACTATTACGACATATAAAGATATCAAGAACAAGCACTTATTTCTGCATCATTTAGATCTGAGAAGTGTATTGTTTTCAAAATCGTGCTGTAAATGTTACTCTACTACTACTTATCATATATTTTTATAGATGTCAGACAGAAGGCATGCTATCTTCATATTTTTGTGTAGCTCAGCTATTAACCTTTTTGAATAAAATACATGAAATGTGTTAATTGTAGAATGGAGGGCGATAATCGTGCTTATTTGTATGATTCTTGCAATCACATACAGAGAAAATAGGCATTTGCTCTTAAATATGATTCTATTTTCAAAGACGAGCAGTCGAATCACCCAAGAAACGCAGGACCTTTGCGGCAGCCTGTACTGCTAGCTGTTTTTCTTCATGTATAATTCTTTGCTCGGAAAAAATGCTATCTGATTACAAATTATATACCTATTCTTACTTCTTCTGCCCAAGGCAGCAGTTAATTTTTGCCATAGGTCAGAGAGGATAAAGCCCCAAAGAACTGGAAGCTTCTTAATTGCATTGCATGCAACTAGCTGTCGCCTGGCATCTCAAAGGAGTTATTGCACCTTGCAGATAATACCCTTTCCCTGGGAGCCATGAAATGATTCTTCCTCTGTTGCTATATTAATTAGACTTCAAGGATGTTAGAAAAATTATAGCTTAGGCTTCTGTTCAAAAAATTTAGGCAATATTATAGAAAGACCCTAGCCAGAACTCACAGGGAGAAGAATTAACCTTGAGGCATGTTTTGTTTTGTTTTGTTTTGTTTTGGAGAGAAAAGGAGAAAAGAACCCCAACCTTTCTCACCCTTGGGCCCCTTACAACAATATATAAGTTTTGATAGAATTCCGGGTTAAGTTCGTCAGTTCTGATGTTGTAAAAACGGAATGAATTGGCACGACCTGTGGAAGTCTCGGGAACGTTCGGACGTTCCTTGGCCGGCCGTATATCAAACACACAGCGAGAAAAAGAGAGGGAAGGGAAGCAGGAAAGGAGGGCAAAAGGCGAAATGGTTTGTGTCCATTCGAGAAAAAATCAATAATAGCATAAAATTGATTTAGTGCTTGTCATAAAACATAAGTAAGTGCTGGAAAATAGAGAAAATTGAGTCTCAATTTAATCTGCACAAAAGCCACACTGTACTGATGAAGTGCCCGGGGTGGGGGAGGGGCCGGCGTAAAACCTAAAGACAGATACTTAATTGTCATATTAAAGACTCTTTTCGGCTGCGGTCGTCGAGGGTGGACCCATCAATCATGTGGATAAGGGGCACTGAAATCAAATCTCAATTAAAATCTGTTCAATAATGTCTCTAATATGTTTCTCAAGCATTAATTTTTCCCATCGATCCCACAGCCCATAAATCAGGTGCGTCGCAGTGCATGTAATGCTTTATGGAGGAGGCGATTATGGCTGTATGAAGTTAATGCAGCAGATCCGTTTAATTTACACGGGCTAAAGTTTTATGTCTGTTGTTCATTTCTATTATTTTCTTCAGCTAAAAATTATCTGGGCAATAAAACTAAAACCCAAGTTCATTTTTTTCCCCCCAAACGTCTATGTATTTGGCAATCGAATTCCGGGTCGCTTTCTCCAGATTTAGCCGGAAGGAATGACAGGTATTGTGAAGGCCAGAAAGCCTGTCTTCCGTGGGGAGGGGTTTTCAAGGAAGGCACCTGGCAGGTTTCGCAGAGGCTTCTCAGGAACCCCTAAAAGCCCATCTTCTCCGTCTCCGCATCGGGACATTCTCGGTACCTTCGGAGGTTTGCGCCTTCTGAGCAGACAGCAGTGTCTACATCCAAAGTCGACCTATCGGCAGGCGGTGATGCTCCCTACGTACGGAGGAAGGTGAATTTTCGTTCGGAAATCAATGACATCGATGTCTCATTGTCACCAGCAAATTCACAGGAGTTGGGGCTTTTCAAAAACTGGGGACTGTTTCGTAGCGTTCTGTCACTTTGTTATTATCTTAAAACTCTGTTCGAAACTGCACATGATTTAGGAAAAGAGAAAGCAGCAGTGGGTTTTCTGAGACCTTGGATTCCACAGCGTGGAGGGGGCGTGGGCGGGACATCGGCCCCCCGCGGGGCTGTGTGATAATTAAGGGAATCGCCACCCACCGACCCGTTCGTGGCGCCCGCTCTGGGTCCCACGACATGCAGCGCTTCAGAAATGGCTCCTGTGACGCCCCTGGCTTAAACATTCTTACATCTGTGTCTTCTCGAGGACATACAGGGAGTCATTTTGGGTTTGAATTCACGTGATGCTGTCATCAACGCGGATACGGCTGGACCCAAACGGTTTTCTTCCAAATCATTCTCCGTCCTGCTAGACGGGGTCCGAGGGGCCGAAGACCTCACCGAGGCCCTGCAAGCCCCTGACTCAGGCCGACAGGGCGCTGCACCCCAAAGCACTCTGCCCCCCACCTCGAGGCCTCCGAAAGGGTTCTCTCCATCAGGTCACTCTTCCCCAAATCTCTACTGCCCGAACCTCTTCACCTAGCACATGAGACCTTCCATGAGCCCCACAGCTAACTTACAAAATACTTACTGTATCATTTAGGACGATTCCAGCAGGGCAGAGCATGTGGAAGCACCGAGAGCCATCCGCCACAGCCTCCCCTGCCAGGGACAGCTCCGACCGGGCGCTGCACGGAGCACTGGTCCCCGAGCCCGTGTCAACACGTCGTTTGAACTAAAGATCATACTTAATTCGATTTCTTGTTTTTTTTCATTTTTTTTCTTTTTCTTTTTTTTTAAATCTAAAGTCCTTTAGCTGTTCCAGGGGCCCACCCAAGACACTACGTGAAGTTAAGTCATCACGTCCCCTCGGATGCTCTGCTCTGGGACAGTGTCTCAGACTTTTTGTTTCCGAAGGTGACACTTTTGATTAGCGATGGTCAGGAACTTGGCCTCCGCCAATTCTCTCGTGATTCGACCGGGGCCACGGAGTTTCGGGTAGAGGACCAAGGAAGCAGAGTGTTATTCACAACATGGCGCTGCCGACGTCGACCGTGACCGCCTGGCGGGTGGGGTGACTGTCCGGCTCCCCAGTTTTGTCCGTGTGGGCAGACGCAGTTACGGACGGGGTGACAGAAGGCCTGCGTGGATTGCCTCTCGTCCTCTCCATTTATTTATTTATTCATCATTTATTTTAATCAGTATGACTCACGGATATTCATCATTTGGAGTATAATCCAAGGCTGTTTTATTGGTTTTTCTCGCTCCAGCTGTGCCAGCTTTGGCCGTCGGGGGCTCGTTCAGTTGGCTCCCGTGTGCCACCAATGTGCCCCTGCCGTGGGTTCTGCTTCTGGTTGTTTGAGCAGTCCCTTACTCTCCTTGTCAATGTTAACTTTAATTTTTGGTTTAGTCAGGGCAGTTGCTGGAAATTTCTGTGTAGGGAGCAGGTTAACTACCTCATAAAGTCTTCTATCCCCAAAGCACATTTTGAGGCGGGCAGTCCCCCATAAATGGTGAGTTTTTGAAAATGTTCTATTGACAGCTAAAACTTTGAAAAAGTGAAGTCTCACAGAAAACCAGAGCATCAGAAACCAGGGTCGTATTTCGTGAGCGTAAATGTGTTGGCCTCAGCTCTGTCCTCGATGGCCAGGGAGTAGGAAGGTCAAGTTTATTCCCAGCACGGCCGGCAGAGGGATCGGGGAAAGAAGCCACAGCAGCTGCAAAAGTTCTCGTGTGTAATAATGATCAATGATCAAACCCTTGGACTGGAGAGGCCCAGTGAATTCCGAGGAGGATATATGAGAAGAAGAACGTGTTAATCGTATCCCAGTCAAACCACAGAGCTACCATCGTGCAGAGAAACTCTGAAAACGACCCCAGGAGAAGGGAGGTGTGCGCAGCTGGAAACGCTGGACCGGCGGCCCACCCTGGACTGGAGCACGAGGGCGTGGCGGGCGGCTGTGAAATCCCCAGGGCAGGTGACCGTCTCCACCTTCCTGTCCTTTGAGACCAAGGGTGGAGTGACTGCATTTCCGGAAAGATGAAAACCAAAACCGCTTACTGGCATCCTGTACTCACAAAGGGAACCCCGGTGGGTGGACCAGCAGGGGAGGAAGTGACCTCAGGGGAGGGTCTGCATGGGAGAAGACACGTGTGTCTACATCATATATAGTAAATGTTTTACATGTTATTTATGTAGTATGCGTGATATATACAATATAGAATATATTACATATTTGATTCATATTATACAAAAGTTAACGGAAAATGCTCAAAATAGATTAGGAACCTAACGCAGAGCTAAATCGTAAATTTCTAGAAAAAATAGGAGAAAATCTTAAAAATTTGAGACGAAGATTAGACAAAGATCTCTTAAGTAAGACACGAAATTCACAAATTATAAAATAAAAAACGGATAAATTCTATTTTACTAAAATAAAAAACTTTCAAAACCACCGCTAAGAAGAAAAAAAGGAAATGCAAAGTCTAGGGGAAAACATTTTCAAACACGTATCTGAAGAAGCGCTTGAATAAGAACTCTAACGACTCAATACCGAGGACAACAAAAGGTTAATAAAAACACGAGTAAACGGCTTGGCAGATAGTCGCCAAGCCGACAGAAGCACGTGAAAAGATGTTTGGCATCGCAAAACATGAGAGAAATGCAGATCCGAACCACAGCGACACCAGCACACGACCTTCTGAGTGACCATCAGGAAAAGACTCGGCGAGAGTGTGGGGCGGCGGGACCGCCACAGGCTGCCTGCCGCTGGGGACGCGGAACGGTGCAGCCATTGGAGAAAACAGCTTGGCGTCTTGTTATTAATTGAAACGTCTTTCCACGTAAGGCAGAAATGCCACTCTTAGGCGTTTACCCGAGAGAAATACAAACATTTAAATAAAAACACAAAGCCGAAATTGTCAACGAACCAAGTGTTTGTCAGCTAGGGCGGGATAAACAAGTCGCGCTATGTCCGTGAAGGGAATCCCACCGGGCAGCGCGGGTTAAACGCGAGAAGCCAGAAGAACCGTGCGCCGCCGGGGCCCAGCCAGGAGCGAGACGCGGAGGACGGACTGCGG
>NW_006436810.1:18145987-18151184 GCF_000325575.1 Pteropus alecto | reverse complement strand
CCCCCAGGAGCGGCAGCTCCGCCGGTCCCCGGCCGTGTCCGCTGCCAGCCAGTCCCCCGCTCACCCCGACCCTCCAGTTTCCTGAACCCTCGTCACCCCACCATTTCGGTCTAGCCACGGAGTCGCCACGGAGTCGCCACGGAGTCCTCACGGCGTGCCGCATCCATCGGGGTGTCACTCCAGAGCGCGGTGGCTCCGGGAGAGCAGCACCCACCCTCTGAGGCTCCAGCGGGTGGCAGCTGGCATTGCACCCTGGCACAGGACGGCGGTGTCCAACGGAGAGCCACGCACCAGGGCCGCAGCCTCCGGGGCCGCAGCCTCAGTGTGACGCACTGAGGCCGCAGGAGAATGGCCGCCAGGTGAATGCGAGGCTGTCCCCTTGAGCTCAGGAGGACACTGCAGGGACCATGATGAGGCGGGCCGCTCATATGATCTCTGCTCATAGAGAGGCAGAGCAGAAAGGGGACACAACCCATCAGAAGTCGCACTTAAAGTGTGACCTCTTTTTGTTGTCATAGCATGGTGACAGTCAGGTACTTGAGACAGGCGTTCACGGGGCTCAGAGAGCCGACTGGACAGGGGTGCACGCGGAAGACTGGAAGGGGGCCTGAATCCGGCCGTATTCTGAGAGAAACGGAGGTGGGTCGGAACCGGGCCACAGAGCAGTGAGTGCCCAGCTCAGGACCACCGGCTCCTTCTGTGAGCGAAGAGAAGTCTCTGAAAATAAAGGGTTCAGGATTAAAAAGCCTTCTTTTCAGAAGTGGGGTGCAATCAGGATTGAGAGAGAAGCTGATTAAGGGGACATTAAAACTCCGAGGCAGAAGGTTCTAGAAAGACACAGACGTTCTGTGGGGCATATTGCTAGGGCTCAGAGGGCGGTGGACGACACCCATGGCAGGGAACACACATCGCAGACCATGGTGCAAGGTCAAGTTTCAGAGAATAAGTCCCGAGAGGCTTCACGTGTACGTTTGCGTTCCGTCCTTGAGCAGGGAGCGCGAGGAGATGGTGAGGTGATACATCCATCGCGGTGGTCTCCGCGCGAGGCGGATGTGTCCATCCCCGTGGGTTCCCCGCGAGGCGATATGTACATCGCGGTGGTCTCCCCACGAGGCGAGCGCGTCCCTCCCCGTGGGCTCCCCGCGAGGCGGGCGCGTCCACCCCCGTGGGCTCCCGGCTTAAGGCCGGCAAACGGCGGTCAGCCGGGCAGCTACAGAACGGCCCCCCCACGCCATGGGCCACTGAGCACCGGCCTGGATTGGTCCCGTGGCGACGGGGACGATGGACAAGGGCCGCTCGCCTCGTTCTGGTGCTGGAACGGGATCTGGGTCCGGCTTGTCGGCGGGGCCACCTTCCTCGGTGGCAGCCATCGCGAGAGCCCTCCCGAGGCCGGGTCTGGCAGCCACATGTGGCCCTAAGAGCAGCCTCTGCCTCAGCTGAGAAAACTATTCACGGACATGCGATCGGGAGGTTCCATTAGGGCAATTCACTCCAAAATTATTATTTTCTGTAAGCTTTAGTGTTCTAAAAAGATTTTATTTTCATGTAAAGTGCCTGATTCTGCAGTCTTGGGTAAGGCAGTAACTTTTCATTAACCTCATTTTTCATTTTTATCTCCCTCCGAGTGTTGCAGAACATAGCGCATGATTTCGAATGCCATGTAATAGCAGCTCTCTAAAATTATCTGCCCGTCCTTGCATTTGACACTCTACTTGATATGTTAAGTTAAGCAGATGAGCAAATGCAGGTCTACGTCATTTCGCCTTGGGCGATAATAAGAGCTGTCAGTTTTACATTTCCTTGTTGAATTCATGTAGCTAATGACTAGAGTCTTCTTTTTATTAAAAAAATACATATCGCATGTGCGTGTGCGTGTGCGTGTGCGTTGGTGTTGGAAGAAAGGGAGGATGAGAGAATGAATTTCAAGCAGTACCAGAAAAGAAGAAAACAGCATTTCGTATTTTTTATTTGTTCGAATGATTTAGATTTCGCAGAAGAGATGAAAAGTGGCTTCCTACTGAAAACAACTCGACTTACTTTTATTTAAAAAATTAACGTGGGTCCACAAAGAAAGTGTTATGCATTTAAAAATAAAAGTTTTGTGCGTTAAAATGAATTCGATGCTGTTTCACCACATCGCATGCACACTGTGGTAGATAAGCCAGTACAGACTCATAATGGGAAACGAAGTTACCCTGCTGCCCGCAGATTTGGTCTGCTCCCATGGGGACCGCGTTGACGCTCATGCTGATATTTTAATGTGTGACATCTGCGATTACTCATTGACTTGTCCTTTTCGACACTGTGGATGCCATTTTTCAGAGTATAAGTGATTCCTGTCCCCCAGACGAGTGAGCTGAGCACACCGTGTCCTCCTCCTGCAGACACGTGTGGGGGGACCAGGACCCGAGTCTGGCCGGCGGGGTCCTGTCCCACCTGTTGTAAGAACAAGATGCAGACCGTCCAGGCCGTTTCTCCTCACTTCTGTGGGGTCTCACGGTCACGGGCCCCTTACTGGGGGATCCGGGGGCTGGGTTTGCTTTTCTTTACAAATACAGAGAGTTGGGCCCAGCCGCCTGCCCGTGACATCGCACCACTAAATTTGCATGACAGTCATGAAACGCTGCCCTAAGCGGTGACACGGGATGATTTTCCGCTGCTGACCCGGCCGCGAATCCAGTGCGATAAGTCGCTCTGCCTTCATCCGCCGCCTGAGTGTAACATCAGCGCCCGAGACGCCGGCGAGCGGCCCGCGCGTCCTCATCCGTCCTCACTGCCCGCCGCCTCGCAGAAAGCCCACGAGGAGACCTCGGTCACTGTGGGGGCGTTGGCGCCTGTCGCTCCCGCACCTCGACACGCGCAAGCACGAGGCTCCTTGCAGCCAGGTCCCTGAAGGCCGCCCGGCGCCAACATGCGAGGCGCAGGAGGAACAGAGGCGGCGCCCTGCAGGCTCGCGGCTTCCGTGGGGACGCAGGCGTGCCGCCGTGCGTAAGTGGCCTTCGCACGTGCTCCGCTGGGGACACCTGTGCTGCTGGATGACACCGCTGCCTGAGACGGATGTCACGCAAGTTTCCAGAAACGTTGGAGCAGGGAATCCATTTTTGCGTCGGATGAGCCGCCACCCCCCTGAATGTCTTCCTGAGTTTTTCATAAGTTTAAAACACGAAAATGCTCCACAAATCTAAAAAACAAAACGACAAATCGAGGAGACACGCGCCGCGTCCGGGACGTGCAGGGTGACAGCGGGGCGCGGAGGCACCGCCAGCGCCGCCTGCTCGGCGAGATCACCAGAAACGCCAGCGCCTGGACCCGCTTCTCTCTGCCCCCTCGATCTGGGGACGTCTCAATCCTCCGAGGGCGTTTCTCTGCGTAATCAGAGAAAACGAAGCCTGAAACGGCCCTGACGCCTCTGGAGACTTCTTCACCAGTGAGACGAGGGGTGGGGGGCTGGGGGGAGACAGTGCTGTGCTTGGAAAAGTGGGAGCAGATTCCCGGACCACGGGGGGGGGGGGGGGGGGGGCCTTCGATGGAAGCATCTGAAGCAGAAATCTTTTCAGCTTTTAGATTTCGTTGAAAACTTCCGTTTTTTATCAGTGCAACAAAATAGAGTTTCCGAAAAATGAAAGAATGCTGAACAGGGTTGGTTTCCGAGTCGACTGGTCAGGTGACCTTGAGCGCCCTTGAGGGAGGCACTCACCGCGCATGCCAGTGAAGTCCTGTCACCGTGGCCGTGTGTCCATCGCGGCGGCATTATGGCAGCCTTTCTTCTGAATCGATCACGCCGATGACGATGACGTGGGGTATTAGGAAAGCTTGTCGCTTTCAGGGGGGCGCTGTGGCCCTGCTGGCCGGGTGCCAGGAAGTGGCTTAGTCACCTCCCGGAGCCCCGACCTGTATGCTCTAAACGCAGCACGTGGGGCCACCTGGGGTGCGTGGGGCCACCTGGGGCGCTGAGCCGAGCCCGGGGCTCCGCCCCCGTCTGACGCACCCGGGCTTAGGTCTGACCCCGCCCCGGCTCTCCATGCTTTTCCTCCGCGTAAGCAGCACAGGAAAAAGAGTCCCCATCGTCGCTTCCACGTTGAATTCGGCCATCATTTCTGCACACGCGGTTCTTGCTGCGGTGTCAGAGGGACACGAGGCGATAGGAAAGCGGGCAGAGCTCCCGCCACGTGGGTCCGAGCGGAGCGTGAGTGAGGAGGCGCAGGAGCCATTGTCCTGTTTGCAAGAAAAATCGGCCCCTTTGACGACATGGGAGCCGCTGTGTATCAGTCCGTCAAGTTTCTTCAGAGGCGAGGGACGGTGACGAGCGCCTCCGGGAGCCACGGACCCACGAAGCCTTCCTGGTTTGTAGCAGGCGTGGGGGCCAAGGCAGCCTCTCTCCTGCTCCAGGCTGGGCGGCCGAGCGCCTCTGCTCCTGAAAACCTGACGACCAGTTTTGCAATGTCACCATTTTTTCCCAGCACCCAAGTACCACCAATTCAATTAAGCGCCTACGCTCCCTGCCCGGTCCTCCCGGGTGAGTGGCCCCGGCCGAGGGCGCGTGCGGACGAGCCCGTGCTGTCCCCGTGAGATATGGCTCAATCAGCAGCCAAAGTTTTTCTTGTCAGTTTTGATATATCCGATAATAGCCGTAGGTTGTTTTGCGATGTCCAATGTCCTCTGGAGATGGGCTTTTCATATTCTTTATTGTTTTTTACTGACAAAATGTTGCCTAGGCTTCTGCAGTTTTCAGAAATGAAACAACCGTGCGGGCGATATATGATTCCGCCCTCGTCCACCTCAGTGGACTCCGGCCCTGGTGGCGAGTTCTGGTCACAGCCTCTAATGAGTTCCTGCTCATTGATCCGTCATAAGTGGGCTCGGTGATTGAACGCGACCCCCAACCAAAACGCCACAACTCATTCGGGCCCTCCCGCCCACGTGGACCCCGACGCGACATCAGCGGGCCGCTCAGCGACCCACAATGATATTTCACTGCCGCTCGGAGTCGGGCCTGACAGCGGGGGAGTAAGAACGGGCCTTTCGGAAACGCGACGGCCTGCGTGGCTCTTCCTGATCCGGCGGAGCCGCGCGTTTGTGCTGCAGGTGACTCGTTTCTTCCCTAGGGACCTCGATTTGGTCCTTTTCCATTCTTTTCTTTTCCTTCTAGTTTATGTGGACACGATATCGCACAAGTCAGCAGATTCTGGGGGCGCCG
>NW_006436810.1:18131015-18145712 GCF_000325575.1 Pteropus alecto | reverse complement strand
CCCGGCCGGCTGGCCCGTGTGTCCCGCGTGTCCCGCCGGGAGCCCACCTTCAGCGCAGCGCGTCCCCACCTCATGTCCGGTGTCTCGCTCATTCTTACCTCCGCGCGCCCCGAGCGTTTCCTGACGCCAGGTGAACTTCTGAAACCGTCTGCGTCCGGATGGATTCGGTGGGTTGCCACTTAGAAACGCATATAATTCTTCAAAAGTAAAACAACGTATGTCTATTTTTAGAGGCTGCACTTTCTTTCTTGGGGACAAGTTCACGTGATCACAGGTCATGAGCACAGTGCGTCTGTCCCGTGTTGGGAAAGCTTGCTGGTCGCCATGGGGACGACCAGGTCCTGGGAGTGACGGCTGTGCTGGGACCTCGCCCATCCAGACCACAGCCTGAGGTGGCCTCGTGCCCTCAGAGGAGGAACGGAGGCTCGGAGAGGGGACGTCGCGCCGGGGGCAGGTGGGGGCTCTGGGATGTGAACCCCGCTGTGGGAGCCCAGTGCCTCCGTGGGGGTTCTCGCTGTCGTGGGGGTCCCCTGCCGTCCTCTGAGGCCACATGCAAGTCTCACCTAATTATTTTCTCTCTCCGACGACGAGGTCTGTCCTCAGAGGTGTCCCTCCGTGCGTGTCTGAGGCCACAGTGCTGGGTCGTCCTCTCTGGTTTGGTAGCACCGTGGGGCCCAGTCATGTGAAAGTGACTGTGACCTTCACCTGTCCTTCCACAGTCCCTGGACCTTGCAATCTGGTTAGTAAACAGTGTGCTGAGACGTAGGCCACCATGTCCCTGTTCCCTGGGAGGACGGGGTGGGGGCCGGAGACCTTTAGCAGGAGAGGGACTGGGGTTTGCTCCACCTGGGGCATCCGGTGAGGCCTCCGTGCTCATCACAGTTCAGCTGGGGTGTGCAGGACGCCCACCCGGGGAGGTGGGACGCACAGGGTTCCAGGAAACAAAGGGCTCGGGGCACCTCAGGCAGCTGGGTGAGGACAGAGCTGGGCGGGTGACAGGCGGGCCCTCGGGAGCCTCAGGCTCCTGCCAGGGACTCCGGCCCTGGCTGGTGTGGCAACAGTCCGCTGTTTTCTCTTCTAGTGGAAGTAGGCGACGTGGGGACGAGCTGCGGGCCCATGCGTGTTTTCGAAAGAGCGGTCTTGTGCCATGCCAGAGACTGATGCAGGGTGGGGACAAGCCCGCGGGAGTCAAGCAGAGGTGACTCAGTCACCCAGGACAGAGACAGGAGACCGCGGTGGACCCAGCAGAGCGCTCAGGTAAGCAGAATTCTAGAAAATATAGAAACTCCATAAAAGTGACCAATATAAAAAAAAATCCATAATTACATTAGAATGACATATCTACAGTTACCATTTGAAAATTTTCCTTTTAGTTTTTTCTATGCAATCTTATCTTTACTTACACTCTACTCTTTCCGAGTATTATATATGTAATCAGCATTGTCTCACGTCGTTAAGAACTGTCCTAAATATGTTTTCAATGCTTTATGACTTTCCACAAGAACATAAATAATTTATATTATTACGTTATTATCCCTGAAATGTACTTTTCATTTTATACTCATCAAGCATGTTAAAGTAGTCTATCATCTATCATCTGTCATTTATTATCTGTCTTTCATTTATCTATTTATCTATCATCTGTCTATCATTATCTATCTATCATCATCTCTTTTTTAAAAATCTATCATTTATCATCTATTGACCATCTATCTCTCTATCTATCTATCATCGTCATTATCTATCTGTCTATCTACTATAGAAAAACCTAGTGAATCACTGGCTTATGCATGATAATTTAAAAGCCTTCTTCAAATCCTTAGATTGCCTGTTTTCTTAAACTGTACTTATTAAGTATTAGATTATTTTTTAATTTGATGGGCAAAAAACATTCTTATTTTTTTAGCTGTCCTTTTTTCACTATTTGTCAGGATGAACATTTTTTAGATGTTTTATTTGCTATTATTTTTTGCTTCATTTAATTGTTTACCATCAGAGTTGCTAATTTTATGTGTTTTTGTAATATTTGTAACAAATTTTTCATAAATTTTTAGCATATTAATTATTACAAATCATAAAAAAGCAGAGGATATTCTGGGTCTATCTGAAAAAGTGATGACAGCTATACACATGTGTCTTATGGGATTTTGGAACTTTTGTTCAAATGGATCATTTAGTGTGTAAATTATTACTGTAAATTATTACTGTACTGGAAATATACTTTCAACTCACCTAAGTTACTCGGAAGAAACAGCAAGGTCCTGAGCAGTCTCGGGGACTGTATTAAACGCACGAAAAAGACGTCGGGACAAATCTGTGGCGACGCGGCGGTGCGGAGGGTGCGCACCGCGGCGCTGATTAACACGTCTTCTCCACGCGCAGTGGCGGAGCCGTAGTTAGGCCAGTGCTGCCGCGCCGAAGATGCGCATGCGCCGAAGATGCGCATGCGTCCGCAGCGCTCAAACTAGGCCGGAAGTCTGTGCATTTGTACTATTGTTTTTCAACTATGCAGAACTATGCATTATATTTATGAGGACAGGAAGGGAAAGTAAGGACGGAAAGTGCGTGGTTTTCTAGGCTTTGGGGCCGCAGACATATTTTTTTCTAATTCTGTTTATTTTTCTAATTCCATTACTGGCGCTCTAAGTTTTTCCCCCAATACATTCTAAAATAAAAAAATAACTCAAAAAAAAAATGAGTTAAAACTGAAAGCAAAATTATTTTGGAAAAGATTTTTAAATGAACGGAAGCGAGTCTGCTAAGTGACGGCCGAGGCACAGACCCAGAGCCGTTGGGATGAGACGGGCATTGGTCCTCAGCGCTGGCTTCCTGTCATCGAACGTGCTACTGCACCAGTCCTGGCCAAATCGAGGGGTTTCCTAGAGCCTTTTTGTTTGTGTTGGATCAACACGCATACTGTGAATTAAAGGAAGCTCCCTACTTTCAAGGCGCTTACTACTTGAAGGTGTAAAGCTGTAAGAAATAGATGAGCTCATAACAAGTGTTCATCCATGTCGCCGGTAATAGCATGAGTCTCTAATTAGGCCTTTTAACCATACAGTCAATGCAGCCAGGATGTGAAATGTGTTGGAGCTAATGTTACAATTAGAACATCGGCATTTGCATTTACTGACTTTTTTGTGCTTAAATTTGTAATCTTAACTCTGCCTTAACCAGTTTTTATGTTTAATTTCTTCTCCATTTTTTGAAAAAGCAGAAAGGAGCAGACAGCACTTAACAGCGTTTGCATTTAAACGGCCCGTGTGGGCTGCACTCTGCACCTCGCTGAGCTGCCCGCATCGAGGAGGGAGCACTCGAGGCCTGAGGCTCCCAGCAGACCGGCTCTGGCTCTTGTTCGGAAAGAAATCTGCAGCCGAAGAACCTGGGGACACAGTAAATGTATAAAAAAGTTTAAATTTGCCAGGGGGACGAGAGTGAAGACATTGGAGTGAAAATATTAACACGGAATTTCCCCCTGATCGAGAAATACTTTTAAACACTGCAGGAAGTGTGTCCAGCTGTGGGGCTACGGATGGTGACGGGGCTGGTGAGACCATGGTCCCCGAGTCCGGCACACCCCCTGCACGATGGCAATCCCAGCGCGCGGCCTTGGGGCAGCCCGCAGACTAGGCGAGGCTGACGAGTGGGCGGCCCGCGCTTGTCGGCTGCTGGACACCCTCAGCCCAGAACCAGAGGCAGAGGTGGCCTTAGTGCCCAGGGTACCCGGGCGCCTGGCCCAGCGGACTCTGTAAGAGCACAGGTGTCCTGGGGTGTCGGCCCAGCGCCTCTCGGGGTCAAGCGCTGGTCACTCTCAAGTCAGATGGAAGGCTCCCCTGGGATGCCCCAGATGCCCCCCACCAGCCCTCAGATTTATGCCCCTGGGCCTTCCCTTCCCTCTCCGTATCCCCATCTGTCCCCCTCTCTTCCCCACCCACTGGCATCCCAGCCAGCGTCACAGAGCCTGAAGGAAGAGGTGGGAGCCCCACTCCAGTTCCACCAGTCCCTTAGGGTTTGGCTCCTACAGAGCAGCTGTGACAGCTGCCACGCCCAGCACCCCCTGCCCTGGGGGACACTGCTCAGACAGAGCTGTGGGACTCAGCCTCTGCTCCCAGCGCAGGACGGGGAGAGGAGGCAGGCAGGTGGAGAAACAGGACGACCGCGGGGGATGTTTCGGAGGTTGGTGACATGACGGCACATGCCCCAAGCCTGGGGCCCAGTCAGCTCGGGTGAGGTTCTCAGGGATGCTGCTGGCTTCGGAAGGCATGGCCGGAAGCGTGCCTGCCGGACTCTGAGGATGAGGCCAGGCCGGCTGGGGGGTGTGGAGAAACAGGACGACCGCGGGGGATGTTTCGGAGCTTGGTGACATGACAGCACATGCCCCAAGCCCGGGCCCAGTCAGCTCGGGTGAGGTCCTCAGGGATGCTGCTGGCTTTGGAAGGCATGGCCGGAAGCATGCCTGCCGGACTCTGAGGATGGGGCCAGGCCGGCGGGGGCTCTCCCTGTGCGGGGCAGCCTCGGCCACCAGCCTTCTGCGGCACCTCTGCCACCCTGTCCGTGAATTTTTGGCGGTGCCGATAATCGTGTCTGCTCCGAGCGTCCTCGATCAAGCACCCCGAGGAGGGGTGGGGGGGCGACAGGCTGGGACCCCTGACGCAGCTCAGCTTGTCCTTCTGTGGCTCCTGAAGTCCTGGCTCTGGGGAAGTTTAAGTTCGAGGCCCTCATGTTGCTTTCCTGTGCCAGAGGGACAGAGATTCCCTTCTAGGAGGCTCTGCGGACACAGGGCGTGGAAGGGGCTTCAAAACTCCATGCCCGATGCTCCTGAGCGCCGACGCCATCAGGCGGAGCTGGAGAGTCTGTGACAGGCAGCAAGGAGGGCCCCTGGGCCGCTCTGACCCACTGTCCCCGCAGCCAGGGGCGGGGCTCAAAGCCCCGGGGGTGCCGGCCCGCCTCACACCCACCAACGCCTGTGGCTTCACACCCGCCAGTGGCTTCACACCTGTCAACACCTGCGGCTTCACACCCGCCAGTGCCTGCGGCTTCGCACCTGCCAGCGCCTTGACCGCATGTGAGGCGGTTCCCAGCGCAGACTCACTCACCGTGCAGTGTTTTTGAGGGGGGCAGGAGTTTGTGGGAATATTAGAGTTCCTAATAAGGGGAATTTGGGATGTTATTAAATTTCATATTAGATATGGAAGTCGGAGTTCAGCTGAAGCATTGCGTGTACGTGTATTCACCCAATCACGCTTACAATTTTTGGTGTTTCATGTTTTTAATGCACAATTTCTGTACGTAGTTGAAATCTTAACACTGAACTCACACGAAAATCTGACATTACTGTTTCAGTGTTACGTAGTTGCTTTCCAGGTTACGATTGTCTTCGTAACCATTGTTTTTAAGATTCAATGCCATTTAATAGCTCTATCGTTCAACTTTTGGATACTTAAAGGATCACCAGTTGGAGCTATGTATTAATTTAACATTAATTAATATTAATTTTTAAACGATTTTTATATATTTCACGTTAAGCTTGGAAAACTAGCTTCACAAGTGTGTTAAAGTTCGTGAATAACAATAAAAGTTTAAAAATCCAATCCAAGGGATACCTTGAAATATCTGAGTGTTCAACTGGGATAATCTCGTTGGTGGAAAGAAGCTAGAAATTGTAGCCAATTACTTCCACCTCCATTAAACTGACAAATGAGTTCACCTTGGACTTGAATTTCACATTTAAGAAGAGAAAGGGCAGGAGGGGAATAAAAAACCTAACGTTTATCAAAGAGCAGTATAAAACGGGATCTTTAATACACGTTTTCTTATTTGATGCTTAGACTGTTTTACAGATGAGAGAAGACGGGGAGGCGAAGAGGCCTGGCAGCGCGGTGCCAGGTGGTGCTGGTGCCGCCTCGGAAACCTGTCGCTCTGCCCCCGGCTCCCGCGGGGGAGGGCGTCGCGGGGGAGGGCGGTGCCGGGGAGGGCGGTGCAACGTGCACATTCACACGTTTAAGTCAGAGTCAAATTATTGCATTCAACTATTGAATGATTTCTACACATTGCTAATAGATGTCTTATGAAAATATCCACCTTTATTGTTAAAAAATACTTTTTCCCTGGGTGTCCTTTTCAGCGAAGACGTTCAAATGGCCGAAGACCAGCTCCAGTGGAAATGGGTCACCTGCTGAGCGCACATGCGTGGGTGGCTGGGCCATCACCAGGGACCTCTAACTGGGAGGAGGTGGCCTCCGAGCTCGCAAGGGCTGCTGGGAAGGCGGAGGGCCAAGAGGGCTCCGTGGGCGGTGGCTGGGCTGGGGTGAAGCCTGCGGGTTCTGGGCCTCCACGTTGTCCCCGCCAGCCGCGAGAACCACGCGTCCTGCAGATATGTGCGCTGCTTTAAGATCCGGTGGCCGTGATGACTGGGGAAGCAGCCAGGTGGTCTTTAGTAGAAGGCGTTTTAAAAACATTCACTGAATTTCGAATGGGTTGGCCTTAAATATTGACGCCCATTTCACTTTCTTTGATAATCATTTCAGCAGAGAACGTGAGACGCAGAAGTTCCCTGATTCGCTGCTGGAACCAGGTGCATCCCCCGTCAAAACCTGGATTATCATTGGCCCGCTTTGTGCATTCAGGCGCTGGTCATCACTTAAGCGTCAACATCCATTCCCGGTCTCCTTTTTTTCTGCGAGTTTCTGTGGCAAAGTTGCCATAGGAAAAGGTTAAGATCTGATTTATTCTTTTCTTCTGGGACCCTGAGCTGGCACTTGATAAGATGATGGGCGGCGTGGGCAGACACCTTACCCGGTGAGTCAGAGCTCTGGGGAAATCGTCCGTGGTATTAGGACTCTCAGGTCGTTGGCTGTCCCAATTTAATTCGGGCAGTACAGGACATTCCTAATAATTAATACTGTAATAACACTTAATGATCTGCACTCATGCAGACTGAAAATCCAGCTAATGGTGCAGTTTTTAGTGATTGCACAAACAGCAAGTTTTAAATGTGTCCAATGCTGCTATTTCAGCATCCTGGTACTACGCAGGAGACCCTGCCCGTGGGGCTGTCGCCGCCCCTGACTGGAGCCTCGACAGGGGTGTGACGGCCAGGGGCTGGGTCTCCAGGGAGGCGCTGCCTGTTTGGAACTGGGTCTAAGGCAGGAGCATTCAGCATTTCCTCCAGATGGGAGGGACATCGAAAAGCTGTGACGATGGTCACCAGGGAGGAAGCAAAGAACTTGGAAATCAGTAGCAAGAGTGTGAAGACGTCTACGAACTTCATTCAAGTGGAAAGAGCATTCTGGAGGCCGCCTTGCAGACAGCGTGTGCTGGCCGTCCCTGCTGGCTGTCCCCACCCTGGAGGGCTCGCTGCTCCATGGGGTGCCACACCGGCCCTTTGGCAAGCTGTCCTGCGGTCGCTGGCCTCGGGACGTCTCTGGATCCAACGTCTGTGACTGTGTGTCGCATTGTGAACCGTGCTATAGCTTTGCTTCTGTTTCTGTTTTTCATTTTTTTTTTTTTTTTTGATGGGGAAGACATTAAATCGACTACCAGCCGTTATTTCCAGAAGAACAGAAAATGGTAAAGCTGAAGTTTTAAAAGCGTCGTTGCGGCCATGATGGCGGCTGTCGGCAGTGTGGTAACTCGGTTTCCTCCCGCCAGGCTCAGCTCACTGCTGCCTCAGTTAGGTTCTGGTCACCCATCGTCGTTTGGGGGAACTGGGGAAGAGAACCCGAAGGAATGCACGAGGAAAACGCCCCGTTGAAATCCTGTCTCCTCCTTTCCCCTGCAAGGTCCCTGGGACGGGGCCTGGGGCGCTCGGCGGCGGCACCCCAACTGGAGCGCATGGATGGAGCCCAGGGGCTGTCAGCTGGTGCCCTGTGCCCGGGGCAGATGTGCGCCGCTCTGCAGTTTCAAAGCCTGAGTGTTTGACAGATGCCACCAGTCCCACACCGCGCTTCAAGGATTTTAAAATCCACGTTAGTGCATATTCTGCATTTGCCCAAATGGAAGACAATGGGCTCTTTTTGGGAGATGCTTTGCCGCTACAATTAATATTGTAAATGGTGCGATTTCGCTTTTCTTTTTGACTGTAATTTCAAAACCTCCGTGCAGTTTCGCTATGGTGGGCATGAGAGAGGCCCCTGGGATGCGGACTTCTCCCCGATGGGCGCGAGGAGTCTTCTGGAAGTCTGCGGAGCCCAGGGACGTGTGCGGACATAGACGAAGTCTCACTAACTCGCGGCGGACGGGAGGGGAGGGGAGCATCCCGCAGCCGAGCTCTGACGCAGGGTCACCTGGTGGGGCAGGTCCACGTGTCCCTCGGAAAAGCTGTCCCTCCATCGAAGTCCCGACCCCTCCCTCTGTCCCCAGGCTTGCATAGGAGGTAGGATCTCATTACTGACAAGAATTAAATTAAGGACCTAAAAAAAGTCACCTGCGTTAAAGTAACAAAGAAGTGCTTCTGTACACAGGAGCTTTGAAGTTGGGAGCCAGGCCAAGGTCGCCGCCTGCGGCCAGGCTGAGCGCTGCGGCGCTGCCCACCCGCGGGGGGCCACCGGACCGTTCGCTACGTGGAGCCTCACGACCCCCCACTTTGCAGGTGGTCAGAGCGAGTGAACGGAGCGAACTTAGCCCGCGAACAGCCCAGGGTGCGAGGGTCTGAGAAGCCCCACGCACGCGCCGCGCAGCCCCCAGCACCCCGCCCACAGAGACTATTTCGAGGTCACAAAGCTGACTGCAGCCACGAGACACTGCCCTGGCTGGGGGAGGTCGAGAAAGACCGGGCATTGGAAATTCTTGCTGCAAAGCAAAAATTCAACACTGACCCACCGAGTACACCCTCAAACCCAGGGTTTGGAGGCGGAAACGGGTGTCCGGGGTTCCGCGCCCCGGGGCGCGCGCGTGCCAGGCGCGCACAGCGGCCCCGGCTCCACCACAGCGGGCGGAAGGCAGCATGGCCACTTCGGCGCACTTTTCGCTGCGACCCGTGGGTGGCGGCATCAGTTAGACCCAGGAGAGGCTGTTTGGTGAGCAAAGGTGAGGGACAAGGCGCGGACACCCGCCAACATCTAATGCAACGCCTTTGAAATAATCCAGCTTAGTAACCTCACAGCCGACGCCTGTAGAGTGTGCGCGGCCACCATGGGTTAGCACGCTGGCTGACGGGCCCACCGCGCAGGTGGGGACCCACAGTCTGCTCCGCTGCCAGCCCCTGCCAGCCCCTGCCAGCCCCTGCCAGCCCCTGCCAGCCCCGGGGTGAGGGAGGGGCTGCCTTGGGGTCACAGCGGGGAACCAGAGCTCTTCCCGGCCAGACCCCAGGCTGGCACGGGTTTGTCCGTGAGCGACTGCAGAGGGTCTCCACGCTGGGGTCTCTGTTTTAAGTGGAAGCACTAGACAATGCCACGTGAACTTGGAAAGTGCTAACGTAGGACCCAAGCAGTGCGGAGTGTCCGTGGGCCGACCTGCCAAGGCCGATACGTTTTCCAGAAATTCACACGTCTGCATTCGCAGCTTTCTCTACTTTGGCCCAAACTGTCTAGGTAAGAGGGGACAGGGACCCACTTGCACCGAGCCGGATCACCGCCACCACCACCCGGCGTCGCGTGGACGGCCCTGGCTCGCTGCGTGAGCTCGCTCGAGGGCGCCCACCTCTGCTCCGCGGGCTCCAGGGCCCGGGAGGCGCCGCAGGCACAATGAGAAAGGGTCCCTGCAGCTGTCACCCTCAGAAAGCCACTTCCCAAATCCAGCAAAATCCATGAGCCAGATTTCTGCGAACGTGTTTCTTGAACCTCAGTTTGCATGTGACCAAAGAGCTGGGCTACGTTATGGCTTATAAGGAGTCGACACGTGTGTTCTTGTGGGACGTCATAGCTCCACGTGCACTGTCCAAAGCACTGGAAACGGCCGCCTGGGGTGCGACGTGCTGGTTCACGTGGCCACACGTCGTCATCAGACAGAGCGGACGTGGTCGAGAGTCCGAGAGTCCGAGGAACTGCGCCAGGGCAGGGTGACCATTGCGTGAGGTCGTCCCGGCTTTAGTCTGGTTTAACATTAAAGCTCGGAAACACGTCTGTGGACAGAGAGACGCGTTTGCAGGTTTGAAGCACGTGGGAGAATACTGCCATCGCTTTTCAAAACAACCGTCCCTACTGTTTTGTTCTGCTCTTAAAAATACAGATACCGTATTTGAAATGATCGTGCCTATTTTCAATTCAGACTTAGCCCATTTAAAAAATAAGCTATCACACTTTGACAAGACATAATACTTTCAAATCCCAGAAAACTGACAGAAATCATATGCATTTCTATTATAGATACAATATAATAGATAATATAATTTTAAAAAGACAGATTCTAATCATTTAAATATCAATATGTTTTATAAATTTTCTTGCATTAAGAAACACATTGATTTCTGTTAACATTTTTCGTACGTATTGACATTGTAAAATTCTCTTGAAAGTGATTTGCGGTGAAGCAGACATTCACACACGGAGATGCCCACCACACTCACGCATCTGTGTCACTCTGCCCTGAAACAGCTGTATTAAAAACGTGAGTTCACGCTCCTCTAGGCAGCTATTTTATCCGTCTGCTTATGAGTGATTTATCCCCGCTTTTGTAAGAACAGAGCATGAAATGTTCAGTACCTGCAAAATTTGAGGTCCGGTATCAAAGGAATAATTCTCATCAGAAATAATGCGGACAGGATGAATTTTTTTATTTTTGTTTTTTTTTCCATTTCTAAAAATTTCTTTTTATGTCCTACCTCTTCCAAACATGCATTTGAGATTCCGTGTGCCGAAGGAACATAGACTCATCCATAATAAAATATACATGAAAAATAAGAATCCTCAAGGCAGATGAAGCCCATGTGCTAACTGGTCGGTTGGTCAATACGATTTCTAAAAATAAACTATTTGTTTCCATAGAGTACGCTATTGACATGGGCATGGATTTAATTGAGCATTATTTGGATTAAAAGATGCTACTTGCCAACCTATTGATTTTCCATGTGTTAATAAGATGTTTCCCATTTTATATCAACATTAAGGTAAAGTTGCAAATGCTGAGGTTAGTTAATGTGGGAGAAATATATTTTGAAATCCTCATGCACAAACACAAAAGGCACGAGAAGCTACCAGCTTTCTCATCAGAATCCACTTACAATGATGGCCTTCATGAAGGTTCATTGTTAAGTAACATCTTAAGAATTTTTTAAGAAAGTTCCGTCTTGGATGAATTATCCTGCCTGTGGCAGCAGCGTTTGAGACAAGAGTGTTGTATTTGAAAGACTGACGCTCGGAGCCACGGAGCCTCGGAAAATAATCTCTCTCTTCTAAAAAGGACTTCAGTTCACATCAAGCTCCTTTTCTATTGTTTTCAGATTCCTTTCAAGGTTAGATCAGAAAATTAGTAATTATAGTTAAAACTAAAAACGGGAAAATGTCAGCTTCTGTAGGAGAGAGCCTTCGAAGTGGGTAATTTCAGAGCTCATTTGTAGCAAAGATTCAACAACTGTGCTTCCCCCACCCCGTGTTTCTCTGCTAAAAATAATGCCGTGAGAACATATGAGAGATTCGTCATGTAAACATACGGGCACGCGCGCAGTCAGGGCAGCGAGGGGAGAAGCTGGCCGTTCTGGCTGGTCCCCCAGACCGCATCCTCGATGCTTCTTTCAACTCTGATATTTATCCCATGGTCTTTCCAAACAACTTCCGTTTCTCGTTGTTTAGCAAAACAGACATCTTTACGGACTCAGAAATCTCATATTAAGATTTGGGGGCATGTTCCGTCCAGATTTCTGCAAGCATGTGTTCGGGGTGGTGACTCGGCTGGGAGAAGCTGTGATGAGTTAGTTGTCTTTTACTTAATTCAGAGCTTAGGTTGAGTTGCTAAATTATTGTGGGTGGGTGATTTTTTTTCCTGAAATGTTTGCAAATTCTGACACGGAAGAGCACAGGTGAGCAGGCTCCCCTTCGTTCCTCCAGCGTCCTGGCCGGCTGTGCCCCCTACTGACAGGCGGTTTGGTCCCCATGTCTGGGCGCCCCTTCCTGGTCGGCATTGGGGGACGGCAGCCTGCTGCTCAGCTGTCACCAGCTGCTCCCTGGCGCCCATCATGAGCGGTCGCGCCCGAGTTTTCAGCCCGGGGTCACCGTACGTGTGAGGTCCTGCGAGGCTCTGCGCCCCGGCCTCCGACTTCAGGGTGGGCGGAGGGCATGAGGGTCACATGCAGACCTGCTGGGCACAGGTGCGTCCCCGGCTAACGACACTGTGCTCATGCCTCGCGGCCCATTGGGCTAAGGTCGCCAGCGATGTCAGGATCACGCTTCCGTTCAGCGTCAGAGAGAACGTCGTGAATGTCCCCACCAATGGATGACTGGACAGTAAAGATGTGACGGGCTTGTGTGTCTTTATCTCCAGAAGCCTGGGAAAGGTATGTCTCGTCCCCTGATTCTAAAGCCAGTCTGGGCCCCAGAGACGGCGGGTCCCCCCTGCCAGCCACTCGGTGTCAGAGCCAAGTGCAGACTCCATTTCCTGGCGGCCAACAGGAGCTGGCAGACTCCGCGCCGACCTCGCCCGCTTACAGGCAGGGACCCGCGTCTTCCTCCCGCTGCCCAGCTGCTCTGTCCCTTCCTGATTTTCGCATAGCAGACGCTGACCTTGACTTTCACCTTGTCGCTCTGCGAAAACCGCACGTTGGCCTGACTTCATAACTGGAACGTTTCTTAGGGAGATTCTGCCACCGTGTGTATGGATCCAAGACAGTTTCTGTTTAAATGTATGTATCATGGGCGACACTGGGCTCCACAGCCCACGGAGGCAAGTGCCCGAAGCCCTTGTCTATGGTCACGCAGGCAGACAGGACTCCCGGTGACCCACGATGGCCCTGACCAACTGCGGGAGCCGGGCGACAGTGGCATCCGGGCGGGGGGAGCCCTGCCGAGTCAGGGCCGCTGAGCTGCCGAGTTGTGTACAGTTTAAGATCCTCGCCTATGGCTGATGGTCTCTGACCTGGACACCTTTCTAAAGTGACTGTCCCGTCGGTAGCGTTCGGCAGGCTTCCTTGTGACACGAATGAGTTTACGGTTTTCCTTTTATCATAATCATAGGCTTCCGTAACACGCGCCGAAGTCGCTCCAGCACACCAGGCCGTGGAAACGCGGGCCGTTTTTCATAACCCTGTTTCCCTGTCAGCGTGTCAGAGCCGGTAAGGAGCTGCCAGGCTCGTCCGCGTGTGCAAACCCCGTCTCGGCCGGGCCGCTGTGCTCACGAGCTGGAAACACCTCCTCTTGCAGGAGACGCGCGCTTATTAATATTGTGGGGGACCGTGCGTGAGATTTCCCCCAGCACGGGCTGACAAGCCGCCTGGCACATCGTCATTTGTCATCGTACACTACATCTGTCAACTAGAGAAACCATTTCAATAAAAAATTTCTGCATGAAATTACTTCTCCGGAGCACCGACTGGGTCTGCCGCGCGAGCCTCCACGTCGTTTCTGTTCTGTGGCGTCTCCTCCTCCTTGTTTTAATTTTGGCTGTGAAAGGTACTTAATGTACCAAAAACAATTTGTACAGACATTATTTCACCAATTGCGAGTGTGCACGCCTTGCTGAGGCCCCCCCTTATCTAACTGTTGCTAATACATTCTCACGCTGTGCTCTCGCGGCTTCATTTTACAGTTGAGGGGATCACCCACTCCATGCTGTGTTGGAAATGGGGCCCTCGGCGCTCGGGCCCACAGAGTGCAGCCAGCATGTGAACAGCAAACAGCAGAAAGTTGGAGCCTTAAAGCATCTTCATTCCCGTTAGACTCCTCGTCGCAAACTGGGCTTGTTTGGTCTTTGGTGTCTCCGGACGGCCAAGTGCAGCCGCCGAGAGCCGTGGGGGGCAGTGCGCTCGCCACAAAGGGCAGGCGGCCTGACGGACCACGGCCCGCGGGGCGGGCGGGTTTCAGGGGTGCCCGAGACAGCCAGCGACAGGCAGGTGCTGGGGCCGCGCTCGCCGCCGCTCCCTGCTCTGCAGAGGAGGCAGCGGCAATTTCTGCGGTTCACTGAAATCCCGTAATTGTTCCTGCACGTGTTGGGCTTCTCGAGAGCCCGGTAAGGAGAGAAGACGCGAGGCCCGCAGCCCGGGGAGCAGCTGGGCCGGTGACGGCCGGGGAGTCGTGCGGCGGTGGCTGGCAGGGGGGGACCGGCCTCCGCGGCCCTGGCTTTCCGCCCCGTCAGGTTTCCACCCAGCTATGGATTTGTTGTCATCGACTCCTGATGATTCTGCTGACACCCCTGTCAGAAAATAAATTTTTCACTCCCCACTTGGTTGACTCCGTTCACAGGGTGGAACTCTGTCAAAAAAAAGCTCCGGCGGCTTGTGGCCGAGGCCTCTCGGGGCTCCCCGCTGGGCACGGCCCCCTTCGAATCCCCGGGTGTCCTGCTGGGGCGGGGTGTTCTCCCTGCACCTGATTTGATTACACAACGAGCCCATTTGCATCCGAATTCGTGCGGAATGCGGGGTCCTTATGGGAAGGGACAGCTGAGCTGGGCGGGAAGATGGGACTGGGCATAAATCTTATTCCTCGTTCCGCTGCCTGGTTTTAAAGTCTGTAAGATACATTTGCCGCACCCACAATATCCAGCCGCCTCGCCGTGGGAAAAGGCTCCGTGAGGCCGGGGAGCGAGGCCCACGCAGCCGCCGCCGCACGCAGC
>NW_006436810.1:18129992-18130661 GCF_000325575.1 Pteropus alecto | reverse complement strand
CGGTGACATGCGCGCGCCCTGGCCCTGCCTCAGTGATCAGGTGCGCACGGAGGACAAGCCCGCGAGGGACGCGCTAGGGAGGGCCCGAAGGTGAGAGGAGGCCGACGCCCTCAGCCCTCGGCGGAGCGGGCCCTGCCGGCGCCTCCATCCGTCCATCCGTGAGAGAGCGACGTCTTTCGTTCTGAGACACCCCGTCTGTGGCGCCCCTTGTCTGTGACAGCCCAGGACCCCGTGGAGCAGGCAGGCCAGCTCCCCGCCGCCAGCTGCGAAGTCGCTTGGCCGGACCGGGGTTCACCCGCCCGGCAGCTAAGTTTTCTTCTGCGTCTCTGTGTTTAACGCTGAGCCATCTGGGGGGGCAGCAGCAAGACCCGATGACAGTAGACATCGCCCCAGTGGCGGCAGACCTCACCCCAGTGCTGTGAGGGGGACCCCAACGTTCCAGTACCTGCGATGCATCGTTCGCCCCAGAGATATTTACGGAAGGACCACTAAGTGCCAGGCATGGCCGCGGGTGGGGGACAGAGTCCCTACAACCAAGGGGCTTGACGGCCACCGCGGACCTGGTTGCTAAGGCCCCGTTTCTCAAAGGCCAACACCGCCCGGACCGCCCGGTCCTGGCTCCGTGAGTCTGGGGTCGCCGGCGAGGTTCGGTGCTTCTCACCACCTTCC
>NW_006436810.1:18127541-18129966 GCF_000325575.1 Pteropus alecto | reverse complement strand
AAGAGGCGCGATGTTAGGCGCCGCGGCTCCCAAAATACACGTCTGTCTTCAGAGGCTTGGCTGGGCGCCAATTACGTGTCTTGGGGGGAAGCCCGTCCAGTGGTCGGCAGCTTAAAATCGGCGGAGATCCGGGTGAGCCGGGGAGGGGGAGGGGGAGGGCACGCTGTCTCTCTCGTTCCTTCTCTTGACTTCTTTCTTTCCAGAGCCGGCTTACTGAAGCGTGGCATTTCCTAAACCATCATCCTAGAACTTCCGCGAGATGTCAATTACAATCTTCATTAATTCATTTTTTTGTCCTGTGATTCAATGCATTTGTGACGAACAGACGCTGTACTGGCGGCGCAGGATTCTGGAGACCCGGCGATATGTGAAATAGACTAAGTCCTTACATTATGGACACATAACAAAAAGTGAATGTTTAAGAATTTCAGTTGCGGCCAGCAGTGTGAACTGAAGCGTGCCTTGAGACACAGAACAGGGGTCTCAGCTAGCCTGGGGCGAGACACCCCAGAAGCGACTCAGACCCTGCCTTCGGGCTCCCCAAGACTAGCAATGCCTGGTCACATTTATTCGCACTTCCTAACGACCTCTCCTGGGGCCACATGTGGCGCTGTCCACGTGATCGCTGTCCCTCATCGCCACCCTTGGACTCCGTCCTGGCGGGTCTGGCTCATGCCACCCCTCAGCTTTTCAGCTCACTCCCGGAGACGTGCCACCAAGTCTTGAATCATCCCGGCGCTAAGCTCCCTGAGAATCCCTGAGAAGCAGGAGCAGCATAGCCAGCTCAGTCCCAGCAGGAGCCCGTGAACAACGCCACTTCCAAGCGCAAACACGTCAGGGCACAAGTCCAGCTGCCGAACTCCGCAACCCGGAGGCGGTGCTGGATCCACCAGGTACCAGGCCCAATGGCACCGTTGGGCCCGTGAGGACCGTGAGCCCAGACACCCGCTTTGTTCGCCCAGTGTCTGGCCTGGTGTGAAGCCAGTCTTCTCAAAGAGGCACAGGATGACGAGTCAAAACCGGGATTAAAGCCTCCAGGCCTGAAACCAGATCTGGGCAGGACAGCGGACCTTAACGAAGAGCTGACTTCTGCAGGAGGCTCCCTTTACGAGCCATCTTTATGACCAGAGTTGGCCTCAGAATCTAGAAGTTCCTAAACTATCAATCGAATCGGCTATAGCCAGATAGGGCTGGGAGTGAGGGCACAAGGCTCAGCTTCTCTCTGGCAGTGATTCGGGTCTCTGCTGAGCTCTGGGTTCAAATAACACCTACCAGCTGCAGAGCAAGGCACAATCAAAGGGCCACGTAGGCTTGATCGGCCTGAATACTCAGTAGATGTTTTTTACTTTTTAAAATTAAAAATTGTGAAAAATTAATAAGAAAATAACAATCATCCAATCTCTACCACCCGGAATTAACTACTGTTTGCATATTTATATACTTGTTTCCAGTCTTCTCCTGTTTTCTTAAGAAAAACCGTTCTATTGCTTTTGCAGAAATTATGCATGAATGTACTTATGAACAATTCAAATAGGGCATAGACGTATAATGAAATGCATAAAATTATAATGAGAGATAACCTTCATAAACATTAGTGAATATTATTCCAAATATCTTTCTATGTGTAGACTTAGGTAGAAAGACGGATGCTAATACTTATATGAAAATAAGACAATACTATAGGTATTTTAATAAAAGATAACATTTAATTTTATGTGAATTTAAGTCAATGAAAGTAAAGAATATAATGAAAATCGAAACAAATGTTTCTTTATTGCAAGAAAGGATTCCAGAAAATTAAGAAAACAAACTATGAAACATAGTAAAACAAAATAAAATGGAACCTTGATTGATTTGCCATGAAAGTTAGAGATAAACACACAACCTCACATTTGACATTCTCCCATGTCCTAACTTTGGGTGGTTACATTATATTACATTATACAACATGTTTTATGTTATGTTATTATATTTATTATATATTTTATTGTATTTCTCCAAGTTTAAGGCTCCAAAGATTTTTGTTACCTTCTGTTACATTTTGTTACATGATGAGGATGTTGAGCACTAATCTCTCATATTATTGATACATGTTTGTTTGTCTAACTCCTATTACTGATATATGTTTCTAATATATGTTAACCCAGGATTCTCGGCTCTACCACCATTTACAATAATTTCTAACCCTTCCTTTCTCAGTGTGGATTTACGAATAATTTGTCTTCTAAATCACACATGAGTAATTTTAAAAAGGCAAACGATAGTAAAAATGTTTTTTTGGGGGGGGGGCTTGAAACTTTGCTTTTATCCCCATATATCAAATCAAGTCTGTTGGACTATTATCATTATAAGTGCAAATATCGCCACATGGCTGCAGAAGTCTGTTGTATCTCATTATCTCAGAAAAATGTGTTAGAAACAGACA
>NW_006436810.1:18120272-18127474 GCF_000325575.1 Pteropus alecto | reverse complement strand
ACAGGGCATCTGCCTGGATGGCAGCATTGCGGTCATCTGTTGTACAAGCCTTTTCTGGAACCATCTCTTGGGCGATTTTATAGAAAAGACAGTTTCTGACAAATCTGGTTCGACAACATGCAGTGTGAGCTGTGATGAGAGGGTTGAATTGGAGGTAATGAAGGTTTAAAAATAGAAAACAGATGTAATATTTTAAATGACATTTTCTTGGTACTGTATTTAATTCCCTCTTTTGTTAATTAGTAAAATGTTTTCAGTTTTTAAAAACAGCTTATTACTGTGAACACAATAAACCCATATGTGTCAAAATGAAATAAAAAATTGTGAAAAACAATTTTTTACATACTTTGCGTTGTGTGGATGAGGAGAAATAGTGAAAAAAAGAGACTACAAGAAGATTAATAATTAAATAATTAATTGATCGTTAAACTATTAAAATAGTTATTTATATATAAATAGTTAATATAATTATTTATATGTTAGGTCCAAATGTATAATTAGTTAAAATAATTCAAACAAAAATAACCAATATTCAAGCAATTCTGTGAATCTGTCCTTCTTTAATTGTGCATAAATAATTTGTTACAGAAAAAACGATAAATCTGAAAATTCATTTTACTGAGAATTAAAATTTTTTTTTCACAATTTAAAGGCTGAACAAATTCATCTGCACTCTCCTCTCTTGGCCTCCATGATGGTATATTTTTAAAAAGACTAAAATGACCAACCGGAGACTCGAAGTCAGCAAAGCACATTCTTTTGGGGCCGTTGGAGCCGGGGAGGGTAAACCACTTCCTCATCCCTCGAGGTAGCGGCCCAGGCTGGAGGCCGCTGTGCCCGTCCACTCGGCCAGCCCGACCCCCGCCGGCCTGTGCTGTCGGTAAGAACAAGAGTCTCGAGAAGTCGTATGAGCTCAAGCATTTTCTGGAACTGTCCATTGGATATTTCCAGAACAAAGTTATTAATATATCTAAAAAACAAATGACAATGGTGACTTTATTTTAAGGAAATAATTGTTTGTTTGCTTATTCTGTGAATTTTGGTTCCGGCAAGTCAGCTTTTGCTTCGAGCCAATTATTACCCTAAGAACGAGTGAAATGTAATCACCTTTTTATCGACACATTAAAGCAAATAAATAGCAGAGCCAGTAGTTCTGTTCTTGTCTAAAGGTGCAACTAGCTCGCCGCCGGGGGTCTGGACAAGCCTGGGTGAGGGTGGGCGGGGACGGGGCAGAGCGGGGGCGGAGGGACGGTGACACGGTGACACAGCACGAGGAGAGGCAGAAGCTCTCCTGATGCCAGCTGATGAGCAAAGCGAGAATAAGTGCAGCTCATCTGACCAGATGCTTTTCCCACTTTTCGTTATAAGCTCTGAGCCGCGTGAGTGATGCTGCCGCCCGAGCTGCTGGGTCCCGCGCACGGTCACCATCTTACTTACAGCTGGGAACTGCTGCGGGGCTGTTTGCCAGCCACGGGGGTGGCACCACACTGCTGGAGACCGGCTGTGGGCAGAAATCGGGGAGGGTGACTCAGAGCCCCAGTCTCATGGAGTTTAGCTGTGGGTGATGAGACAGAGTGTGTCCCCAGCCTGCCTTTCCGTGACCTGAGGCCCACGGGGACAGCGAAGCATGTCTTGGGAGGCTGCGTTCCCAAGCATTCCCTAGGCACTGAGTGCCACTCCTGTAAGGGTCATCCTGGGTCTGAGGCCACAGCAGTAAGGATGTGACAGAGCCCAGGATGGTGGTCACGAGCTGGACACCGTGAGTCAGACACCACAGTCCGTGCTCCTTCACTGATGTCCCCGCTATAGGAAGACAGTGACAAAAGCTGTCATATTTCACACAAAACTATTGTGAGAGCTTGATAAATGCAGAGACGTCTACAAAAGCTGGTTACTATGGGGAATTAAGAAGCAAGTAGGGACCATCTCAAGTGTATTGACAAATACAAATAATCTGACCAAATTTACAGAGTCCAGAAAGGGTGACGATAGCAGTGCCGATAGCCAGCGATGAGCACAAGGACTTGCTAGGTGCCAGCCTCTGTTGCCAGCACTTCATTTGCATCACATATCCCCGCTGCTGATGGTCCTAAGATGCAGGTGCTGTTACAATCATCAAGTTCAAGATCAGGGTCCTGAGGGAAAGGCTGTGGTGTACTCCGCAGAGTTCCATGCCAGGTGCTGGGGGAGCCCGGTCCACACCCAGGAGCTCCGGCTGCTGTCAGGTGTCCTCAGACTCTGCCTACCCCGCCTCTTATGACAAACAAACTCACCAGTTTTGAGTACGGTACCGTGTGAAGTTGCCCAATCAAAACAGATTCAGAGACGAGTACACCAAAGATTTGGTGCCAAAGATTCTCGAACTGTAATGTTGGGCTTTTGCCAAGGTCAAAGCTATCGAACGAAGTTGCAGGAAAATTGAGATTTAATCATACAGCAGTCAGTGGGCCTTGCTTATGTGAAATCAGAGAAAAGAACAAAATATTTTCGATAGACATGGAAAGATACGTAAAGAGAATGCAAATAATGACCATGAATAGAAGTATGGATAGCTACAAACCGTTCTTGCCATTTTAAATCACATTAAGGTGCGTGTCAACTTTACAAAATAATACCTCAGAGATGACTATTTTCAAAAATAATTTTAGGACTCTAAGAAATAATCATGAGGAAATATTAGCAATCAGAATAATACCGTAAGAGAAAAAAATTTTGACAGGCTCACCAGAGAGTGCACCTGAGGACAGAATCAGTGAATTTGAATATAGGTAGGTAGAAACTCCCCAAATGCAAATACAAATAAAAAAAGAAAAACAGAATGGAAAAATTTTACATTATGGGATATTACAAAAAAGAGTAAAATACACATTATTGGAATACCAGAAAGAAGAGATAGAACAAAGCAGAAGAAACATTTGAAGTAACTATGGCTTTGAACTTTCCAAAATTAATGACAGACACAAAACCACAGATCCGAGTAGCTCAGAAGAGACCACTCAGGATAAATCCATATCATATTAAAACTACGGTAAATCGAAGATAAGAGTAAGTCTTGAAAAATGTCAGAGTAGTAAAAAAGAAAAGACAAGAAAATTACCTTTAAGGGAACAAAGATGAGAATCACAGCTGACTTCTTATCAGACTATGCAAGGAGGAAGGAAATGGAGGGAGGTGGTGCTGAAGGGAATACACTAAAGAAGCATGCACAAGTATCCTGCAAAGAAGGAAAATAAGCTGTCAGACAAACAACGGCTTGGATAATTCATCACCAACAAGACTTCCCTGCAAGAATACTAAAGAAGTTCTTCAGGCAGAAAGAAAATCATACAGGTCGGAACTTGGGTCTACGTGGAGTGTTAAAGTTATACATGAAGGCAAAATAGAATATTTTATTTTTATTTTAAATTAACCAAAAAGCTAATTGTTTGTTTAAAGCAATAATAGCGACAATGTATTGGGTGATTGTAACAAATGGCTGAGTGACAGAATGACAGCAGAGTCACAGGAGGACAGGGAGGACAGGTGAATGCTTTGCTGTGAAGTGCCTGCACCGAGTGCGAAGCAGTGTAGTGTTTCTTAAGGTTCTAATTTTTAAGAATTTGATGTGTTAAAAATGTATGTTAATGTACAACGTTAAATAAATATATTAGAAAAGAATAGAGATCTAAAACTCATAACAGACAGGAGGCTGAAGCAAGCCGAGCAACAGGAGTAATAAATCCAGAGCAGAGAACGAAATTAGAAACGAGAATTCAGCAGAGAAAATTGAGAGTTGTTCTTGACAAGTGCGCACACACACACACGCACTTGTGCACGACTCACTTCTGCTCCCCGCTTTATTCATCTCCTTCTACTCAGTCCCGTCGCCTCTCCTCGCCCCACCTCCTTTGTATGAGGTGTCTTCTCTGTGGTCCCTTTCACCTCCGCTCCTCCTTTCCCTCCCCTCCTGGCCCCTCCCTGTCTCCCTCCCCCTCCTCCCGTGTCCTCCCCCTCCAGTGGGCACCGCCCTGCACAGCCCTTGCCCTGGCCCCACGCCTCGTGCCTGCACACACATGCAACATGCATGCACACATATGCAATACACACATGCACGCACGCACACATGCACACACACAGCAACACACCTGCACACCTGCGCACACGCGCACAACACACATGCACACGTGCACACGTGCACACACATACACCCACATATGCACACACGCACACACATGCACATGCACACACATGCAACACGTGCGCGCACACACAGCAACACACCTGCACACATACACGCGCACACACACAACACACACATGTGTACACATGTACACCCACATAGGCACACACATGCATGCACGCACACATGCACACATACACAGTGCACACATGCACACAGACGCGCACACATGCATGCGACACGTGCACACACGTACACCCACATAGGCACACACGTGCACACACACGCACGCACACGTACACACTTCACCCGTACACTGTATTTTCTCCGTACCTCTTCTATGTCTGCGTATGTGCGGATGAACACACACGCCGCTGTTCCCGGAGCCCGTGGACCGAGGCGGGAGCGCCCTGGCCGCGGGAGCTGCGCCCCGCGTTTGCGAGCGAACGGGGGTGCTGTGGGGCGAGGCCGGCGCCCGGTGGCTGCGAAGTGACCGTGCGCTCATCCCTGACGTAATGACTCAGGGGAATCGCTTTGTAAATCTTTCCGGATCCGCGTCCACGTGGAAGCGTGGGAAGCAGTGGGACTGCGAATGGGACCGCGGGAGACCAAACCGGCGCTGCGGATCCCGCGAAACGAGATGTGCCGAGAACTCGGGGCGCGCACAGCATCCGAACGGGGGCTCCGCGGAGCCCTGCAGGGCGAAGCAGTCGCTCCCCGGGCCTGCAGCGTGCCAGGCGCGGGGTCGAGCACGCTCTGCGTTAACCCCATGCGCGCGGGAGGAGCGCTGTGGCTCACCCGGCCCTCCCCGCGCCCTCGCCCCGAGGCCCGGAGCGCGCTCTCCGCTGCCTTCCCACAAGGTGGGACACAGCCAGCCGTATTCAAGCGGCAAACCAGTGAGCCCCGCCCTAGCAATGTCACTCAGGTCGAGGATGCCTCTGGGTAGGAGCAGCACCTAAGGATCCAAGGAGGTGGGGCTAGGGGAGCCCGGATGGGTGCGACTCAGTCTTTGCATCTGCGCCACAAATACCTATCTACCGAGTTCTCGGTATGAAGAATGGAAAAACGAAAGAAAATGATGCCGGCAATGAATGACTCAGAGAGGAGAGGACCGATGAAAATTTACATCGGTCGTTAGCCACCTGCGGCTTGTTTTGGGGGCTGCTGCATGGAGGTAAACAGCCTCTTTAAAGCATTAACTGAAAGAAAACAAGTCATTCTTTGTTGATTTCTAATTTGTTCTCAAACCGTGAGGTAAATTCACCTCTACTGGCAAAGAGGGAGCTGGACCTTTTATCATCACAGCTGGAAGGGAAAAGGGAAAAGGAGTTTCCTGGCTGGAAGCAAATAAAGAACACAAAATTATCCGGAAACAGATAACACACACATTTATCCAGAAGCAGATGAAAAACACACAAATTTACCCGGAAACAGATAAAAAACACAAATTTATCCGGAAACAGAGAACACACAAAATTATCCGGAAACAGATAACACACAAATTTATCCGGAAACAGATAAAAAACACAAATTTATCTGGAAACAGATAAAGAACACACAAATTTACCCTGAAACAGATAGAGAACACAGACTCATCTGGAGACTTCGACCTTAACTGCATGCTTTTGACAGTTTTGAACATGTGGAAGAAATTCACTCTCAAGAATTTCCAAGTCTTCGCGACATTTCCCAGAAAGACTATCCGGTTGACATCCAGAGCTTGCTCCGGGAGGCGAGGTCCCACAGCAGGCAGCAGACAGAGAGCACGTTCCTGCAGGTCTGACGAGCGTTGGGATGGTGGCGGCGTCCGTGCCCCCGCCCTCCACATCCATACTCTGCAGCGTGTGTCCTGGGGGCGCCTCTGGGAGCCCAGAAGTTGGCTGCCTGCAGGATGCTCAGAGGCAGACCTGACCGCATTCGTGGGGTGCGGGGACCCATTCTTCCCTCTGACTGCTGCTCAGATCCGAGACTGACAGCTGGACGCTGTCACTTGGATTAATGCGTTAAAACTTGACATCTTCTTAGCATTTTAGGTTTTATTTTCTTTATCAGCTTGATTTTCACGTCCAGAGTGCTCTTGCTACAATATGCTTTTAAAAGTACACTTGTCAGGGTCCATTTGCTACCAGCCACCTTGATGGTGACATCGGCCATGCCTGTGGCTTACCTTTTGACCTTATGGAGGCAGCAGATGGGCCCAGTAATAAATCCCGATTATTAGTGAAGGAGCCAATAGCTTGGAAAGGCGGAAATAAAAGTCGGGCGGTTTTGCACTGTGATTCTCGTTATCGGCTGTGACGTGGAGTTGTGAGCCCCGTCAGGGCGGGTGACGGGCGGTGTAGACAGCTGCAGCGCCTCTCCCCCCAGGACCCTGCTCCCTTTTCCTCCCCGCCCCTGTCTCCTCCTCCTCTTGCTTTCCGCCCTCCCTAGGCCGACTTTCCCTCCATCTCGACGGGCGCCCGGAGTTCAGCTCTGCCCGCAGCGGCTGCTCTGCGCGCTCCGGGCCCGGGCCGCGAGCTCTCTGTGCTGCCGCCTTTGACACGACAGACGCGGCGTGTGGACAGAGGCAAGACGCTCACAGCGTGACTCCCGTGCTTTCGGCGAATGTAAGAAGTCTTGCTATTTCTTCTCCTTTTACTTGCTTGGCGATACGCCAGGAGGGGCCTGAAAAGTTTCGAGGGCAGAGAAGCGGCGCTGTCGTGCTTCTAGCTCACGAGACCAGCCCTGGCGGAGAAGGTTTGGCCGTCAGCGAGCAGACGCGGTGCTCGTGCTAGAAATTCTTAGGTATAAACAAGGAACTGCATATCTGTTAGCATTACGGTTCGTATTTATTTATAAATTGCGAAATGTAATAATAATTTCTATAAAAGTTCAAAATCTCTCTCTCTTTCCCCCCTCTTTTCAATTTCCCGTGGCAAAGGAACAGATGATAAAGCCTCAAGAAGAATGATTCGTGTGTCACTTGTTCCAAAGAGGGTTCCAGATTGGCCTGACTTAACAGGGAAATTCAGGCTGGTTCTTTCTGTTTTGAAACTTGCACTTA
>NW_006436810.1:18113494-18120227 GCF_000325575.1 Pteropus alecto | reverse complement strand
TGACAACGATGACGACGACAACAACAATTTTTAAAGGATTCTGAAAACTCACGAAATAACAATTGCTTTTTGCGGAAGATTTTTTTCACTGTTGAATTCCATATTAAGCTAAAATGAAAGTTTTGGTGTCATATTTATAAACCTTTTTTCACTTTTAGGACTATAATTTCTAAGTGGGAGTAAGCGGTCTGCTGTCACTGGCGATCCAGATTTGAAAGGTGCGTGACACACACGGTCACAGGTGTAAGAATAGGAACTGGTCTTTGGGGCTAAAGTGGCCGAAGACGAGTGACTGCGTTTCTCTGATAAACACATCCCCAGGGCAAGAAAAGACAATTTTTCAAGTACAAACCAGAAGGATCGCTCCAAAAAAGTGCTTGTCGCAAAATCAAAATTATTTTTCCTCCTCAGTCAAGTTAATCTGTAAACAAAAGATTAAGAAACAGAACGTTATTTTCAGTGCCACATTGCCTTGTTATTCGTTTATGAGGTGCTTTTTTTCCCCAGTGCATTGTCACACTGTCCCTTTCCTGATGCTGAGATGTAGCCAGGGGACCAAACTGCTTCCTAAATGATTGCTCCGTGAGGCTTGTTATAAGACCCAACGTGAATATTAATTTAATAGATCAATGGAGGTGATTGAGCCAAGAAATAATCTCACGATGATGCTTCGTGACTAGAGCCAGCGGCAGAGACTGGCCGCTGACCACAGAGAGTCAGCCCTGATGAAGGAAAACGTACAAGCGAAACACTCGGCTATTTATTAATAAGTACGCGAGGCAGACGTTTTAATTGGAAATTGGTGTGATGTAAAGTCATTGGTTTCCTCGATCAGTGTAGAGCTGCAGAACTGATTTCCATTCCTGCGTAGAAATGAGGAGCTCACCAATTCGTGCAAAGGAGTGTGTTTGTGCGTGTGCAAGTGTGTGCACGCGTGTTTCTGCAGGTGTTTAAGTTGTGTTTGCTTTTTGTGTAAACACCCAGTTTAAAAAAAAAAACAACAACCATATCCAGGTGTTTTTTTCCTTTTGCAGAAACAAAAATAGCAAACAACCCAAGGGCTAATGTGCTAATTATCAGTGTCTGTGCAAGCCTCCCAAACGCACGTCTCCTATAACCCCTGGAAAAATTCTGACATATTATAAACTGTTCGAATTAGCGTGAATCAGTAAACAACAAATTGGTGCCAGCCCAATAACAGAAGAGTGTGATGCATACTAAGCGACTTAGTTTAGCGATGTCAGAATAACCGCGAAGCATCATCAATTTAATTCAACCCCCAAATATCCGTGTTCGTAGAGCACGGAAGGCACAGCGGTAGGTGCTCCAGAGATGATGGGAAATAACGAGGGAGCCCTCAGTTTCCTTGTCTAATGTGCGTGTGGGTGCGTGTGTGTGCGTGCGTGTGTGTGCGTGCGTGTGTGCATGTGTGTGTTATCCAACAAAAATATCTGAATAAACGTGAGGAGAGACAACTATGAGTAGTGTAAGAAAGGCTGTTTTTTTTTACAGCAAGTCTAAGCGTTTAGGAATAATAATTATGACTACAGCACACACACGGTCGAGCTATAAGGACTTATAATAAGCAGCCTCCCCAGCCTGCACAGGGAAATTAGTAAATAAACACGTGCATATTCCTAAAATATCTACATTTCTCTTAAAATTCCTTTTGTCCTTCAAAATTTAAACCTGCTACAATGCTGAAACTTTCTTACTGGTAGAAAAGTATTTGTTAATTTTTTTTACGCCACACAACCTCATATACATTTCAAACTATTTGACTATTTTTTTTTTTTAAATAAATCTGATTTGGTTTAAATATATCTTGAAAGATTCAACTATGCAACAACTGATGAGTTTTAAACAGCAGTCATCAGGTTTAATTATATGATCTCATCTTACACACAGTGGGTGCTCAATCTGTTTCTGGCATAGATGTGTTTTTAATTTTGGGGGTCAAAGCTTGGAAGAGGGAAGAGCTACTCTCTAGCTTCCAGCTAAGTTTAGAGGTAAAACAATAAAAATTTCTTGACCATTTTAGGCCTGTTCTTTCCTGACTACAAAAAGGGCTTTGACATCCACGGAAACTGTCCTGGACTCTGTCTCTTCTGTTAGGATGAGCGCAAAGCTGGGCAGTGGGAAAATGCAGGAAAACGGAGCTAACGACTGCGTTAGCGAACGCACCGCACGGACGTTCATCTCCAGTGCTGAGGGGACGTGTCCTGCCGGAAAAGATGGAGCAAGTTCTTAAGACGACACCTGAAGTTCCTTTGTTAGAGGAAGTTTAATATTCATAGGATGAAGCCGGTTTCATTTCCAGTGACTGGGAGCCGAGGCCGCCGCGGAGGGGGAGGGGGCGCCTGTCACGCTGGCACCGGCCCCTCCCCCGCCGGATTACAGGGCTTACGAGGGGCCGGCCCGACATATGGTTTAATCATGATGTGCCTAAGCCTCTTCTTATCTGCTTAGGAATTTATTTTTTTCCTTTAATTGATTCATTGTTACTCTAATTTGAGTCATGATTCGTCTTTCCTAGAGGGACAAACAAATACGTGTGTGTACAGTACTATTAACAAAACAAATACGACTTTCAAAGTGTCCCAGCGTGGAACGTCTGACAGGCCGAAGGACACTGTTCAGCTCTGACGCTGTGGGGACACGGGGACAGCGTCTCGTTTGCAGCAGGTCGTCCGGAGGCGGATGGCAGCGGCAGAGGGCCGGGCGGTTTGCATCTTGACAGCATTACGTCTGGGGCAGCGCGCTTCTTACTTCCCTGAAACCCTGCGCCACCCTTCGTCCTGACAAGTCCCCTGTTTTTAGAATAGATCGAGGAGAGTGACAACCAGACGAAACGAGGCCGCAGGCTGCCTCGCATTCCCCGTTTTCGGTGCCCGCAGCATCTCCGCATGCAGCCCGCGACAGAGCGAGGAGCGGGACGGACCAGGACGGGGCCACGTCCCCTCCGAACACAGCCGCTGGGTGCGGGGACGCGTGTCCTGCCCCACAGAGCCGCGCGCGCCGCGGTCGAGCAGCAGGCGGTGTCATTGCCAAGGACAAGGGCCGGCCACCAGCGGGGACGGCCCGCGAACGTTGACCTCGCGTGTGTGTTTCGGTTTGAAGGCTGGAGGACGCCTCGGTTTGCCCCGTGACGAGGGGGACTGGCTCTTCCATGAGAGGACACGCAGGGAGCCACCGACGGTCCGCCGCGGCCGAGCTCCCTGACCCGTCGGAGGTGCTGCTTCCTGTGGTTCGCCTCGCGGTCTAAAAGTCACCGCTCGTCACTGCGGGGTTTCACCGCTCAAAACGACAGCGCGCGTTCTCATACTCGCGACATAGCTCTGCGGAGACGGGGGGCGGTGGACTGTCCGCTGGGCGCCGAGTGTGCAACGTGAGAACATTCTAGAACAATCTGGAACAGTCTCTGGTTTCTGGCGTGGGGCTGAAGTGTGGTGACACGATTCACTGAGCTCTGAAGACGCTCAGACGAGGCGGCTTGCTGGGGGCGAGCAGTGAACGAGTGCGATTTAAGACGTGTGGTCTGGGGTGCGGACGGGACATTCGGCTGAGGGGACACCGAGCCAGGAGCCCTCGGCTGGACAGTGGCCGTGAGATCCGAGGTTTACCTGGAGTTGTCAGGGAGACTGCGTGGGCGGAAAGAGCCGCGGACCCAGAGCGGCACTTTGGGGACCATGGCGCTCGTGACGCGGTGGACGCAAGGGTCCTGGGCGGCGCCCGGGAGGGAAGCGCCCGGGCTGTGTCCACCTCCGCCGGGGCGGGATCCCAGCCGGCCCCCCGGGCTAGGGAATGCGGGGCTCCACCGCCTCCCGCCCTGCCCAGCCTGTCCCCGCTGCCCCTCTCCTATCAGATGGCTCGGTTCTCTGGTTCACATCGTGTCCACGTCTCAGCGGCCCAAAGCTCAGGCTTCTCCACGGACACCGCAGACAGCTGACTGGTGGGGCGGCTCGCTCCTCGGGAGGGGCCCGGGGCCTGGATCCGGGACCTGGACCCGGGACCTGGACCCGGGACCTGGACCCGGGACTGTGCCCGCGCGGTGCTCGGCTTGGCGGAGCCCGCCCGTGCCTTTGCCTGAGATGTCGTCTGCCCCCTCCGGATTCTGCGAGAAAATGAAGTGGCTTTTGATGACAGTCGTTGGGGTTGCTCAGGACGCACCCAGACCACCGGGCCTGCACGGCACGGCCCTCTCGGCTAAACCACGCTTCATCATCCTTACATCCCCTTAAGTGGTCTCCGGATCGACCGATTGATTCAAACTCATTTTATGGAAATCTTGCTGTTTAATTAGATTGCTTTCCAGTACCTGACAGTTACGCTTTTCATTAATAATAAGTGCTGTCCTGTCGTAGAAGAGGCTGTTATAAGTTTTAACTCCATAGACAGTCCATCAAAAGCCGGAGACAGCCCATCTCGGAGGCCTTGGGTCCCCACGCATGGCCACCTCATCAATTAGGAGCGAATGGCCAAGGAAAGATGCATTCTTAGCATCTGAGTAAATAATGGAGACGGATAGATGAAATTTACTAAATCAAGATGAAATACGCTTCTGAGCCTGTGTCGGCCTCACTCTCGGCCGGGGGATGGGAACAAACCGACCTGGCGCCCCAGCTGGCAGAGGTCTGCGTGGGCGGCCTCGCGCCCTTGCTTCATGCGTGTTTTCCCACGACAGGACGGGAGGGACGTCCCCCCGGCATATCCCTCAAGTTATTTCTGGCCATTGACTGTTCTCTCTCTCTCTCTCCATCCACCTGTCTGTCTTCTGACAATACGCTGAAAGTCAGTGTGGACTAAAGTTCAAGTTTTTCTTAAAGTTCCCCAAGAAATCTCACCCACGATTGCGATGGGCTTAAAATGTCTTCTCCCGCCATGCCTCGGCTTTGCACCCCTATTTTTACGTGTGGGTACGCGAGCTTAGAGTTTTGGTTACTTTGGCGAGGAACCACCAACAGGATGGATAGGAGACTGTCACAGCGGGTCAGGAGACAAGGCTCCGGGACCTGGAGGGACCGCGCTGTGGACGGGACCCAGTGTGCGAACAGAGTTCGGCTCAGAAGGTGCACGCGGGACGCAGGCCCAGGTACACGTGCAGCCCCCAGGGGAGGGGCCACCCAGCGAGGCCCCTGTGGCTGAGGGTGGCCCCAGGGAGAGTGACACTCCTCCCTCCAGGTCGTCACCACGGTGGCCGTATTGTTCCCACTCAGCTCAAGCCTTGATCCTGAGTAACCGGGGTGCCGCCTTCATCTGGTGTCGGGCTCTGGTCGCTTGTCTTCCTGATCAAGCCAGGAAGACATAAACCCCTGATCCCCCCGTTTCGGAAGCTGAGAGCAAGGGCGAACCGGGAAGCCCCACAGGTGCCAGGCCGGGAAGCCCCACAGGTGTGCCCCTCGGCAGGGCAGCCACACGCAGATGGAGCTCGTGTCCAACAGGGAAAGCCACACACAGACTGGGGCGTCGGGGACCGCTTGTCACCCCGATGCAAAGCAGCGGCTGGTGCCGGGTACGAGGGATGGATAGAGGGGGACAAGGACATGTCCATACGAGCCGCAGACTGAATGGTCCAGGGGATAAAAGCGCTGGCGGCCAGCGTGCAGGCTCCACGGGTCTGTCGTGGTGGCCGACACCCCACCAGAACCGCACCAGTCCCGCCAGCGAGATGGGGACGCAGGCGCTGTGCTGTGCTTCCCGCGGCCAGGTGCAGGTCACCAGCACAAAACAGCGTGTCCCGCGTCTCAGCCATCAGCCAACCCTGCCCTTGGCCATGTTCTCCAGAGCAGGGACCAGGCTCAGGCACCACGAGGAGCGGGTTTTTTTTCCAACCTTCGGGTGCTTTGCCCAGGTTTCCGCTCATTTTCTACCTCCACGCAGCCATCACCTGAAGCGCTGAAAACGCTTTGGGCGACACTGCTCCCCTCTCCAGGGAGAGCCCAGCTCAGCGCGGGGACCGCTCCCTCGCCAAGTGCCGGATGCCAAACGATCCTGCTGGCTCTGAAAAGTCCTGCCCTGGGGTTCCCTGGGGCCGACCGACCTGTGATCACGATGGAGGTGACTGCCCAGTGAGCAGAGCGGCGCGGGAGCAGGGGCGGTCACAGGCCCAGCGCGGGACGTTTCACCCCCTTCCGGTTCCACGACAAGCCAGCTTTCGGTGCGACACAGAGGCTCCGGTGGGCCCCCTTGCTTGTCGGGGAGGGGCAGGGGGTGCTGTGACATAGCCGCCTCCCGCGCCCGCGCGCCCTTCGCCCCGACGTCCTGCGCCTGCGCTGGGCTGTGCCCGCGGCTCGCGCTCTCACCTCGGTCACGGGCGCTTCCCGTCTTCCCGTCATTGCCTCGACTCCGTGACTTTCTAGAGGGGAGGGCAAGGGGGACGGGCGTGGGCGTCGCCCCGGCTCCTTGTCGAAGAGGCTGGCTCTGCTCCTGTCTCGTGGCGGACGCTGGCACAGGCTTTGAGCCCGAGGAGCAGAGTCACCAAGTCCGGCCGCCTGGGCGCCTGGAGGGAACCGTGGTGGGCAGGAGAGGGTGGCGGTCAAAGGCGCGGGCACCACGTCCGAATCTGTCTCCCGCTGACCGGCTGCGCGACCTCGGACCACTTAACCTCTGAAAATCTCAGGACGGGGACAGCTCCTTCTGACGGGACCGGGGCCACGTCACGCCCGCCGGGCCGCGCGTCTCGGCCACCGCCCCGTTTGCGCAGACACAGGCTCTGGCACCTGTGGAACCCAGA
>NW_006436810.1:18102977-18113307 GCF_000325575.1 Pteropus alecto | reverse complement strand
CGCGGGGACGTCCCCCCATCACGCGCGGGACACGTGCCGACGCCGGGCACCCGGCGATTGGATGTGACCCTCCCGAGTTCCAGGAAGCAAGTTAACAAAAAGCAGAGCTTCAGACGGATGATTTTCTTCCGACGTTATTTTAAACCGAGAAGACACCTTTCTGTAAACCGGCGGTGTCTCTATTTAGAAAACATGCCATTTTCATGTCAAGGAAACAGGCCGTTCGTCCCTTTCACTGCCACACGAGAAAGCGTCCAACGTGAAAAAGGCAAAAAAAGAAAAGTTTCCAACCGATCTGAGCTTCGTTAAACCAGACGTCAGATCGGTCTTCTCAGAAGGTGCAGATGTAAAAACCCAGAACTGTTAATAGGGGATGAAGCGTCTGTGACTTATGCGGGGAGGTGAGGCCGTGGGCGGCACACCGGGACCCTTCCTTAGTTGACCTCGGTGTGTCAAAGGTAGCGGGGAAAGTGCGGGGACACAAGTGGCCTCGTGTGCACTCCCTCCGACGGGCACGCCTGGTTACCCGCGGCCACAGCGAGTGGCAGAAAGCACGCCAGCGGCCAGAGGCTCGCGGGGGGCCACGCGGCGAGCTAACGCCCGTCACCAGGTTGCCCCGCCATTTATTAAACATTTTAACCAGAAAGGAACTTTAAAGGGACCTTCAGATTAGGGACACAATTGAAAAGCCTCTAAGAAAGGAAATATCTTATTAATTCATTAAGTCAAACTGCTTGTGTCTACACTTGTATGACTAGAATTATGGTTCATTAACTTCATTTCTTTATATGAGTTAATTAGCTCAGAGGAGGCCAGAAATTAATTACCAGCTTATATAGTTTGTGCAGAATGCCGTTGTTTATTTAGTTTCTCCTATTAACTTTTAATCTCTTCAAACAATAAAAGAGGTAATTAGTATTTTATAAACAAAAATGTATGCGACGAAGGCGAATAATTTCCCCGATACTGAGGCCCCGGTGAGGACAGTGATGACTGGGTGGCGGAAGTCACAGACCTGTTCGGTGTCGACTCGGGGAGATCCTAGTGGCACGTGGGGACGGTCCTGAGTTGCCAGCCCATCGTCTGTCCGAGGTGGGAGCTTCGGGAGCACCTCACCCGGCCCAGACGCCAGCCTTCCAACACTTCCTGCTGTTCGAAAATAATTGCCCATGTGCTGAACTACAGTCGCTGTGCAAACTCACTCCAAAGACATTAAAAGGACACTTATGTGAAACAAAGGAGCGAGAATGCGCTCATACAGCTGATGCTCTTAACGTGTCCTTATTACCACAGATCTAAAACGATAGGTCGGCTCATCGTGTTACCTAAACTATGCTGGTTCGTGTAATTGCCTGATGCGCATTACATAGCGTATAGTATCTATTCAAAGGAAACAATGACGAAGTTAAACTTTGACTGACGCTGAAGTTGATCTTTCCGGATGAGCAGGAGTCGTCTGCGATTTACAGGAACAAACGTGTGGGCCGACGGAACCCACCGCGCCGATCCGTTCCCGAAATGCATTGTCCGAACGTGCAATTATTATATAATTTCCAAACCTCCAAGGGGACTTTCACGGTCTGTATGCTTAGCCGCTTTCTAGGAAGACGTTTAATGAATTACAGGGGTTATTTAACCAATGTATTTTGTTAGCATAACATTAATATTAATTGAATGTTCATTAAAGAAGTAGATTCCTCAACAGCCCCAGCCCAGGGGCTCCAGGTGCCTCGTCCTGGGCGGGCAGCTGCCTCCCGCGAGGCGGTTATCAGACAACCTTGTATCAGTGGGATCTCGCCTGCGAGGTCTTCTATCGGGTCGTTTCCTTCCAGACAATAACGTGAACTGCAAAGGTCCACCTGCCCTGGACACACGCCCGCGTTCCTCACCTTCTCCACCCGCTGAGACAGGGCGGAATGTCGGGAGATGAGGTTCGGCGCCTTCGCAGCCCACAGGTGAGGCGGGCCGGGACCCTGGGGGCGACCGACCCCGTAGTCCACCTGTTAAAGGGCAGCTTTACCCAGGCGAGGGCTGTAAGGGTCCCCTGTCTGGGCGGAAAATTCCCAGAGAAAATGACTTCGACGGTGGCACCGCCCACATGCCGAGTCCGGGATCGCGTCCGCGCCTCTGGACTAAAACACTGTCGCAGCCCCGCCCTGGGGAGCGTTATGTTCTTCTCTAGAAGGGTCTGAATCATCAGAATAGGTTTAACCTGCGACGAACCGGAGTTTTCTGCCTGGCCCCGCTCTGCCCTGAGCCCACCCGCTTTTGTCTCGCGGTCCCCGTGGGGGACCTGCCACCTGCCCAGACTCACAGACTGTCCCAGGATCTCTAGTGCCACCATTAGTGCCTGGCACAAGTCACAGCGCGTGACCGTCCTCTCCAGCAGCTGGGGACGTGCTGAGGAAGGACTTGGGAACAGGCCGTGGGGAAACCAGGCGACCCCGCAGCTCATGGCGATCTTGCCGTGGGAACCAAGTGAGGACGCCTGACTGCGCCGGCTCGTGGGCCAGCGAGACCCCGAGACGCCGGTGTGCTTGTCCTAGGTCGCGGCCCCACACCTGTGAACAGGCGCTGACGCCTGTCTGTGCGTAGGGGACGGTTCCGCGGAGGCGCCGTCCCTGTCCCTGGGCGGTCCGCACTGGCCCGCGGTCCCCGCGCGGTGAGCAGGAGGCGGGGGTTGGGGGGTCGCCCCGAGTTTGCTGCCACCTCGCCAGGTCGGCAGCACGAAGGGAGCCTGATGCAAACGCGCCCCGTCCGCCCGTGCCCGCCTGTCAGGCCAAGGCCCGCAGCCTCGGGGACCGCGCTGTCCTCGCCGCGCCTGCCACCCTGGCCCACGGAGCCGCACGTCGCCCACACCGGCAGCTCCAACGTGGCCACGTCCGTCCCTCATCTCCACCCGCGCTTCTCTTAACTTACTTACTCTTCTTGAAACGCGGGCGCCCCCGCCCCTTCTGAAATGTGCTAATCCCGAGCGTGGCGTCCGAGTACCCGGGTTCCTTACGGCTCCTCGGCCGCTCCTCCCCTCTGGGTCTCCCCAGCAAAGCGAGAGCCGAGGGCAAGAAGGAAACAAGAAAGGGGAGTCCCCGTCTTTTCCAGGGGGCTTCGGGCCGGGGAGACGCAGAGCGCCGTGCGGTCCGCGAGCTCTGGTTACTGCAGCAACCGGGAGAAGACGAGAAGTTTGCGCGCTTCTGGGGAAAAGGTTCGTCTGCCCGCCCGGGCTTCTGCAAACACCTGCGGTTTCCAGGCATGGGAAAGACGCCCAGCGCGATGGTATGAACATCAACTTCTCTCGCCACCTGTAGGTTTCAAAGAGTGAAATTTTCTTAGAAACACGGAGAAGTCAGGGATTCCGGAGCGTAGGTCACAGTGATCTTTGCATTTGTTTACGCCTCTGTCGTTGACACAAAAGCTTAGATTTTCTTTTAGAAGGACCTCCAGGAGCCTCGGTGTGAAGTCAACGGTGGCACAGGGCCATGACTGGGCGCACTCCAGGTACGGGGATGGCGGGTTGTAACCCAGGTCTGTCATTATGGAATTGTAATGTATCCCGGGCCTCACAAAGACGTCACACTCCGCACAGTGTATTCTAAATGCTTGTCACAAGATGTGGGACAGCGTGCTCAGGCGGTGCTGAGAGGTGGCTGTACTGTCAGGGTCCAATGTACTTGCTACACCGAGTAAATTTAGGATAATAGAAGATATATAGTAGTAATAAAAAAAGCACAGGATGGAAAATATTTACTTAATTATTTCCAAGTACATAGACCTCGATCACATATTTTAAGGCTTAGTTACTTTTTTTAACCGATAAAGTAGGGTTGTAGGGATCACTCTTCGATGAGTAACTGTCACCTCTCCCTTTACGCCCCTTCCTGTCCCTTGAGGCACCTCCTACTTCTACGACCCAGTGTAGCAGGAAGAAAAGTTTTCTAGGGTCTGAGCCCAAACCGCATTGCTGTTGAGAGTAACTTAAGTCAATCATTCAAGAATCATGACTTCAATCGAATGTCCTCTGCGTGGTTTGGTGGCCACAATTCTGAACATAAACATAACTATGACCAAACGTTTTATTTATTTCTCTCCGTTTCACTTACCGCATCCTGTGCGCATGCTCCCGTGCACATAGGGCGCAGAACAATGGTTACGTGTATTTCAACATCCAGCTAAAGATCCAGAGAAACCAGAGGCCTCCACGTGGCGGAAGGGTCGGCCGCGTCCCGCAGGAGGCTGTGGTCAGAGGGCCCCACCCGCACGCCTCCCGGGGCTCCCCACACATACTCCGAAAGCTTCCGTCACCGTGACGTCCGGGCGCGCTCGCCAGGCGGACGACACCAGCGGATCCCCGCCCCTGACCGGGGAAAACGACCTCTTCTGTTACTCTCTCTCTTGACCAAGGTCATTCTCTCTATCACGTGCAGATTTTCCCGAGTGCTGCCGTTCAGGGGGACAGAAGCAAACAATGACAGTGCGGCCGTGACGAAGTGCATGGCCGAGTCACCAGGGCTTCGCACGGAGCACATGAGCCCCATCTACTTCTCATCCATTATTTAGGGGTGATTGGGCAGGCTTGGCTTCTATGGATTTGATAATCATTCAGATGTCCATATTTAATATGTAACATAAATTTCTCATTTGGATGTCGATGGCTTGTCGCCACAGAACAACAATGCATAAAAGGAGAGGTTATGTATGGATTCCCGGACAGATTTGACATGAATAAATATGTAAAAGGGAGAGAATATCAAGTCTGCTTCTGTCTGCTGCCAGCAAGCCTTCATGTCAGACTGGACAGCACATCTAATAGCGTGATTTCACGCAGCTGTATCCTATGAATATTGGCCTGCACGCTGGAGATTAAGGCACACCAGATGTTTCTCTGCAGGGCTAACAAATATATCACCCCTGATAACGGATGACAAATGTTGTTCCATATTGTGTCAGACAAAACCCGGCTCTTGTAGAACAAGTGTTACAGCTGGGACAGGGTGTTGGAACACAGTCCCCTAAGGAGAAGGCAGGCGGACGCCCCCACTCCGAAGGTGCCCGACCGCCCAGCGACCATCGCGTGTCCCCGCCAGGGCCCACGGAGGCGGCTTGAAAGTGCTGGGGATTAAGAGCCAGGCGTGGCCAGTCCTGAGCTTCCACTGAGTCACCAGTGTCCTTCTCTCTGCGAGGACCCAGCAGCACAGACGGAAAACGCACCGCGGCTTCTGGGGGAGGCACGTGGAGTCGGGAGCAACGGGCGACCGACCGGAATAGCTAATCGCTTTATTTACTCCGACGATCTCGGGCAGTCAGCGAGATTTATGAGCGACCGAGCAGTAAATGTCACCGGGATGGGACTGACAAAAAACGCTCCCTTTTATGAAGTATTACACCAGGTTAATGAGCTAACGTGTGCTACGTACTGCCGTTAAATCCGGGCCTTCTCCGTCGGACGCGGTGCTGGAGTCGCGTCCTCCGCTAACCTCCGCACGGTCGGGCGATGCTAATCTGTCCCTCTTCACCCATTTGTTTATTAATGCTCCGTCTTTCCTCTCTGCCTTCGCTGCAAAAAAATAAATCCTCTTCCGTAACCTTCACGCCCGACAGCGCCGCAGCGGCTGCGTGTGCGGGCTGGGTGTTCGCCCTTTGCCTCGCTCAGCACCGGGCACCCTCCTGTCCCGGGAGGCCACACTGTCGCTGGACGGGGCGGCTGAGGGAGGCCACCTTCCCTTTTGCCAACAAAGAAGCGAGTAACGGGAGGGAGGCGGCCACTTGCCAAGGCCTCGGACTTGCTGAGGCGCTTGTCCTCACCTCCCCGCCCAGCCCCCACCCCCGCCCCCCGGACGAGACTCAGCTTCTCAGGAACCATGTTTTCCCCAAACAATTCTATACAACGAGACGGTAACAGTTGTTTGTCTGATAAAGCCTGCACTATTTAGAACACAGATGTTTGATTATTATTTATTTCTCTCTGAAGCCCACTAATTCAGTCCCAAATGATCTCTTTCTCCCTTTTGCTTAAATTTAATTTGGAATGTATGTTGTTGGTAAGTGACAGACAGTTTAATTATTAATAGGGTTCTGTAATGTGCCGCACGGCAGTGCTCGTCTCTTCGGGGCGCGACGCCGGCACCCCCTTCCTCCCTCACGCTGCCGTGCCCTGGGCGAGTACAGAGGTGGGGACGACGTGCGTGACAAACCCGCACGGCTGTCTTCGTCCTCCAACATTTGCGCTGGCTTGTCGTCTCCGAGTGGCCGCCGGTCAGCGAGGCCTCGGGCGTGTCCCTGTCCTTGGGGCCGGGGCGTTGACCTCTACCTGCCTGAGGCCTAACCGTGTCTGCTACACCGCCGTGTGGGTTTCCCGCCTGTTGTCGCGGAAACCGCCACCGCCGGGGCCACGGCGAGCACACCGGCGAGGAGCCCCAGCGGCGTGGGGTGGGCACCCGCACCAAAGGACACCGGGAAACGGAGGCCATGGAGCCACGTGGCCCTGGAGGACGCCTCGGCCGGCTCCCGCGCTTGCTCGGGGCAGGGGGGGAGGGGCGGCTGCCGCTGGTGACAAGTGAGCCCGAGTTGTCACCTCTCAGATCGCCTCTCTAATCGCGGCCAGCGTCCGCAACGTCTGCTGCTGGCCAGAGGGGGTGAAGCCCCAGGAGTGTGTAGGGCAGGGGGCAGCGCACGCGTGCGGGGTCTCCGTGCAGCGTGGGAGGCCCGCCACCCGGCCCGGATCCGCCCGGCAGCGACCGCCTGCCCGTGGGTATGACGCTGCTCCATGAGCGGTTTCAGGAATTTAAATGTCCCGTGTCCTTTTCCAGGCACAGGGGCTCCTGCAAGGTGACTGCTCGTGTCCGGTCACGCGTCCCCACGCCTGGGCCGCTTGGGGTTCTGGCAAACGCTGTGATGCTAACCACCTCTCTGCCCCTGTCCCCGCGGAAGATGTCAGCCCTGCGGCCGGTCCCCTCGTCTGCTCCCCCTTTTCCCATCAAAGCAGGGGCAGCTCACCCGCGAGTTTAGCGGACGTCGTGGGTGCTCAACTAAATCAGGCACCTTAGAGTCGAGTGTGCAGTGACATTTTGAATATCAATTACATGCAAAGGTCGCGTGTGTTGCGGGTGGCAGAGTCCCTGGTGAGGCCACGTGGCCGGGCGTGGGGGATGGGCGGTGAAGGGCCAGAGCCAGGGCGACAGGCGGCAGCGCCTCAGCCTGCATGGTGACAGCGCACGTTTACGGCTGGAACCTGGCTTTTCCACACGCGCGACCTGGGGACAATTCTGGTGTCCTCGAGCCAAGAACACCCATGCGTCTGCAGGAGGCCCGGGTTCGAGCAGAGCCAGGGAAAAAGCAAGCGGGACTCAGGAGGGGCCCCTGACCAGCCCCGCCGAGCAGACGGTGGGAGCGACCCGGCTCTCAGCCTAAGCGTCAGTGCCAGAGGGAAGCGGCGGCGGGCATGTTCGCTCCCTCACCAGGGTCCTCCAAAGGCAGGCTGGCCAGTAATCCCTTACAGGGCGCTTTGTAATCTGCCAACTAAATTAAATGTTGGCCGCAGATGTCCCCCACATTGCAGCTAGTCTTTGCGACCGAGAGCTCGGAACTTCAGTATCTTTTAGATTCGAGATCCTGACCCCACGCGTCCGCACCCCTCGGTCTCCTTATGTGCTGCTCCCCACATTACTCGTCGTCTTTCCACTTAGGAAATGTGCGGTCAGAAAGAGGGTTTTTCTGCGGGTCCCGGCGGACCGTGCGTGGCACGCGTGGAGAAACAGGATGAGGAAGGCGGTCCCCCAAGCGTGGGGCCTCGCAGCGGCAAGACCTCCGTTCCCGACTCGAGCTGGGATCCGGTTTTCAAGACCTCGTTTGACTCCCAGCTTTCAAAGGTCAGATGCGTCGTTCCCTTTCTTTTTCTCTCCTCCTGTGGGAGTGCTTTATACAATTTTTGAAAAGTGAGCTGCAGTATCCCTTTGAGAATTGGAACGGTTTTAACATAGTAATTAAAGAACTGAGTAAGCCGGAGGTGGGGAGGGGCGGGCGGGGGCGGAGCCGACAGAGCGGGCATCTGGAGGGGGCGGGGCCTCGCGTCTACCCGCCCCCGCCCCGTGACCTCAGCCTCAGAAGGTAAGGGCTGTGCGTTCTGAAGTGTTAATCGCTGTTGGCACTGGTACTTTGACTCAGAATACTTTTCCTAACGCTGCTTATTTTTTCTCTACTTCTACTGGGAAAAAAAAAGCACACTCTTTAATGAGCATCTTCTTATCAAGGAATGTTTGATTATGGAAAAAAATGACAGAAGCAACTGAATCCTGGAGCCATAGCACCCCAACAAATGATCCCTTCGCTGAACACGAACCCCACAAAAGCATTCCAGATGCGATTATAACATAGCCGCATGAGAATATTATGCCTTTTTTGCTAGCTACCGTATCTAAGTAGAGTTTACGAATATCACATTATTTTCTAAGTCTCATCTAGATTTTCAAGGTAGCCGGAGAAGTGGTAAACCCATTCTTACCAACAAGGCTGGGGTCCAAATTCTATTGAAATGGGTATGAATAAATGATTATACCATCACGGGAACCATTAAGTCACGTGGAGGGAATAAACTCTTAGACGATCTGATCCCAGTTGACGGATTCTGCCGTTTCATCTGTGGACCTCGGCTTCCTTACGGGGTGGCGGCTGGTCTGAGGGACTGAGGCCACCAGCCATTCCTGCCTCCTCATGGAGACAGAAGCGTGAGCTCTGTCCCCAGATGGGGCGCGAGGCCGTGACCCCCGAGGGCGGGCAGTGCCACCTCTGTGGGCCAGGGCCAGCCGGCTTGTCTGCCTCCATGGGGAGAGGTGAGTGGGGGCTGCTCCTGCTCTGTGTGCCTCGGAACTGAGTATCTGGAAAAATGGTCTCTGTACATGGAAGACCTTGTGACCATCAATCGCGGTCAAATATAAAAACACTTAAAGTCAAAATGGAGGCGGTCTTGACTGGAGGCAGAAGGCAAACTCTCGCGGTCCGCCGTCTGTGTGCGTGGCCTTGGACCAGCCCTGGGGACTCCTGGACTTCCGGGCCCCCAGCTGTGCCAGGCACCCGCAGTGTGTGTAGCTGTGTGTCACACCTCTCATCAGTGGGCAGGGCGCAGGTGCCAGGCCTTCGGCAGGGCGGGTTTGGGTCCCGCCTGTTGCAGCCGTGCAGCCGACACCGTGAGATCTGAGACGGCACTCGCAGGAGGAGGGAACCCTCGGCTCTGTTCTCCTCTGAGGCTCTCACTCCCGATATCTTTGTTCGCTTCCCAGTCTTCGTCGCCAGGTCCCCATTGCGCGGGACGGACCTGATGGGTGACGACGTATGGCTGCATCGGGAGCCACTTTAGGTAGAGGAGGCTCCGCGTTGTCAGGTGTGCGGGCGTCCATCGTAGGCCAGGGCAGGAGGAAAGACAGAGAAAAACCGAAAGCATCGTCATAGACGCTCATGCGTGGGATTCTCTCCGCTGTCGCTCGTCCCCGGTGTGTGCTGTCCTCGCAGTCTATTCCACGTCGAGGAAGAGGGGACCACAGGGGGAGGATGGCGCACCAGCCCCTGGGCAGGGACGAGGAGACGGGGAGGAGCTGACGCCGACAACGTGGCCGAGGTGACAGCTGCAGCTGTGCGGAACTCACCAACGTGACCTCACGCAGGCCCTGACGACGTTCTGGAAGACTTGCATTGACATGGCTCTCGGCCCGGAGCTGCCCCTGAGCTTCGTTTGCTTGCAAGTCGATGGCCTGGGTGGGCACAAAGGGCAGGCCCAGCCGTTCCCTGCCCGTCCCCGTGGGCGAGTCCACTGGGTCACGATGCAGGAGATAGGGGGACTTCGCAGACTCTCATATCCACCGAGTCTCCAGAAATGTCCTACACAGATCTCACACTCACGATTCCTTGATCTCAAAAAATAAAATCCGCCTGCGACAAAACAGTTCGGTCGCTTAGCTGCTTTGAAGTCATTCGTGGTCATTTCTGTGCTCTATGACGATGCTTTCATTTTTTTCTCTATCTTTCCTCCTGCCCTGGCCTACGATGGACGCCCGCACACCTAACAACGCGGAGCCTCCTCTACCTAAAGTGGCTCCCGATGCAGCCATACGTCATCACCCATCAGGTCCGTCCCGCGCAATGGGGACCTGGCGACGAAGACTGGGAAGCAAACAAAGACGTCGGGAGTGAGAGCCTCAGAGGAGAACAGAGCCGAGGGTTCCCTCCTCCTGCGAGTGCCGCCTCCTGACCTGATCTGACCTCTCTTCCGCAGAAGCCAAGCAAAGAACACGAGATGCGGGACACTCGGGGAGGGGCAGAGGTGAAGCTGGCGCGTGTCCTGTGC
>NW_006436810.1:18097995-18102927 GCF_000325575.1 Pteropus alecto | reverse complement strand
CCGCGTCCACTGCCTCCGTGTGCGTGGAACCGCCTGGCCTTGGGGTCTGCAGGGCCTGACGTGGGGCGGGCGGCCCCACGGTCCGGGCGGTCCAGCTGGCGGCGGGTCCTCATCCCCGCTCATCTCAAAGCAGGAGGTCCCTGAAGGGGCTCCAGGAGTCCAGGGGTGCCGGCGTCCCTGGTGGAACCTCAGATTGTGCCCTAAGGCGTCAATCACGTCACTTCAGAGCTGAAAACGGGCGCCACTCGTGCCCTGGTCGCGACCCTCTATCAAGGCCGCTGCCGACGCCTGTTTGCGAGGCTGCTTTCCGGATGGGGGCGAGGCAGAGCGCGCGGCGGGCCCGACGCAGGACGGCAGAGTAAGTCGGTACTGTCTGGGGCGTGGCGAGGCAAGCCGCCCGGTCCATCTGCTGGAATGAACGCCCTAAGGACTAGGACTTGAAAGGTTGGACAGTTTCAGGCCTCCTATCCCAAAATGTATCTCTAATATAAGTCCCGTTAAAAGCAGCCAGGGAGGTGAAAGCCTGGCCGCTTTGCTTTTCCTGTCACTTTAATTCTTAAAATGGAGACTGTGAGGGGAATTTCATTTAAAATTAAAATATACCCCAGAAAGATTAGATTCCAAACTCCCTGCAGGTGGCTTATACTCTGTGCACTTAACCCTCTTCTTCGAAAAGCAAACTTGCAGGTGCAAGACGCAGACTGCTAGGCGCCGGCTGGTGGCCGCGGGTGGGGGACGCGGAGAGGCCATGCCGAGCCTGGGGCAGTGAAGTCTCTCCAAGGCCCAGTGCTCGTGGTGTCGGGCGGGTGAAGGCACTTAAAACGGCCCCTTTTCTTCTTCCTGCGTGGACGTGGTCCCTGACCAGAAAGCCACCAAGTCCCTTCCACTTGCTTAAACTGAAGCCAACAGCTTTGAGTTTCTCAAAGTAATTCAATTTTATGACACTTCTGAGTGCTAATTAGGTCCTATGCAGAATTCTTCCTTCTGTATCCTTCACTGCATACTGAGACGTTTATAATGATGATGATGAGAAATATAAGTATCTTTTGCCACAGTGGAGGAGAGAGGCAGAAGGTAGGAAAGGTCTTTTTTTAAGAAAAAATTCAATTACTATAGAGGTAAATGTGTATGTTTTCTCTATGAAGACAGCAGAATGCGGCATTCTTCAGTGTTCGGTAGTTGAATTTAAAATTTCCTGTTTGAATTTTAATTTTGGGAACTACACCGTGACTTTCTCTTTTTGCCATTTTTGCTCACATGGTTCAAAAACTCAGCGCCGCCCACTTCCTGAACACGGGACCTGCCTTTCTGCAGCCGAGGAGTCTCGGTGAGGGGACCAGCTTTTCCCTTAGAGCTGCTAGTGCTGGTTGATTGACACGTAGAAGAATATGAGCTGCTCTATTTATTTTTCGTATTTCGAAGCAGTGGCCCCTCTCACCTGCCAGCTGTGCTCTGCAAACTGCGTCATCACACAGCGGGTGGCTCGCGAGCACACGCGCGGCCCTGTTGCGTCTCCTTTTCAGGGAGGGACGTCCACGGGACAGTTTAGTCTCAGTCAGATTCCAGCCGATTGTACCGCAATCTCCCCTAGGACTTTGTGTCTTAATAGTGCTCCCTTCCTCCTCAGCCATCCGCTGTCACCGACCCAGATCTCTCCCTGGAAAACGGGCTGCCGTCCGCAGAGGAAGTGACGCGGCTGGCACCGAGCCATCTACACGTCCCCGCTCCGTTCCACCCTCGAAGCTGACGTGCCCTTACGTGGGGACGAGTTTGGGGTGAAGCATGCTGCCTGATGATTTGCGGACCCGAATTTTCCCAGCTGGAAACTAACTGGCTGGGTCTGGGGTCTGGGGCCTGTGACCCACACCCTCAGTGGGTCACCCTGGGAGGCACCATTCACCAGGCCCAGCCTCGGTTATGTGACCGTCGGGGACAGGCACTTCAGGAACAAGGATCGCTTGGGACCAGGGGCGGCGGGAAGCACCTCGGAGGTGAATTCTTGCTGCACCACCCTGAGCGCCATATGGAAAAGCCATGCTGCTTACCATGAAGCAGAGGCAAACCCCAGTTATGGCACAGGAGACTCCCCCTTGCACAGCTTGGCTGAATTTAATGGATTCTTAGCCACATAGCGATGTTAGGCCAAGAACCATGCCTTCACCTGCCCGCGGGCGTGCTCATGGCAGACACGCGTCGGAGAAGGATGGTGACATCTGCCCAAGGTCGCCCCAGGTGCTCTGGAGTGAAGAACAGCTCTCCCCGAATGGGGACGCGGGGGTCCTTGGTTGTGATGAATACATAAGCAAGCCCCCACCCCCAAGCGGGCTCAGATCGTAGGACACGCTGGCCGACGCCCTGTTTCGTAGCTGGAAAGAAGTCGATGCCAACAGCCCTTTCCCCTTACGGCTGGAGCGTATGCAGGTTTAACCTGGGCATGGAGAGCGTAGGGTACTGGGGACGAGCGTGGGGTGCTGGGGACGAGCGTGGGGTGCTGGGGACGAGCGCGGGGTGCTGGGAACGAGTGCGGGGTGCTGGGGACAGGCTCTTAGCCTCTCGGCCACGCCCCCGACCAGGTCCACCTCCAGGAAGAGGGGGCCTGCTCTCCAGGGCCGGCCTCCTTGAGAACCGCCCTGGGTATCAGTGTCCCCCTCCCTCCCACAACCCCTTTTTCGGTCAGATCATCTTGGCACAACCAGCGCAAACAAACTTTGTTAATGGCCTTAAACTTGGAAGGCTCGCTTTTTAAATATTTGCCGCTACATAATTGAAACAGCTGTTTTAATGAGGTACCTACTGTCATCATTTTACCCCGGCTGAGCTGGGTGGCAACAAAGCAGTAATAACGAATTCAATAATAATTAAGTCGGGTCATCTGCTCATCTGTCACGGCCCATCAGCTTTAGGGAGAAAAATCCCAGTGAACTTCTCTCTTTTGTGAGCTTTCCAAAACTCTGCAATAAAAAGCTTAGAGAGGACTCTAGGTAGCCCTTCAAAAGTTCTAAGCAAACTGGTAAGTAGGTTAATTAAATTTTATGCATGTTTAAATGCTAATGATTACCTCCCCGACATTACAGTGTAATCTGGATGATGTCATGCAAGCGCTGGTTTTAGTGCCTGAGCACACTGCGTCCCCACGTCCGGCAGCGGCTCTGCATCATTTATCGAAGGGCAGGAAGTTGACAGCTTTGGAAAGCCAGGTTTGCATTCAGGTCCCTTAACTTGTCTGATGCATGCTAATCAGGGAAGTCGCAGCGAACGACTGCTGGAAACCCAGCGGCAAACCACGGCACTCATCAAAAGGTCCGCTCCGAAGCGCCCCAGCGTCGAAACCCACACGCCTGGCGCCGTGGGAGGAAGACGGTCGCTCGCCGGGCGGGACTCTAAAAATGAAAGCGAGGTCAAATTTACGGCTTAGTCTGAGGCGCTCACCTTCTGTTCCCCACCCCCCTCCTCCGTGCAAGGCTTTTACGAGGCTGCCCGTATTTTTGAGCAGGAGGAAGCCACAGATTCTCGAACTTCGCACTGTATAGAGAAAATGACCGACGCTTGTCAGTTTTGTGGACGGACGGTCGCGGCGGCAGCAGCCCCGAGGGGCGGCACTTTGCGGGCTGCGCCGGGCACAGGCCCGGCCGCTGTGTCGGGGTGGAGTGAGGACGCTTGGGTCTGGGGTGCGCCTGACAGCCAGCCCGGGCGGGCGGATGGCCGAGGGGCAGCCAGCTCGGGGACTCGCGAGCGTGCCTGTGGTCCACTCTGGACAAAAAGCAGAAAAAAGGAGACGATTTTCCTGAAACGCGCCCACCTCGATTCGTTTCTCGTTAATTATCTAAGTATATGGAACAAAGATGTTCGGAACCCCCTTCTCTGGAGAGCGGCCTTAACGCCACGCGTGTCCCTCGGTGCCACACACAGCTGCGGGACGTGACACCGGGCTTTTCCACTGTGAAGCGAACTGTTTTAATTTCTGCTTTTTCCTCTAAAGGAAGCTTAGGTCGTGGAGCGCTTTGCTCTCTGAATTATGTAAAGTAGAAACTGCACTATATTTAAAATATTAGACGTGCAATCAGAGTGTAACAGCGCTGCCATGATGGCCGCCACCCGGGAGGGGACGGGGGCTGGCCGCGTGACACAGGAGCAAAGGGGACGCTTTCCCCATTCTTCAGCTGAGACGAAGTCTGTACAGCACAGAAAGATTTCACTGAATACTCAGTCAGGTCGTATTTTTTAAAAGCCCAGTTTTGACCCACTTTCTAGAGGACTGGAGCACAGCGTCCTCGGTATAAATAGTGAAATCCCAGCGCCAGCCACGTTGGTTTGTCCTGGCAAATGCCGCGGCGCTATGTCGGATGGTGCAGGGAAGTTCACGGCTCCAACACCAACAGCCTGTGTGCTGCTAAACGCTTGATCCATAAAACAATTTTCTCTGAATGAAGCATTATCGAGATGTAGGGTTTTTAGTTGTTCTCCCCTCCCCCTTTCAAGAAAAGCCAGCTCGAGGCTTCTGTGCGTGGGGTTTGAACGAGGATATTTAAGACAAATCTCCCAGCAGAGAACACTGAGGGCGAAATCCCCAGTCACCAGTAGATAAGCCTCAGGCCCCATAGCTTTCTTTCCCAATGCACCCCAAACGCCTTAAAAACGCTCCGCGTGTCTCAGGGAGCGCGGGATCGGGGCCATCAGCCCCCGCACACCTTGGTTGGGGTCCAGAGCTGCCTGCTGACTTCATCAGCTCTCCGAAGAGCTTCGCGAGAGTGCGAAGTTTTCCATTTCCACATTAGCCCAGAAAGAAAGGCCGTAAGCGTCAGCGTAGTTGTCCTTGTTCTGCACGTCACCGATGAGGCCCGCCGCATTCCGGGCCGGTCCTTTCAGCCTCAGCAGCGCCCACGTGCCTCTCTCCATGTCCCCCAGGCTTGCGCCCGGCCGGTCGCCCGGCCG
>NW_006436810.1:18092670-18097825 GCF_000325575.1 Pteropus alecto | reverse complement strand
TACCGCCCCAGCCCAGGGCCTGGACTGACGCCGCAGGCGAGTCACGCGAGCCGCTGGCCCGGTCGGGCGAGCAGAGGCCCGCAGACCTGGCAGCGGGGAGACCCGCGGGCCTCACGCGTGGTGGAGAGCATGCCCCCCGCTTCCCGGGGCGGTGGTGGAGAGCATGCCCCCCCACCCTCCGCTTCCCGGGGCGCGAAGCCCAGCGGGGCCCGCCGCGCAGGCGCAGACCCGGGCTCGCCTGTCCTTCCCCAGGCCCTGGTACCCTCCCGCGTCCCAGTGCGGACACCGGGTGTCCGGCTCCCAGTGCTGGCTGATGTCACTGCTTCTCACTGTACTGTGCGACCCCTACAAGGAGAAACCATGCTTTTTATTTCTCAGCGTAGTGACCTTTAGCCATGCTTGCGGATTGATGACGTAACGCTACGTCACAACCACCCGTACTAGAGTCGCGGGGACCTTCGTGCGTGGGGAGAAGCCCTCGCAAACACGGGAAGCCCCGACTCGGCACCGGACGAGGGTCCGCAAAGCCCACGAAGGGCCCTCCCCGTGCTGGCGAAAGTGTGGCAGCTCCAGGGACGAGCGCTGCCTTCCTCCTCCACGTTTCTTTACGGCACTCGGAGCTAGTCGCGCCTCGCATTTCCCTGGGGGCCACTTCACCGAGGACTGAAACACACCGCGTGAGCTGTGCGAAGTCATACACTAATAGCTGGAGGATTAAAATGTGGGTCGCGGGGTCCAAATGTCTAGTTACTGCGGGAAAACGAGGTGTCTGGGTGGGAAGGGCACACTGGGCCTCTAAGACTTTTTCTCCGAGTGCTAAATGAGGGAGTTAATCTAGCCGGTCCGCAAATATCTCTTTCAACTTGGGGCAATTTTAAAATGCCAGGGGCATTACTATAAAGTCCTGGTGAGAAATTATTTAACTAAATTAGATATAGCCGAGGCAGTGGAGATGCAGTGTTAAACTTAAAAATGCAGAAGTTCAAGTGTAAATTCGGCAAAGAAATTTGTGGTTAGATGTAGAAGGAATTTATGTATGCAAACTAAGTGAGTTGTACAAGCAATATTTTCTCAGTTGTCATTAGTAGGCAGTCTAAATATTTTAGAAAGTAACGGTTTAGCGTTTTCAAGTTCACGCGGTGACCCAAAACGAGGTTAGGGTGTCATTATCTATTATAAACCCCGCTGTAATGAATAGGTAAAAATTTGATTAACATATGAATTGCTTGCACGGAAGTGTAATCACTTCACGGCTAAAAATAGTTTATACTTTTCAATAAGTGAAACCTCTGCTTTGAAATCGGGGAGAGCCTGCACGGGAGGCCGCCTCCTGGAGGACGGGCAGGAGGACACCTCCAACGACCCCAGACCCAGGGCCCAGGCCGCGGCCTCACTGCCCACGGGGACCCATAGGGGAACGTCGGGGGCACAGCCGCTGGAGCCTCACTCCCAGGCTGCTCCGCGGTGAGGCAGAGGCTCCCATATTTAAATTTCCGGTGGAGATGCTGGTGCGCTAGGAAGGACCAGCCCTGCTGGGCTCTGGAAGGTCAGAGGCGCCTGTGGTTAGACCGCCCGCTGTTGACCCACAGGGTTCTGTGGGATCACATAGAGAACTGAGCGTAGCACCTTCGGGTCAGTGGGAGACCTGGGGGTCCCCCTTAACCTAGGGCTGATTTTAGGACTCCTTACCCATCTTCCTAGGAAGTTGCAGCCAGAGAAATAATACTGGAGGATGTGGATAAGTAATTATTATTTCTCACAATGTTTTTTTTTTTCCCCAGAAATAGGTATAATACTGTTGCTCTGCACAGTGAGGACTAAAGGCCCTTTCCCACGGGCACGTCTGTGGCACGAACCCCAGTCCAGCCCATCGGAAGCGGATCTGGGGGGCTGGAGTGGGGGGCAGCGGGTCCCGCTGCGCCCCGTGTCCGCCGCGCGCCCGCCTGAGCCAGGAGAGAGACAGCAGTTTACCCACGTTCTGGTCCTCGGGCTGTAAATTAGAGGGCCAGATGCACGATCTGGGAACTTTTCCAAATCCATTTCTGGAAAAGGTGAAACCTTCAACAGAAGCAGCCGTGCCACGAGGAACATTTTTTATTTCTGTAAGACAACTGTCAGTGGCCCAACAGGCGAGCCAGGCGAAGGCATTTGTCTACTCCCTAAATAAAAGCCTCATGTCATCAGGCGTCTGAGCTCGAGGCAGCTGCACTCACAGCCCGGGGGGCGCTGCTGACGCCCCCTTCAAACGTCACCCCTCAGGCTCCGGGAGGACCCCCGGTCCCGTCTCTCCGTGGAAGGCAGTAGTAGCTTGCACCGGGGCTCCATTCTCTATCCACGACGGACACCAACTTCTTCTTACGCCACCAGCGTTGCCCGGTGTCACTGGCAGAATTATGCTCCCTCCGCATTCGTGGGGTGACGCCCTGACCCACAGTGTGACTGACTGTGCGGGAGACGCGGCCATCCAAGAGGGAATCGAGGTTGCAAGAGGTCATAAGAGTGCGACCTCATCCATATGACCGGTGTCCTTGTGACAGGAGGGGACACAGGGACGAAGGCGACGCTGCGTGGACCCAGGCGGAGGGCGCCGTCTGCGGCGGGCGGAGGCTCTCGCCAGGAAGCAAACCTGCCGGCAGCCTGGACTCGCACCTCCAGGGTCCAGAACCCAGAAGCCAGTGCCTGTCCTTTAGGCCGCCGGGTCTGCAGCACTGTCGCGCGGCCCCCGCCCACTCACGCCGCCGCCGCCCCGCGCCCTCCGGCTCCCAGCTCCAGCCTCGCGCAGCATGTCGGGACATGGACCACCGAGCTCCGGGACAAAACCAAGTCGCCTAATTTCAGCTGGCCTCTCCCTGCTAACTGACAAATTTTAAAAATTACTGATTTTAACCGACTCTGTTCTATAGGCTCTGTTACAAATAATTTCTGCTCCGCTCAACTCACTAAATGCATTGCAATTCAAACTACTTAATTTTCTCCTCTTTTGAAAATATCAAGTCTATTCCAACTGCAGTCTCCCAAATCTTCTAGATTCATCTGTATCATTCCCTTTTGATGAGGGAGCATTCCTCCTCTTATTCAGAATTAATCCCTCGACCTATCAGCTGGGTTCCGTCTCCACAGCCATTTCTAAAACCCCGACCTACTGTATTTTATCTCCGTCCTTTGTAATTTATTTTCAATTTCCACAGTGAATACTTTCTTCCCTTTTTTTCTTTTTTCTCTTTGTGTAAAAATATATGAGACTTCCAGTTTCAGCTCTGACACTTAAAGATCATGGAAATTGTCACTGCTGTCTTACAATAAGAAAAAGCTGGGGAAAAAATCTTGATTTTTATATAAGCACATCGCAATTTTTATAAGCACATCAGAGAACTGAGGGCACAGGGAACCCTGCCACCCTGAAGTTCTGGGGGCCAGGTGAACCCAGAAAGTGACCTGGGGCAGAAGCCACTCTGGGCATAAACCACGGGACACCGCAGTGACGACGTGAGGTACTGCCGGAGGCTGGGTGGGGACTAGCGTGAGAGGGAGGGACTCTTGGGACCCCAGGCTTTACCTGCGGGGCCCCCCAACCTGCGGGCGGGGGCAGGGAGAGTCTTCATTACAGGGCAGGCCCAGGGCGTTCTGCGCATCTCAGGCTTACGGCTCAGGTGAACGGGCTGGCCTTTCACCCCACCTGGAGGAAGACAAATCCCCAGCTCTGCCGCCCGCCCCCGCCTTCCTGTCTCGCCTGACTGGGAGGGGCTGGGACCGGCGTCCTGTGAGCATCGCGAGACGTCGGCCTGGTCCTTCTCCCCACGCCTCAGCTCGTACCAGCGGGGCTCCTGGGTAGAACCGTGGGTGTCAGCCGAATCTCAGGGTGCAGACTGTCTGCAAAGGACCCAGGGGAGCCCAGAGTCAGCAGGGAAGAGGGAACGCGAGACTGGAAAGGTCGAAGCCTTCCTTCTCAAAGGAAGACAGAACTTAGGGTGACTCCAGGCCAAGCCATTTGGAGCAAGGAAAATTATCAGAGATAAAAAGAGACATGACTTAATAGTGAAGGGGCAAATTCTCTAAAAGACAGAGCAGTCTGAAATGTGTGTGCACCTAGCAACAGGATCAGAGTAGGTGAGGCAAAATTCGCCGGAGCCGAAGGGGGAACTAGCAAAGCCCACTGTTACACGTGGAGATTTTAACGCCCCTTGTTCAGTAATTGATACATTCGGCGGGCGGAAAATCAATAAGCATATAGTTTTTTTGAACAGCACCATCAATCAGTTTGATCTGGTTGGAATTTATAGAAAACTCTATCTAACAATAGCACAGTACACTTTCTTTTCAAGTTAACATGGAATATTAACCAAATTAGACCAAATTCTGGGTCGTAAATGCACCTCAATATTTTTTAAAAAGAATAGAAGTCATACAAAATATGTTCTTAGACCACAGCAGAAACCGGAAATCAATGCCAGAAAGAGACGGGGAAAAGGCGCAAATATTGGGAGAAAAGCAAAACACGTCTATAAAAATGTGTCAGTGAAAGAGTTCTCAAAGGAAACATTTTTTAAAAAGTAACCAATTAAAATGAAAATATGACATCAAAATGGATGAGTCGCAGGAAAAGCAGAGCTTCAAGGAGAAGGAGTAGCATTAAATGTTCAGATTAGAAAACGAGAGACCAAATCATAATCTAAACCTTGGAAGATTACAGAAAACGTAATTTAAACCTCAAAGAAAGAAAAGAGAGAAAGAAAAGTTAAAGAAGAAAACAATGACGTTGAACAAAGGATGACAACATAGAAAATCAGTGAAGACAAAATATAGTCCTTACGGAGCAACGGAGAGACACACACACTGAACTCAAGAACAGTGTCTACAGGGCAAGGTAAAGGGCAGCGTGCCAAACTGAACTGGTCTCCCTCACACCAGCAACGAACAACTGGCATTTCAAATAAAAAGAATCGACAAAAGATGAAATATTGGTGCGCAAATCTAATAAAATGTGTACAGCATTTGTATGTGAAAAAATTCAAAACTGATGAAAGAGATCCATATAAACAGAGATACTTTGTTTGGGACTCGAAGATTCACTAACATTAAGGTGTCAACTTGATCTATAGATTGAGTAAAATCCGTATGAAAATCTCAGCATCCTGTCTGTAGAGATCAACATACT
>NW_006436810.1:18087656-18092600 GCF_000325575.1 Pteropus alecto | reverse complement strand
AGGGCGGGCCGGGACTGGCGGATGGCTGGAGGTACCGAGGACACAAGTCTGAAACCTAAAGAGTCTGGGGGGCCCAGTTATAGGGAAACCCCTAAATCATGAGATTCACCTCCGGCGCTCGGGCGGGCGCCTGTGGTAAATATCAGGGAGGCGTTCCTGTGGCTTCTGGCAGCAGGTTTGGGGGGCGGGGGCAATCGCAGAGCACAGAAGGCATTTTAGGCAGTGGAACTACTCTGTACGATTCAGTAATGGTGGCTGCCAAGTCTCTCCTAGAACAGTCAAACAGAAAAAAGTGCGAGGCGTTTCTCAGGCTGTGTGTCAGGATTTACTATGCACGGTAGCAGCCAGGCACCCCGGTACAGCCGCGGTGACAGCAAACAGGCCAGCGGATCGGAATACAAAGCGGCAGGGACAGGCTTATGCATGCACAGAGATTTGACACGTACGTTAAGAAACATATTCCAAATGCTGGACTTCAGACAGAAGGAAGGCTGACTGCCCGACTCCTGGAAGTCCCACGGGCCGGCTAGTTCTCAGGATGCGCTTGTTAAAGTGCAGATCCCCAGGCCTCGGGCAGGATCGGAACCTCCGGGGTGCTGGCTGGCCAGCAACCCGATTCCACAGCCTGGTTCCCAGGTCGCTCAAGCTTGAGAAGCTCTAGCTCCCGGGATCATGTGACAAAGGCCTCAGGCATCTCATGCGGGTCACGGGTTTTGTTTGACTGTCTCACTGATGAGGACTCAGACCCTGCCGAGTGAGACATGTGCTTGCGGAAAACTGATGCCATGCGAACGCCTTCACCCAGGAGAGGTGCAGTGACTTCTGCCCGAGAGAGAAGGCATCTCCGAGGTGACGGTCGTGCCACCCTGAGAAGCGGTGGCCACTTCTGCATCTGACAGCCATCGTCTGCCAGCATCAGTGTCCTTGCCCATCCGTTCCTGTGCCTTCCTGGGACAGAGCCCCGCACCCTGCAGGCCCCCTCATGCAAGATTCGCACGTCTTTGCCAAAGGCTCATGCGCACATCTGTAAAAAGCGCTCTTAACGTTTCGGGACGTGCTCTTTGAGCCAGGAGACAGGCGGTGTCACATCGACATCGGAGCGAGTGGGAGAGGGCTCTTTAATAATTGCTGTTGGGAGACGGGTGAGCCACAGGGAGCCAGGGAGCGGACCCCAGGCCTCCCTGCCACGAACTCGATCAGTCCTCGGGGACTGAGACCATCAACACGAGCCAGAAAACCAAGTTCTCACAGGGAAAATCAGTACAATAACTTCGCAAGCTTGAGGCGGGGGACATTTTATGAAACTGATGACAAGAAATGCTAACTCAAAGAAAAAAAAAAAAAAAAACCGGAACGCAAAACGAGAAAATCAACTAAATTAAATTCTGAACTCCTGGGTCTCAAATGACACAAGGAAAACAGTGAGACGATGAGCCGCAAATTAGGGGTGCAGACCTGCAGCTCATTCCACTGACAAAGGATTAATAATCAAAATACATATATAAAGAAACTTCTCCAAATCAGTAATAAAAAGGCAAACAACCTAATAGGTTCACAGCAGAGGAAAAAATATGGCAAATAAACCCATGAACAGATGCTAAACCTCATTAGTAATCTGAGAAATGCAAATTAAAACAATAATGAGATGCCATTTGCACCCACCAGATTGGCAAAAGTTAAAAAGTCTGACAATACTACTTGTTGGTGAGGATGGATCCCAGGGAACGCTCGGCCCTCCGAGCAGGAGCGCCGACTGGAACAGACACTTTGCAGTGGGTTCTGACATCACGCAGCCAGTTCGATGAAACCGCAGCCCCACTTCCGGCCGTGTGCCCTGCCCTACACCGTCAGGCGCCCAGGTCACCGGTCGGTAGGAACAGGGCTCTGCCCGGTCATGTTGCTTGAGCTGTAACAAACCAGAAAAAAGCTTACATGTTGACCCACTGGAGGGAGGATAAAGAACCTGGGCATTTTCACGCTTGAGACAGGACACGGCGGTGACAATGGCCATCTACTGCATGTACCTGCGTGTGTCCCTGTGTTCGGATCACTGCAGCTGAACGGGGACGAGTGACCCGCTTGCCACGAGAAACACGAAGGGAGGACAACTTTTTCTGAGGCCGTTGGGTCACCTTTGCAGAACACGTTCTGGAAGTCGTTTACTGCCAAATTAAAATGCACTCCTCAGGAAGGATGATATTCCTTCTTACTTTTCATGTCCTGTTTTTTTTTTTTCTTCCTTAATTCAATATCGTAAAAGTTCTTATTTAGTCCCCGGCAGGTGTTAATTATGCCCGGCCAGTCATCATGTGATCCGAACCACTTAGCACAGGCACTGAAAGCTCAGGCACCTCAACTGTCACAGGAAGGAAGCTCACGTGGCTGGGTTTTGGTCACAACTCTCATGGGTCCATATATTGACCAACCTCTGTATCCGCTTTATCTATATTTTAATTGTCATCCAGATAGTTTTTTAATACAATGACGGGAATAATAGGAGCAAAGCGCACTTCCGGCTTGCATGTAAAATTAGAAAAAATAATAAAAAAGATAATGGTGAATTTACACAGCACTAATGATAAGCTGCTTAAGAAATAGTAAAATGAATCGTTCGAAGCCTTGCAAGGCGAGTTGGTATCCTCAGTCTATTTGGGCATTTGTTTTCATTTTTGTGTTATTTGTATTTTACACTTTCAGAAATTGCATTTGTCAATTGCAGTGTAACTGCTTTGATAAGATGATTGTTATATGTAAAAGAGAATGTTCATTTTTACACTATATCCCCAAATCCCACTTTAATTCATAAGAAATTCATTGAAAGAAAACAATTCAGGGAAAATTTATTGTTTTACAAAAGAGAGAGAAAAATGGTTGAGTATTAAAATTGTCTCAAAGCCTTCAAATGAGATTGTGGCCAAAGATGGAAATGCTGATGAATTAGAGCCCCCTCCCCCGCCGCCACCCCCACCTCAACCTGAGGCGGCTCTGCTGGTTTGTTTCCCTCAGTTAGGGAGATGAGATGACTTAACGGAAATAATGAAACACATGGGTGGAAAATAACCCCAAAGATGGGAAAGCTGAAAATGCAAGATTGATAAAGTAATTTTAATTTGGCTCTACATATGTTAAGGTAGTTAGGGCGACTCTCGTGAAGGAGTCCAACTGTGTAAAGACAGATGTGCAGAAGCTGATGGCGCGCGCGCGCACGCGCGCACACGCACCCTCAGAGGCCCTGCGCTCTGCAGTCGAGGCAGCACCGCCTGGATGTGGAAGCTGGCCGCGTCCTTCAGCAGACGGCATGTCAGAGAAGGTCGTGCGTGAGCAAAGCCCCCGGCACCTCCTGGGCGCTGCCTTTGTGATCTGGAAGATGCCAGCTCGGCTTTCTTTCGGCAAGCGTGTCCTTGGCTCAGGCCCTGGAGGCAGCGGGGATGGCTGTGGGGGTGGGGAGTGGGGACAGGGCCAGGCCGTCCAGCCCCGCCCTGCAGGCACTGCTCTCTGGCAGCTCCGGAGTGCAGTGCGTTTCTTCCTCCTTAATCCGCCCTGACTGCCGCTGACTTGCAAAACCATCTCAGATGCGACGAAGGCTCCCGCTGCTGCATCGATCTGCGCCACAGTCCGGCCTGCCCGAGACGCCCAGACTGCACGCCCCAGACTGCACGCGCCGCGGCCCCCTGCGGCTCAGCCCTGAGCACAGTCCGGGGCCACCTGGGGTCCGGGGAAACTGTCGGAGGGGTCGATGTGGCGCGAGAGGGTGGGGGCTGGGCTGCGACCTGGGCTCCCAGGAGAGGCACGAACAGGACGGCAGCTCCAGGCACACGGGGGGCGATGCCGTCTCTCCGCGGATCCTTGGAGACCGCGGGCTGTGAGCGGCATGGCCTCTGAGGCCGGGGGAGGGGAGGGTCGCCGCCGACTTCCCATCCCAATCCTCTTAAGGATGAGAGATCCTGGAGTCACATGCGAACAGGTGAGGTCCCACGGCCTCTGTGCCGGAGGTCAGGTGCGACTCCGCAGGCCTCAGGGCTTCCTGGTGGCGCTTTGGGGCGCGCTTCTGCTTCTCGGCAAACCTACGCTGTGGCCACTGCTTGGGCGGGGCGTCCCTGTCAATTCACACCATCGCTCATCAGTTTGAAGTCGCTTCTCCTTAAGACAAGGAGCCAGGCACCCCCGATGCGCGGCCTCAGGCTTGGCCACGGGAACTCGCTATCTGGACGCAAGCGAGGAAATGAATCGCCAGCGTCTAAGGGGGTCCCCGGCCCTTTCCAGGGAGCGGCCCTACTCCCCGCTCTTTCCTCCAACAGCGGGGAACCCGGGGCCATCCGTCGACCTAATGTGTACCGAGCACAGGCTCAGGCCAGGGACAACGATGAGTCCCGCGAGATGCCGCCACTCCCCGTGCCGACGGCGTGACCGCCACTCCTGCCCCTTGCAGAAAGCACAGGGTTCATCGTGGTTTGCACCAGCGCAAGCGTTTCCGGCAGTCGGCGCCTCTGACAGGTGCGCAGGTAACTGCAGAGCATGTAGGGAGCTTGGCGACGCCTCCAGTCGGAAACATGGGCCTGCGCGCGCGTGTCCCCGTGTGCTCCCCTCGCTCGGAGCGGCTCTCGTCCGAGGCTCGGTCCCCGGCCCTTCCTCTGGGCCCCGCGGTCCATGAGCCGTCCAGCCTCCCAGGCAGCGGCCAAGCGCGCCTTCCCACCGGGTCCGCCGCTGGCTCTGGGCCTCCGCTGCCAGTCACTGTCCGGACACGGCTGTGCACCCACCGCCCAGGAGCGCGTTTTCTAAGGGTAGTGTAGCTTGGACATTGGCTGGATGTCAACTTTACAAACATCTGTGAGAGTCTCCCACGTGGCCCGGCCACTTCGCACCACCACGGCCGGCCGGGTGTTGCCCCGTGTATGAGTTTGCTAGGGCGGCTCAGTCACAGGAAGTTGTTTTTGTCACTTTCGG
>NW_006436810.1:18077509-18087551 GCF_000325575.1 Pteropus alecto | reverse complement strand
ACGTGGCCTCCTTGGTGTGCGCACATCCGGGTGTCAGAGTGAGCCCATCCCCCTCCTCATGAGGACGCCCGCCTCGCTGGGTAAGGACACGCCCTGAGGGCCTCGCGTTAACCCCGCTGTGCCTTCCCATGGCCTTACTTCCAGACGCGGTCGCCATCCGAGATTATGGGGCTCAGGGCTTCACACGCGGATTTTATGGGCCACGGTGCAGCCCATAACACACCTCCTCACCAAAACTGGTTGTATCAGGCCTGTCCGCCACCCTAGCGTGTGTGAAATGGTCTCTCGCTTGCATCTTCCTGACGACTAACAACATTGACCATATTTCATGAGCCTAATGGACATTCTCATGCCCCCTTTTGCAACATAGCTTTTATTACCCATTTTTAAAAATTTGAGTTTTCTACCTATTTTTGATTGAACAGTTTCATTTATCCCTGACGAAAGTACATTCAATAAAATACATATTTTGCAAATATTTTTCTCAGTCTGCAGTTTGCTTGGTCATTTTCTTATTGGTGTCTTTTGATGAAACCAGCTCTCCTTTTAGATGAGCACTTGCTTTCTCCTGAGAAATCGTTGCCTGCCCAAGCTGGAGGTTCATGGGTCTGCCTCGCATGTTCGGGCCCCTCATAAGTTACTCTCTGTGTATGAAGTGATGTGGCCTAAGCTTGTTTGTAACATGCGTCTGTTTACTTATCCCAAAAGGTTTTCCTTTCCCATTTGATTTATGTTGGCGCGTTGATTAAAACGCATTTGGCTGTACATGGGTGGCTCTGGTTCACGACTGTCTATTCTGCCGATCTTTTATTGATGATTATAGCCACAATTACGCTCTTCTGATTAGTTCAGCTTCCTGCCGAGTCTCGACGTCGGCGCCGTGATCCGTTAGCATCGTTCTTTATTCGTTCAGGTTATTCGAGATCACTTGTATTTCCATGTAAATTTTAGCATTGGCTTATCAATTTATTAAAAAAGTCTGCTGTGATTTCGGTGGGTTTGATAAATCTATAGGTCGATTTGGGGAGAATGAACATCTTAATAATATTGTGTCTACCAACCCATGAACACGGCGCATCTCACCGTTTATTTCAGGAAACTTTTTGTGGATTTATTTCTAGATACTTGAGTTTTAAAATTCTCTTGTAAACTGTAATTTTCAAAAATTAAGTTTCTTTTCATAAATCATTGCAATATGTAGAAATTGTTGCAATATCACGCTATATATTGACCTCGTATCCTGAGACCTACCCTATTCACATACTAATTCAAGTGGAAGGTTTATGACTTTTTTGTTTTGAGATTGCATGACATCTACACATCAAATGAGTTCTATGTTTTTCTTTCCAATGCACCTGTCTTTTTCTTTACAGACAGAAGGGGCAAGAGCAGACACCTTTGCTTTCCTGACCTCAGAGAGGCATTCTCTCGATGTTACAATATGCATCCTTTACTTCTCTGACTTATCTAGATTCGCAACTGTACCAATTCCTATAACGTGTAACATTTTGTTTTGAAGAGTATTGTGCTTTTAAAGAAATTAAAATAAAAAAGAAAGTCATATTTTTATTTACCGTTCTTGTGCTCTTCCTGCGGACCTGGTGTGACTTCCTGCCGAACTGAAGAAGCTATGCTGTTACCTGTACTAAGACCCACACCTGCTGTCACCGACTTTTATTAATTTTCTTTCACTTGAAAAATAAAAAAAAAACACATTTGTCGAAGAACACTTGCCGGATGTAGAATTCTGGTTTGTGATTTTCCTTTTCTGTTTTTCGTTTAGTCTTTTAGCATTTAAATTTCTTAAGCTGCTATCTTCTTGCCTTCATTTTTTTTTTTTCCTCTAATGGGAAACTAGTTTCTTTTTCTATTATCTTTCACTTTGGTTGTCAGACTATTAGTTTTTCTTTGTTTCAGCAGTTTGAATATTATATGCTTAGATGTAGATGTTTTTAAATTTCGTATTTTTGTATTTGATCGAGTTTCATTGATTTTTCTGGATCAGTGGGTTAATTTCTTCCATCATTGTTAAAAAAATTATCACCGTTAATTTTTTCATACTTCCTTCTGCCGTATTCACTCTGTTCTCCTGGGCTCCCAGTTCCATCTGTGTTAAAGTGATCCTGTCTCACAGACCTCAGACTCTCATTCCTAGTATCACCGCCGTGGTTTCGCCATCGCGTTGAGGATGTCGCCCCTTCCTCCGTCTCGCTTTGGATAGCGTCCATGGCCTTCACCTTTTCGCAGGTGCCCTCTTTCCCACTCCTCCGCAGGACGCTTCGAGTCCACGTGCTGTGACCCCCTGCCTGAATTTTTCTGTCTTCTCCTGTCCACCGTCGCTTCTCCGGAGCGTGGGTACCACTGTCCCGCTTCCTCGTGCAGCGTTTACTTTTTTAGCGCGTGATGTGCATTGCGTATAAAACATGTCCCGCGGGCGAGGCGTCGGTCGGCCTCCGCTGCCGTTGGTCCACGGTGTTCTCGGTTGCAGCGTTAGTTGGATTTGGTCAACGCCGCTGCAGAAAAGTTCTGGGGGAAGGGTCGGGAACCCCCTTCTGCTCCCCGAGGCTCTGAGGACTTCTGCATCCCTCGTGGCCCCGTGGCCACTGCCGGACCCTCGGGAGCGCCTTCTGATGTCCGCAGCAGCCGGGCAGCCTTCCCGCGCCTTCGGAGTCTCCCTCCGCCAGGCCCCCGGCCTTAGGGAGCAGTTAACTTGGGGTTACTAGGACTTCAAGCTCCAGTCGGCTGCAAACGCCGAGAAGAGGTCTGTAAAAGTTCCCCTTACTCCGTAAATATGGAGGATTTTCTTCTCGTTGCTCCACGAAAAGTGAAAAAAGATGCCACGATTCTCTTGCTTAGAAAGGACTGATTAATTTCTGGATGCTCGTCTCTGTTGTTTTCCAGGCATCTTCGGCGCTCTGATGAATGTTAAAAACTACGGTTTCGTAGCTTATACAAATTATTGTCATGCTTAGAGTGGAAGCCAGTTTCTTGTTTCTCCCTAGATCCTAATTGAAAGCAGAGGTCCAGGTGCTTTCTTTTAAATATATTGTTGGGACGGGGTCTAGCATAAAGGAACATGACCATGAAATTTATCATCCAAGCAGGAACATTTTTCAGAGTAAAAGGAAATGATAAAAACAACTAAAATTATATAACTAAAGTGTTTATTTATCGACTGACAGTTTGGTTTAATTTTATTGATAAAATCTATGAAATAGTTCCATTTAAGACTATTTTCAAACTAAAATTTCTCTGAAACATGTAAATAACATATGTCTGTATACACTAAAACAAACTGTTTGAAATTATTTTTATATTAATTATTTACACATTAAATAAGCATAAGCATTATAATTACATTCTTGGGACATGTCCATGATATAATCAATTTCTAAGGCATATCTGTCTCTCCGTATTATCCTGAAGGTTTAAAAAACTCTTATTTCTTTGAATTTTTCATATAATTGCTTTTGAAAGAGTATAAATACTGAGATAGTCGGAAAGCTCAAAAAAAATTCTACTAAATGGAAGACACTCGATTCTATTGTTTTATATTAAGATATTTACATATTTCAGTCTGTATTTTCTCGAATACTATATTTTCTCTTTTATTCAGGGAGAAAACCTTCGTAAATATAACAAAATGTAATATAACATAATATATATAATAATGTATAACAAAAACTCTGAAATTAAGGTATTCTATTAATAATTTTTTGGTAAGTTTTTCCAAATTCAGGTGATATAGGCTTATTCAATGTCATTCCTTGCATTCAGAATAAAAATGATTTTATTTGGTGATAGAAGGTCCACGAGAAGGTATTAATTTTAAATTGACAAATTCCAAACATAATTATTTAATTTCAAAATTAAATCTTAGATGGCCTTTGAGTTCTTGGCATTCAATTTGTTCAGTTCCTACCTTGATTTATGGGAATATTTTTTTATGTCTTTCCCTTTGCAAGTTTTATACCAGAAAAACAGAAGAGTTAGTTAGAAAGTATTTGATTTTATCGTAGGACACTTAAGATCGATCCCCAAAAGAGGCCTTCGACGCTGGCACCGCGGCGACGTCCGGCTGACGGTGGGTAGTGAAGAGAGAAAACGCGTACCGTCGCGCTGAAAGCCTCTTCATGCCCAGCGTTAGTTTCTTCACCAATATTTTATACTTTCATTATTTTGTGTAAGATAAAATATTAAATTTTTGAAGCAAAACTTGTCAGTTGGTAAAAAAACCACGCCTTCCCTTCCCTGGTGCAGTCGTGAATTACACACGCACAACCGTCCCTTCGAGACACAGTGATGCTTCAAAGGTTTCAGAATTCAATAAAAACATTTTTATGCTTTTCCGCACAAATTTGCACTTTTATTATTACCACCAAAGCAAATTATTTTATATTAAACATTAAAATTTTTTCTTATTTATAACATTCACAATAACCTCACAAATTTTACTTTCTATAGGATAAACTTAAGACAGTTTGATATAAGAAGTGACTAAAAATATTAATTTATTATTGGAAATAAAGATTTTTTTTTTTACATTTAAACTCTCTAATGCCACATATAAAACGCATTATTTAACTTTGCAGATATCTTTTTTTAAAATAACTTTTGCTTTGCCTTTATATATATATGAAAAAAACCTTGAAATAAAAAATATTCAATATTAATTTAGAAAAACACTCGCTTAATCAAACAAAAAGTTATACTTCACGGAAGGATATATACAGAGCCTGATGCAGCTGCGTCTGAAAAATCATCACCTCCAGGCCATGTCCTCGCGGCGACACTGTCAACCGTTCTGAAAGATGGTTAAGGCCCTTCCCGCGGATTCGTACCTTCGAGTTTGTATGAAGTTGACGATGTCACTGTGGCCTGCACAGAAGGCAGTAAACGACGTGACAAGTTTTGTACAAATTACACGCCGTCAGTGGCGGACCTTGCGCGACAGGTAACGGTGGAGGAGGGGAGACGCACACGGGCTGCGCTGGAATGGGCGCGCGGGCTTCGGCAGGCGACAGGAAGGCCACCTGTCCCGGACGAGGAGCCCCGAGGGACAACGGAGAGGCGGGTGCTCCGTGGCACGCTGCAGGACCGCACTCCACTGCTGTCCCCTGGTCCCCGGGCCCCGCAGATGCTCGTCTCTGGCAGCCCTGCGGCCCGTGACCGCCGGGGCCCCGCGTCCCGCCCAGCGCTATGCGGTCGCGCACTGCACCCTGAATCTGAGTCTCTGGGGGGCTGACCCGATTCTGTTTACTAAAGAGAAAAGCACCTCCGTTCGTTTTTAAACACTTATCTGCATTTTTCTTAATGCGAAGGTTACAGAATTACAGTAAATGGTAGAAGATAATTAAGGACAAAAGGAGCTTTAATCCAGGCAGAGACAGCAGCCTTGTCTAAGAGAAAGTGAAATCTGTCTGTTTACCTGGTAGATTTACTCAAGAAAATAGTTATTTCCAGTCTAAACAAACAAACATCCTCACACTAACCAAATTAATCAAATTATTTTTATTGATCTCTATATTATTAAAGGTTTATCTAATTTCTTTTACTTTGGTTTAGCTTATTTTATGTTTGACGCTGGACCTGATAAATAATTGTTTTGCTGTTCTCCTTGGTGTCCAGAACTCGTCATTCCATCTTTGAAATGATGACTATGTCATCACGACGTCTCTTCCCTCCCCTCCCTGTAAATAAGAAACGACCCATCGTCACCTGCACGCTCACTGGACTCAGGCGGACTTCGTCCCGGATTGCTGGGAGAGACATCTTAAATTCGAAGGCATCGCACATCATTTTTGTGCCTCCAGGATTCTTAACCATTATCTTTAACAACCCGCTGGAAGCTGCCACCCGACACTTCCACACTGACGGTGCCTGGAAGTCCGGTGAATCTCGCGAGGAGGCAGACGCCTTCTTAGGCTGACAGACACATTTAACTTGAATTTTCTCTTGAAGTTTTGATTAGCTGTCAATTACTTCCCTCAAGGTAATATGTTATCTGCCTCTTTATCATGTTTGAACATTTAATGGGCTTACGAGCACACTACCATATCTTGGGGGAAATTGTTTTATTTAAAAAAAAAAAGAACACCTTGTCTTTAAAAATAGCGATATTGTTTAAAAGACAATTCTAAATTCTGTACTAATTAATGAATCTTTATTTTATCATTTTCTTTGAAAATCATTAGCAAATTATCTTAAAATATGGATGTTGGAAATCTCATTACTGAATATCATTGTTCCTTTCAGGCTTTTTCAGAAACAAACATATACGGGGCACCGCTGAGAGTCCATATTTAAAGACATTTTTGTAAAAAAAATGAAGACATTTTTGTGAATTCAAAACTCCTCTTTTTAACTTTGTGTTTCTTTTTCATTTTCCCAATTGTCAGACCTTTTGTAGTATTTCGTGCTATGCTTAATGGAAAGCCGAAGCGATGATCTGCAATAACTGGAATGTGATCATGATTGCGCTGTGTCGTACACAGGTGACGAACGGATAGATGGGTAGATGATAGACAGATGTTTGACTTAACCAATGGGGGTTTCTTTGCCAACACCATTTATATTCATGATTTCTGTTTTTCTGTACAGTAGCTTTTTACGTGGAGAATTTACCATTCTGCCATTTTTTTCTGATGGTATGAAAGTGGGGACGGACACATTTCCTGGGGATTACCTCGAAAGGGAGAAGCCAGTGAATGGAGTGGAAGAAGCTACACTCACTGGAGGAAATAATATTTTTCTCATATCACTGTCGAATAAAAAGGTGCTTCTTGCCCTTAGGATGCTAAATCCTCCCCACGACAAACCTCGTTGACCTAGAAGACAGGGGTGTGCCCCCGGCACAGGGAGATGCGCTATTCAGCACCCCATGGAAACAGCCCTGACCAGGCCCCCGCCGATTGAGGGGGGCGGGGGACGGGGGTGTGTAGGTGACGGGAAACACGCTTCTTCCAACATCGCTTCTGTTCTTATGCAGCCACCGCACGCCGCATGGTCGCGGCTTATTAAAAATCAGCACTGACAGCGAGTTGACGCAGACAGTAGCACATTCACAGACGTGAAACAGAACCACGGGCACCGGGCAGGGACCCCACCTAAGATACTCTGACTGCGAGAGCGACTCTAGACATCGCCACCGGCGCGGGTGGGAACGAGCTCTCTGATTCCCCTGCCCACCTTCGCAAATGCATTTCCTTTACCAGGTTCTTCCCTTAAAGACAAATCTCAAGCTGCATGTCATTAGAAAAACTCTCTCAACTGACAGACATGGGGAAACACAGGGACCTTGACAGTGCACGTTTCCTTCAAGGCTGCGCTGGCCCCAGAGAATCTGCCGTCTTCTCCACCCCGTTTGTGAATGCGGGGTGCGGGGTGTGGGGTGCGTTTCTGGGACTAGAACCCACACCTCCTGCCACACTGCACGCAGAGCTCCTGGCATTTCGGGTGGGGCGGCGGATCCAAGCCACGCGGCGGACTCGGAGTCCCCGACCCGCTTACAGCCACGCGGTCACCCTCTAAGGTCAGGACGCCCACCGTCCTTCCTTCCCCGCTACACAGGCTCCACTCCGCCTTCCTCCATGTGTCCCGACTTCTGGAGCTTTTCTGGAAACCAGAGGAGAAAGGCCACCTTTATGTCCATGTGTGCCAGGCCTGCTGCTCATGGTGGTCGTCACACACACGGAGTCTCCTGAAATATTCGGCATCGGAAAGGGGCAAAGTAACGATCCGCGAACAACTCAGTCCCGACCCCCATCCGGAGGCGCTTCCACATCGTTTCATACACACGGTCTGGAAGCACCGGCGATACACCCGGGCTGGCCACTGTCACGTTCTCCCCCAGTCTACACACGTTCCTTCTGTAGCAAGCTGCTAGTCAGCAGGTCCGTCGTACCACAAGCTAGGGACACGCAGAGCAGGCAGGAAAACCACCTCTGACTGAGAACATTCCCGAGTGTGAAAAGACCCAGCTGTAAAACCATGCCTGGAAAGTACAGTAAAAACGCAAACAAGCACTGAATTTGAGTTCTGGCCTAAGCGACGGTGGCAGTGACCGCCAACGCCTGCGGGTGGCATCCCGGCGCTTGCTCCACGAACTTGGAGCGAGTGGAACCGGGGAGCTGATTTGGGGTTCGCCCTTCAGGAGACGGAGGGAGGGCTACCCGCTGCCGGCGTGCTGACAGCTGACGCTGTGGCGACACCGGGCAGAGGCCTTTCCACCCTCCTTCGCAAGAGCTGCGGCTGTAACTCAGCGCTTCCTCGAATACGATCTGTGCCCACATCTCACCGGCACGTGACGGATTATTTTTGCCGAACGATGTGCGCAATTTATTTCTTGGGACAGTCTACTGCTGGTCGATTGCCTAGGGCTGTAACTGGCTCACAGAAACCTCCAGAAATGACATGGTTTGGGTGGTTCAGGACGGTTCCTTCACAAAAGCAGGTTTTGCCTAAAGAGCGCTGCTCCATATGTGTCCTTAGTTGGTGGGTGTCTTAGGACGTGGCCTTTTCAAAGTGTTTTCTCTTAGGGAATGTTTTCTTTTCTATAATAAGAGGGTACCGAAGGATGGGGAAATGATGTCGACGCCTTAGCGTGTAAACCGAGGTGAAGAACTTATAAGCCATGTGAAGGTCACAAAATACACGGGCTCCGAGGCACACGGATCCTCCTAGGTAATTTATCCATTTCTTTACCAAAACGAAACGTTCCCCCTCCATCCGAAGTAATCACGTCCAGGTGGTGCCCTAACCTGTGACTCGCCCAGCCCGGTGAGTCCATTCGACAGTCTGGGCCTCTGTGACAGGGGAGGCGTCCCTGGCTCCCGTTCCCTCGACGGGCCCACTGGGGCGGGGACCAGGGGGTGGGAACCCGGGTGCAAAGTCCTCCCGCAGGCGGCGGGCACCCCCCGAGTCGGCGGCGGCTGACTCCACGGCACCTCCAGCAGCGGAGCGCGAGGCGCTGTGTTTCTTTAAGAAAGCACAGCAGAAACGTCCCCGACGGCGTCGCCGGCACGGCCGACGGTGCGTTCAGTCCTCCTTCCCGAGCAGCCCTTGGAACGTGAGGCGGGGGATGCGGCGGCGCCTCGCGCACGCGTGCTCGCGCAGACCAGACGAGGATGCGGGGATATGCAGCCTCGGAAATGGATTAAATGCACATACATTTTGTAATGAGTGACTGTAATGAAAGTCAAATGAATTATAATAAAATATGGAGTTTTAAGGAAGAAAACTACTCCGTGCATAATGTTGCTGGGAGAACATTTACCAGTTTTTCACGGCATGCTATTGTCAAAGTAAATAACTACCCAAGACAAACTTACAAAGTGGTTTTAACTCTAATGTGATGCGCAAAGTCAGCCATTTAATTTGTTAATTAGTATTATGCCAGAAACTATCTATTCAATATGAAGCAAATATGTTTACAATCTTATCTGCCATCTGTTTAATAGATGGGAGAATACTTAGAGCTGGATTCTCCAAGAGCGTTGTTGAAAATTTGTTCCACAATTAGTGGAGCAGATTTTTTAATTCTGGAAGAGTTTCGCATGTGTGGGGAGCACCTCCACCGAGAAGACAGCGTGTCACAACGCCGCTCCTCGAGATGGGCGGCTGCCTGCAATGGGCTGCGGCAGATGCTCACGGAACTCAAGTAGAAACAATTTTTAAAAAGATACCTCTGAATACTTCGATAGGTCTGTACAAATGTAACACCAGCTCATCGGAGGTAGAGCTGCCCGAGCACAAAACAATTTGAAGCCAAATTTATAGAGAACAATAACGGAAGGCTCCGTGTGCTCACGACACACGGTATCTCTGCACTCAGCCATTTCTCAAGATTTTATACAAGAAAACTTCAATTATGCAGTACCTAGCCATTAAAAGGAATTCTCAAGGTGCTTTTAAACTGCTGCTTAAAAATGGATTTTAAATCACTATTTGGAAGAGATTTAAAAATAAGGTTGGTGGGAGTCGAGCGTCTTTCACGGTGGGCGGTGAGCGGGCGCGGCCGGCGTGCCACGCAGGCGCAGACCCC
>NW_006436810.1:18066606-18077274 GCF_000325575.1 Pteropus alecto | reverse complement strand
GCTAATATCCATCATCCTGCCAACGCTCACGTGCCAGCGGCACTTTGTTTTTGCCAGTGCTATGAATTCTAAGCATGTTGTTTTAACTCTCGTTAACAAATCAAAAATCTCTGTTATGACACTTGCTGGTAATTAACTCTGCTCCTCCTCGTTATTTTCTGGCACAGGTAAAATAGGTTTGTCTATTCGTTTCAAAGCAAAATATAACAGCCATTTTAGATGCTCACTTCAGGTGCTTATTATTTTTTTTGATGTTTCTCTGGAATTCTGTAAAGATGCCCAGTCCTGGCAAAAAAGGACGGGGAAGATTGTGTGGAGGAGAGCCGGCTCCCGCGGGGGGTGGCAGTCCCTTCCACCCCTGCTCGCCCCGTTTTCCCTGCGGGCCCCCGGCGGCGGGGAGGTGCGGTGCTGGCGATGGAAGCCGCCTGCGAGCGGCGCCCGCCTACGGGCGACTCACGCCGGGAGCAGCTGTTCTGACACCGTGACTGTCCCCCTTCTCGACTCTATTTTTGGCTTCCCGCGGGGCGCTGACCTGACACGCTCGGCCTCGGGGAGACACGGGACCCCGCACACTTTCTGGGGTTCCGAGGCCTGCGGGTCGGGGGGCGCCCCTGTCACGTCGCCGCCGAGCGCGCTCGCAGCACGTCCCCCGGCTACGGAGGGAGTCGTGGCGTCTGCGAGCCACGTTTTGACAAACCGCGGTCGCCTCCCTGAGTACGTTTTCTTCGTACCTCTTGAAACGCTCCCTAACGGTGATTTAATTCCTAGACCCTCATTTAATGCCTGAAATGTTTGACGCGCAGACAGCGGGCACACTGTGTGGACACGTACGAATACCCGCGTATTTGAGCCTACGACTTGAGTGTTGGGGACCCTATCTCAATGTCACGGGAAGATTTCTGTACAGCCACCGCCCCAGCCCCGCCCCCTCCCCCCACGTCTTCAGAAAAAGCCTTTCTGGCCACCCAGACCCGCGCGCGACACGGAGTCGAGAGGGGACACCCAGGACCGAGCCCATTGTAACGTTCTGACACTCAGCTCATCTGCTCGCAACAGTGTTTCAATAGCATCCTGGTAACCTCTTCTGCGACGCTTCATCTGGTCTGTATTTGCAAACACTATTAAAGAAAAAAGGCCTCGTATTCAAGGGAGAAAGTCTGTGTGAAATCGTCGCGGGGCTGCTGGGGAGAGGTGCAGGCCTCTGTGGGCAAGTGTATTTGCCAACGTGCCATATGGGAGTCATGGCTGGGACTTTTTTTTTCCTAGAATAATTAAATGTTGATGGCAGAGTTCAAATGGATCATTAAAATTCAAAAGTGTAAGAAACAGATTTTTTCTTATGTTGCTGAACGCTCCAGAGGGTCGAATAGCGAGCAGACGTGAGCCAGGCTGCCGCCCTGTGATCAGCATGCGTCGTGATGGTGCTAATTTGATCATAATATAGTCATCTCTGAAGATTACAGCTATTCAATTAAATATTCTAATTAACCTGAAGTATTAGGCAAATGATACTAATTACAAATATTCTCCTGAGATTCACAGCAATGAAAACCCCACTTGCGACTGATACTTCTAGCCAATGTCTCGTAACGCAATGTCCTATATCATAGGCTTTCAGAATATTAAAATGCAGTTAATTTGCCTAAACCTCATTTGTTTAATGGCATTAGCATTTTGTTTGAAATTGTAATAAACGTACATCCCGCTTTCAAGTAAAATTTAAAATGAGTGTCCTCTTGGGGTAACTTAAGGCCCCTGTTTACAGACCCCGCGCTTCACTCAGCCGGCGGAACAGTTTGAGCTTAACTTTCAGCCATTAAACATATTGAAATTGTTTAAAAATGCTAATAATTTGTCTTTTCAAATAAGAAAAAACAGATATTTTGCAGTAAAATTTCATGACGTGGCACACGTGACCAGGCTCCCGCCGCGAAGCCCCGGAGCTTGAACCTCCGAGCGGGGGACAAGGGCGGCGGCCCTCGGTCGGCGGGGCGCGGGCTCCGCGGAGCCCCCGGGACAGACTGTGCGCCCTCGGGCGTCCCGCCTCTGCCCCCTCCGCGTTGTACTTACCGCCCAGGGGAGCGGGACTCCCGTGCGGCCGCCCCGGGGTTGTAAGGGACTGTCGTTATCCCCGGCCCGTGCCCCCCCAGACCGGGGACAGGGGGCCGCCTTCCTACTTGGCCCCCACAGACCCCGCCTCACCCTTCAGAGCACGCGCCTCTGTGCTTTAGGCACAAACGACACCTCCCGGTGCCTCAGGCCCCCTTCCCAGCAGCGCGGGAAGCCCCGCGTACACCCGCGGTGTTGTAGGGTGCGCAGAGCCAGTGGACCAGGAGTCTGGGTGCCGGCGCCGTCTCCGAGCTGCGGGTCCTAGGGGTGCGGGGCTGGGGCAGGACCCGGCTGGCCGTGTCCGCCACCAGCATGACCGCGGAGGGCTGGTGCCAACTGTGAAATGGCCCTTCCGTTCCGACACCCATGGGAAAGGTAGGCACGCTTAAGCGCAGAGACACAGCGGGTGTCTGTCGATGTGGCCGTTTATATGGACGGGGACGTTGGGGTTGGGACTGAAAGCGCGAGGAAGGGAAGGGCGTGTGGGGCGCACAGCCCCGTCCCTGCTGGCTGCTGTGGCCACGTGTGTGCGCGCCGCGGCTGCGCGCCAGCCCTCGCCAAGGAGGAGCGGGCCCGACGGTGCCACTCTGAGCCAGACCCGGCGGGTCCACGGGCGCCTGGGCGGAATGAGTGACTTTCAGAAGCGCCGATGCCGGTGCGAGGGACGGGCCGCGTTTCTACCGAGTGGAGAGAATGGAGCGATGGGCACCGGCGCGGGCCACGCGCGGTGACATACGTGTTTATGAGACAGCGAACACGGAGAAGGGCGCCTTTCGTCCCTGTCCCTGGGGACGCGGGACTCGGTTTTGCAGAGAGCGCGCCGTGCGGCTGTCTCCGCGTCTGCCCCCGCGTCTGCCCCCGCGTCTGCCCCCGCGCCTGCCCGCTCGACTTCCATCCGGGACCTGCGAGCGCGGACACCGGGAACCGGGATCTGTCTCAGGGCGGTTCACGCTGGCTGCTGGACCTCGTGCGCAGAGGACGTGCCCATTCCCTGGGGACTCGTGCGTCACCCACCTGCGCTGTTGGCCTCATGCACGATGTTCACAGCTACTGGAACAAAAGAGAACACGCGAGACTTCCGGAAGGACCCCGCCATCCTGTGGAGACTTGCGTGATGGGCCACAGTGTTTCCCGGATGTGCGCGAAGTGGCAGGAACACGCTCTGGAAGGTTCCTATAAGGGACATTCTCTGCTCCTCGGTAAAACCCCGGATCCCGAGGTGACTGTGGTGTGACACGCACGTCCCCTCTTCCGCTGGCCTCTGCCACAGCACCCTCCCAGCCTACTGCTCGTTGCTCTCTGTAGTGGCCACAGCTCAAGTCCCGGTGACCAAAAAATAACGAAAAAATGAAAGAACTGGGCTAGAGTGACACCGAGGGACAGAGCCGTAGTAGCGAAGTGTGGTGGAAAGGGACCGCATGCCTCATGGCGGAGGGGAGGGGGCAGGACCCGCATCTGGGGCTGCGACCAGCTCTTCAGAGTAACAGGGCTGGGTCCCCACTGCCTGCAGAAGACGCTCTCTGGGCTCCAGGACTGCTGGCGCGCCTGGGACCACGCTGGTTTCTTGGTGGGGACGCGGCCAGGCCCGTGAGGCCTGTGTGGTGCAGAGGGGGACCCGGCATCACACGGGTACCTGAGTCACCTGGGACTGAGTGACCTGGGACACGGTACCTTCCCAGTCAATACTGGCTCCCGCTGTAGGGCTGGCGGGCTCGGGGTTCACACCACTGTGCGTGTGTGTGTGCGTGTGCGCGCGTGTACACACGCATGCGCCTCAGCCGGTACTGCACGCTGGAATGTACAACTCACCCATTTCCATGACACACACAGGTGGGTCTCCCTCGGCCCCCGGGGCTGTCCACACAACCACGAACGCCCTCGCATGGGGACGAGGAAAGGCCGACACACGGGCCACCCGGCCGTGGTCAGCCACAGCGACAAGTCCACAGCGAGCTGGGGCGGCCGGGAGGCAGGCAAGTGGAAAAGGCCGCAGAGCAAGCTGCTTTGTGACATGTTTTTATGACATAATTATATTGATCTGGAAGACGGTCACCCAGAACCACAGCCTTTACACCCCGAGACACACGGAGCCCGAGTAATCTTCTCAGTCGCTTGGTATTCATGGTCTCACCGAAGGTCTCTGAGCGTGTCATGCATGTGGCACTGACGTGAGTGTCACCCGCCGCACCCACCGCCTGCAGCACATTCCAGCGAGGCAATTTTCCTGCTGCCCGCCTAGCACCGGCGGGCGGCACCCCGGAACCAGACAGAGGATGACATCTTATTCACGCGTGCGCCTGGAGGACAAAGTCCACTTTATTAAGGGAAAATGGGATTTCAGGGGGTTTGAGGAGCTGCGAGCACGCAGTGGGGCACAGCCGTGAGCCGCCTCTGCAGTGAAGCCTGCAGGACCGGGGCCTTGGGGACGGCTCCAGGCGTGGGCACCGCCCACGTGGGAGGAGCAGGCCGCTCCCTCCCTCCTTTCAGAGCCAGCTGGTGACAACTTTCTTCCTGCCATACTTTGGGGGTCACCCTATTTCTCTGGGCAAAGGAAGGAAAGAGCATATTCTTTGACCTTCCTAAATCAATGTAAGCATGAAAATTTAAAATAAATACTGAAAATAGTGTCAGATTTTAAAATACCAGCTGTGCTGGGACGCTCGCCTGCCCTAAATCACCTGCTCTGAGTGCTTTCGGCGTCTTTACGACCCTCCTAGGGCCCGCTGGCAGTTCCAGACCTCCGCCCCTGATTCCGATGACTGTTCTCCTAGATTTCTGCATCAAAATGGTCCAGACACTCCCCGTTTCAGTTCCTTTGAGCAGCGTGGATCCCTGGAGTTAACCCCCTCACAAACATGTCTGTGCAAGAAGCCGGCCTTGGCCTCTGGGGGCCCAGCCCAGTGCCCCGCGGCCGAGCACGTGGGGTGCGGGCTGCTGCGACTCCCTCCAAGTAACCGCACCCCGAAGAGAGGCCACTCGAGGGTTTTGTTCTTTTTCTTTAGCGAGAACGCAGACTATTCTTGGAGTAGGAGTAAAAAAATTATTAAAAATAAGATCAAGCCAAATGAAACATTGGCAAACGCATCGGCGAGAGGGGGCTGCCACCCAGGGAAGCATCACTGTGCAGTTACAGCCCTGGCCATCCAGACAGGGAGTCGTGTTTAAACTGACCGGGTTTTGACACCACCTTGTTCTGAGGAGCCGTTCTGCGATGCAGTCAGCCCCGCGGGGCTGGAGGACAAGGTGTCCGGAAGGACAGACCCTCCGTGTTTCCGCCGAGCCAAGCCCGGGAACCGGGCTCCGCGGTCACGCTGCGTGTGAGCGGAACAGTCTGGAGTGGTCACCTGCTGCACGCTTTCTGAAGGCCGTTTGTTAGTGCCGTGATAAATTGCGACCTTGGTGGCACCCGTGCTCTGTGACACTGTCCTCAGAGTGCCGGGGGTCCCCGCCGAGCCGACTGACTTACTCCACTAAAGCAGATGCTCGCGTTCAGACCGCTCGTTGGCCAGCGGCGAGTGATCGGGCCACTGTGTGGTCAGGCACAGGAGACAGTGCCACCGAGGACGGGCGTTCACGCACAGGCCACTAACAGTGTTGAAAGAGCCACCCGCTCTGACAGCAACGCGACTCCCCCTGGGTGGGGCCTTTTGGGAGAAGGAGCAGGGAAGCTCCCCACCCAGGGCCCTCCTCGGTCACCTCCTCGGTCACCTCCTCTGTCACGGAGGGCTGCTGCGGCCCCCGCTGAGCCTGTGTGAGCTGCTTGGGCTTCTTGCCGCTGTGAGCTCGTCTGAGGATCGCCCGCCGCGGCTGAGCAGAAAAGCCACCAGCGCCCCGCGGCTCCACCGCCAGGCTGAGTCAAACGGGCGGCCGGGACCGCTCCGGATGCCGTGTGTCCCAGGCTGTGCTCTTCGTCCCGTCTGCCCACCCCTGTATTTAGCGAACGACAAAAGCACCTTGTCTTCTGCAGCTTTTCCTGACGGCCGCGGCAGTCTGAACGGAAAGAAGTGTGGGCATTGGTGAGCCGGGGGGAGCCGCCTGGACAGGCCAGCGTCCCTGTGGCGGTGGCCGGGCTGGTCCACGCGGGTGCGGGTCTGGCCTCGTTTTTATGGCAGAGCAAAGACGGTGTAAAGACGGATCTGATGCTGGAAACGCAGAGACGCGGAAGGCGCCTTGTGTGAAGCGGCCCAGGTCGAGCTCCTGGCACCTGCTTCTCCTGCACATAATTCATGTCAAAACGCACTTTGCACACGGAGGTGAAGAGTATAAGGGGGACGACCTGACCTTGTCACGGTCGCACGAGCCTCACGTTTTGCTTTTGGTCGTGGAGGGCGTGAGCCGCGTGCCCTGAGCCACGCCCAGGGGAAGGGAGACCCCGACAGGTGTAGCGTGAGGCCCCGTCCTCCCCTTCCTCAGCGGCGGTCTCGGCCGCAGCCGCACCGTGTCCATGCAGGGGCAGTCGGGAACGGTCTGTGGAGGCCGGAACCGGAACCGGAACCGGAACCGGAACCGGAGGGCACGACACGATGTCCCAGGTTTTCGGAACGGCACCGCGGGCGGGGTAGGGGCCCGGAAGCGGAGGACAGGCAGGTCTCTCCAGGACGTCCCCATCGGCTGCTCCACCAGGCCACCGCCGGGGACGCGGGGGACAGGGTTCTCGGGCGTGGTCGCCACCGTCTGCGTCTCACTGACAAGTTCCTCAGAGGAGGCAAGTCCTGCTGCCGTGACCCTGGGGTGGGGGCAGGTAGCCAACCCGGAGCCTGCACCCCACCCCCGCAGTGGTGCCCGGAGGACCGGAGACACCTGGATCCAAACGGCTCTGCTCCTGAGGCTTCTGGACTTTGATTTCTGCCGCTTGCTGGGTGGTCCCACCCGGGCCTCTCACCAGAAACGCACTGAAGACCTGTCTCACCCCCCCACCCATTTTCTCCCGCTGTCCTGTGCAGGTGCCATCATCCTGCCCGTCACCCAGCTGCGAACTTTGAGTCGCGCAGGCTTCTTTCCCTGACCTCGGTCTCCAGTTGGCCACCGAGTTGTCTAATTTCTACCTCTGTGCTGTCCCCCGAGCTCGCCCTGCGGCCGCCTTCTGCTTCTGGTCCCAAGGGCCCGGCTTCCAGGCGCTCTGTGCCAGCGCCCACGAACCCCCGCCCCTCACCCCGCCGGCCCGGCCCTAGCGTGCCTGACTCCACTCTGAATCACAGCCCGGACCGCAGCCAGCATTCACTGAGCTCCCAATGACCGCTGGGGGCCTGAAGGTCCTCTGCCAGGTAAGTGCCATCGACGTCCCCAGGTTGCACTTGAGGAAACTGAGGCTCGAACACTTCAAGTGACATGTCGGAGGTCACACGCACATGCATGCTTGACCCAGGCCCCAACCCCAGGCTGACCGTCGAGAGAGCACCCGTCTCCCACCCTGTCGCGGTGCCTGGCTCCCGAGTCCCTCAGCATGCTACATTCTTTGATGAGAACAGTCCTGATCCACTGAGGACGCCGCTCAGACTCTGGTCACCAGCTCTTCCCTCTCACTGAAGCTGTTTCTCCACAGGCAAGCACACACACATGCACACACATGCATGCCCAGACAAGCACACACACATGCACACACATGCATGCCCAGACAAGCACACATGCACACTCACATGCATGCCCAGACAAGCACACACACATACACATGCACGCACATGCATGCACAGACAGGCACACATGCACACACACATGCCCAACATGCATGCACAGACAAGCACACACGTACACACATGCACACACATGCATGCCCAGACAAGCACACACGCACACACACGCACACACATGCACACATATGCATGCACAGACAAGCACACGCGCACACACATGCACACAGACAAGCACACATGCACACACACATGCATGCACAGACAAGCACACACACGCACATATGCACACACATGCATGCACAAGCATACATGCACACACATGCACACACGTACACACATATGCGCAGGCAAGCACACATGCACACACACATGCACACACGTACGCACACACATATATGCACAGGCAAGCGCGCATGCATGCACATGTGCATGCCCAGACAAGTACACACACACGTGCATGCACGGACAAGCACACATGCACATGCACACACATATGCACAGACAAGCACACATGCACACATGCACACGCACATACGTGGGCAAGCACACTTCCGTGGACAGGCACTTTCTCTTCCCCAGATCGTGTGGAACAGCGTTTAGAAGCGGAGCCGGCTAGGAGAGCAAGTAGGATGGGACGTGTCCCAGGAGGACCTGTCTTCGCGGCCGAAGAGCTCCAGCGCTCCCGGGGGCCTGCGTGGCGGGCGCGAGCAGAGCGCCGCGTGCGGAGCGGGGCAGTGCTGGCTGACCACCCGCGGCCGGGCACAGCGCTGTGGGGCGCCAGTGCCCCGGACGCGGGGAGGTGCCAGGATTCTAATCCGTTTGCCAGGTTGAACAGACCAGGGGAAAAAAAAGACCGTCTTTACTTTGCTGTCATTCTCTGCTTGAGGGTTTTCCTCCACTGCGTTTATGTTTTACTGGAGACGCTTTATACCCAGTGGAGGATGCGCGAGCCCAGCAGCATCGTCTTCTGATGTGCAAACAAAACGCATTTAATTTGACTCAGTGTATTACAAGCATTATAATCCCCCTTTTGACTTTAATATGATCGACTAATCTCATCTGTTCAGAGGGATAAGCCTGTCTCAGCCGCGAGGACAGGCTTAGCGCATGATAGAAATTAGGGCGTTCTTGGAGATTATATGGTGTGACAGCAGATAAGGGGTCTGAACAGAACCCCAGCTACAGGTGGCTCTTGTGGGACACGCGGTGGTCGAGGGCGTGTGCGGGAGAGGCACAGACCCGCGCCCCACGGCCTGGGCGGAGGAAGGACCGCGCCTCTTGTGAAGAGGCGGTGCGTGACACACCCTCGCCCGCCGGGGGGACTCTTCACGTCCCGGGGGACAGCTGGCTCGTTCCCGCGCGGACAGGAAGTGGGGCGGGCGCCGTGCGATGGAAGAGAGACGCGTGAATACATCGCTGGGACTAGAATGCGAGGGTCTTAGGGAAGGGGACAGAGCCAGACCCTGGGCAAAAGTGTCAAGGGAGGACTCCCAGCAGGAGCGTGATTCTGGCATACGGCCACCTGCCATGGTCCTGCGGGCTTTATCGTCAGGCCTGTTTGGGGACAGACACGTTCTTCAACGCCGCTTTATTCAAAGCACAGTGAAACGGAGGCTAAACGGCGGGAAACTGTCTCCTTCGCTGCGGTCGCGCGCGAAGCTCCCCGCCCGCGCCCCCGAGCGCCTTTCCTGAGTCCAGGCGGCCGCGGGGGCCTTGCGCGCTCTCACCTGGCGTCAGGGCGGGACTAAGTGACCCCGACACAGCACAGCCTGGAGGGTCCTGTGGGAGTTGCAGGGGCGCGGGAAGGGGACAGAGAGACGGAGGAGGGCGGGGGCGCGCAGCGGAGGGGACAAAGCCTTGCTGAGCAAGACGAGGGCCTCCCCGGCGTTTTGAACCGGTGAAAGCAGGGCTTTCCTACACTCCCGCGTGTCCCCTGCCATTCCCTTCTTCCCGCCTTTATTCACGCATTGAACGGGTCTCAGCTCCCTGCGCTGGTGTCCTCTGCCCCCGCCCCCTTTCCAGCTCTGCTGCCCCAGTGCCCCGCCCCCTGGAAGTCACAGCTCAGCGGGGAGGGGTCGGCCCCAACCCGCCAAAGAACAGCAGGAAGCACGGATCATGCGGACGGACGGGCCAGGGACACAAACGTCATACACGCGCCTTCCTCGCGGGTCCCAGCGCCCGCAGCCTTGCTGGGTGTGCCCACCGCGCTGCTGGTTACGAAGAATCCGCGTTCTTTTCCTGTCCAACCTCGCAGAACGCGGGTTCGTGAGCAAGCTCACGAGTGTAAATACGAAGTGAAATAATTTTTGGCTTATCATTCTGCGACATGTAAAATGCACAAAGTTAAAATGTTAGAAAAAGAAAAAGAAAAATTCCGACTATAGAGAATAATTTATAGAATAATATCACATATATATTCATTATTAAAAAAATTTAATCCAGGAGACAGATTATAATTATGAATTGTAAGACATAACATTATCTTGTGCATCATTAATAAAGAATGCTAATTAAGCTGTGACACAATAACCTATCACTTAAAATTATTATATTTGACTTATTGAAAGAGCTGTTTTGGTCTTACGGAAACACCCATCTTTCATATTGCACTATTGTACTTTACATAGAAAGGAAAATCAGGCTAAAAGGAAATGGTTACGATGATTTGGCCTAAAACAGCGAATAATAACCAACCCCAGCCACATGTTCACTCAGCACCCACTGCGGGATGAGCTTCGCCGAAATCGGGAGCATGGGGTGTACGAAAACGAGATAAACCAAATGCCTGTCTGGAGCAGAGCAGGTGAAAGATATTTGGAGAAGAGTTATGCAAATTGAGAGTCTATGGCAAGGTCCGAAAACTCCATCACCGGTGACCTTTGATCCCATCGATACTGGGGGAGGAGCGTCACCGATCGTGGAAAACCAG
>NW_006436810.1:18058407-18066596 GCF_000325575.1 Pteropus alecto | reverse complement strand
CCCTTTGAAAACCAGCGATGCTACCCCATGCCAAACGGTGACACGATGAACAGCTCCGACGGTAGGGATGATCAGCACAGACCCAGGTCTGAATAACGCCGGAGTTTAATTCTCCTGGTGTTGTTCACGGCTCCAGAAAATGGTTTTAACACGAAGAGGAAGTGGCTGCTTGGCCGAGAGACCGTGTCGAGTCCAGGCGTCCGTCTGAGACGCCGCGCCTGCGCACTGGGGGCCTTCTCCGTGGACCGTGTCCCCACGGCCGGTCCCGGGGGCCTGGCGGGGGGAAAGGCGGCTGGCTGCGTACCTGGAGCTTTATTCCACACCTCGAGGACTTTTGTGGAGGACATAAAACAACTGAGCATCTCTATGGGGAGCCATCACCTCTCCATGGCAGGCAAGAAATTCCAAAGACGCTTCATCCGGGCTCTCCATTCTCCCAGTGAACAGGCCATATTTCCTTTTTCAGGGCCTATAATCTTTTCAGAACCTTCCCTTCGTTGAGCCCGTAAACACCACAGCAAATCATCCCGCGGCGCAGAAGCCCCATCAAAAGCGCCACCGAGAAAACGATGCTGACGGACCGATGCTGGCGATACGTGGGCTGATTTTATGATGGTGTTTATAGCGCCCCGGAAAACCTGGACCAGTCGTTGCCCAGGAAACCATCTGACAGATGAAGCTGGGAAACTGCCAATCATTTGAACCTGCCGCATATTTTTCAAACGTCTATCCCATTGCGTCTGGCTTAATAGTGTATAACTCTTGTACTTTAAAAAAAAAATGCCATCAGAGAAAAAACTTCTCTTTTTCTCCGGCCTGTAACAATCAAGGCCACGTGGTGAAGGGAACGAACAGGGACCTCAAAATCAGGCCCCCTTGGGTGCCCCCGACTCTGCAGGCTGGCTTCACCCATGTTCATCCGCTTCTCAGCATAAAACGAGACGGCTGAGGAGGTGCCCCGAGTCCCTGATAACGTGCCCCCCACGGGTCACGACTGAAAATGCAGACACACGCTTCAAAGACGAGACATCGCCTGGTTTCCAGAATGTTCTCACGGCGCCCGAACACCATGTTCCTTGCTTTTATCTGTGGCGTGGGAGAGGACCTGTGGGGCGGAAGTCGAGTCTGGCTTACTCCGGGGAGGGAAAATGAAAACCCGCGAACGCATTTGGAAAACCGTCTGAATTTATCGCAAACCTGCGGGCGCCTCATGGAGGCAGCTGGCCTCTGTTTCATCCCATCTACGTGCAATGCCAGCGAGTGACAAGTGGCCTTGTTACACGTGCAGTGTGTAACGTCCTTAGTTACCACGGAATATTTTATTTTTCTAAATAAGCTGTTAATCCTTTCTAAATGCGCAGATGAGGGATGCTTATGAGATCCATCGTGCTCTGTGATAATCTGCACTGATCGATCGGGATTATGTCATCGACGACCTGTAATACGTTGCTAGGTGGTCCTTCAGGTGTCTCGCACGGGCAGAAATACGAGGTTTCATATTCTGAGCAGTACGTTTGGGATCAAAAGATGCTGAGATGGCACTCTGCGACTGTGCACTTAGCTAAGTGCTTTTGCATCTTTAATATTTGTACCTTCAGGTAACTGCATCTTATGGGTTTTACAATCGCCTGCTGCTCATGGGGTTTTCACTGCGTGGACTGGTTGGTTCAACTTTTGGTCGCCCGGGCGAGACTTTCAACTTTTACCCCAAACGTATCAAGAGCAGGACAACAGAAACGCAACCAAGATACAGAGTAAAAATACCTGTTTGGAAATAATAAAAATAAAAACGCGTGTTTTGAACAACTGGCTCGTGGTAGAATCGCACAGTAGGGCTGTCCACGCCTCTTTCCAGGGTGACGTCAGATCAAGGGCAGACGACGCGGGGCCTGGGCGTCCGGCTGCCACGCGTGACGCTCGCTTTCCTTAACATCAGCGGAAAGCTGGGAAGAGATGGAGCGACCGCGGACGCACGTAGGTCAACGAGCTGAGGGGCCTTCGTCCCGAGACGTTCATGCCTTTTCCATTTCTCTCAACAAAACAAACAAAGCAAACAAACAAAACAAAGAATTGTCTTTGACGCTAAACCACATTTGGAGAAATTCGTCGCCAGGAGGAAAACCGGAGTGTCGCCCCCGGCAGGACGGAGAGTGTCTGTGAGGGGGGAGCGACAGCCTGAGCAGCTCTTTGCCCAACGGTGAGCGGACGAACCCCGAGACAGTGAACCCCAAGACAGTGAACCCCGAGACAGCGAACCCCGAGACAGCGAACACCCCGGACAGCGAACCCTGAGACCGTGAACCCCGAGACAGCGAACCCCGAGACAGTGAACCCCCTGAGACGGTGAACCCCCCGGACAGCCTGAGCAGCTCTTTGCCCAACGGTGAGCGGGCGAACCCCAAGACAATGAACCCTGAGACAGCGAACCCCAAGACAGCGAACCCCGAGACAGCGAACCCTGAGACAGCAAACACCCCAGACAGCGAACCCCAAGATAGAGAAACCCCCAAGACAGTGAACCCCGAGACGGCATGCGGCTCTCAGCGTCAAGCACCTGTTTTCATTCGTTTGCTTCCGAGTCTGTGAGGGGCTTCTGGTCCTGGACACCTTGATTTTCCACGCCTTTCGCTAAGGGGACAGGGACGGGGCGTCACGCACCTGCTCCCGTCTCCACGGCGGGTGAGTTTAGTCCGTGCCTCAGTGGGCACCACGGTCAGGCTCTGTGCCCCGGGCAGGGAGGGCGGCATGCAGGGAAGGGCCTGGGTCCTCGCTGTCCCCTGAGCAGCCTGGGGGGAAGCGAGGGCTGGGTGGCGGGACGCAGGTTTCCTGCGGCGGGGGAAACACTGTCTCTCCTTGAGCAATGGAACGTCTCCCAGACCACGTGTGGAACAAAGGCTCGTCTCCAACAGGATGGAAGCCACAGGTTCTGATGTGACGTGCGCAGTCGGTGCCCTCAGAATATGTCGCTGTGCCACTGCAGGCTTGCGAAGAAGCATGGAAGGGTGGCAGGCCTCGGGAAGAAACGCGAAGGGGTCCCTTCGACAGGAAGGCAGTCGAGCGGCCGTCTTCACAGTCCCTCAGGAAAGTGGCTCTGGGGCGGGGCCGAGCCACGCGCCTCACTGTTTAGTTCCCTCTCCTCCTAAACGCACCGTTTCTCACGTGCTCCTTCTGTGGTTTGGGCTCAGGAGGCGCCGGTGTTAACAGCAGCGGCAATGAGCCCTCGCGTGTCACATCGGAGGGGCGTGACCCGCCTGTGTGTTTACACTTGCATAACGTAAACAGTTTTGATCTAAAGATGAAACGTGGCTCATCTCTGCTCCGACCTAATGGTTTGGGTACAGACAGGACAGCGTGCGGACAGACCAGGAGGGGCTGGGGCTGTGCGCAGATGCCGTCACGTGGCACGCCCACGCTCGGACGACAGGTGACAGCATCCCCACGTCCCCACTTCCCCTCTGGCCGTCAGTGTCTCTCATCTCCAGGTCCAAACCCAGAGGCGGAGCTGGGGACTCGCTACCAATGAGCTCCGGCCCCGTCCTCTCGGCTCGGCGAAGTCACCGGTGTCCCTGTTACCAAGCACCTTGGTGTGTCCGCTTCCAGGCCATACTTACTAAGGTTAACGACAATGACAAGTTTCCAAATTTATAATTGACTTAACAGAGAGTGCTTTTCCTCAAAAAAAAAAAAAAAAAAGTCACTCGATAATTTCTTAAATCGCAACTTAAAAGTAAGTGCAATAAAAAAATTACTTACAGATGGATTTTTTGGAAGAGTGAAAATACACTGTTTTCTCAGAGCTTCCCTGACTTTGGTCCCCAACGCAGGCCAAGGCTGTGCACGGCCATCATGCTCACGCAGTGGGTGGTCTCAGAAAGTCCCCGTGAATGGGCGTGGACTGGGTGACCGGTATGCAGGAGGCTGGCACACAGCCCCATGGGCAAGCCAGCTTATTTTCAGAGAAAACTCTACAAGAATAACAGTCAGGCCACTGATATATAGTTAACTTCTAAATCCGTGAGTTTTATCATATGAGGTTGAATTGAGTGAGCGTGAGCCCTGTACAGTAAGGAGGTCAATGGCTCTCGCACGTGCATTTCATAAACTCTAGTTTCTTAGTTTCTATTCTACACCCCGTCCGAGGTCCTGGCTGCGGCCACGTCAGCCTTTCGTGCGTCTTGGCGACATCTACAGATTCACTCTGAAGCAGATTAAATCATTCAGCTCACTGAGGTCAGGTCAACTCAAGTCACAATCGTTGACCTTCAGTGCATTTGGGGAAACTGAGGGTGCCGAGACTTCATGAAACAAAGCTCTCACCTTCCCGGTGCCTAGATCCTGGTACGAGAGAGACGTTTACCCAAAATGCGCACAGCACGGTCGAGGCCGCAGGAGCAGAGAGGACGAGGAGGCGACTTCTGGTCGGAGGAAGGACGCCGCCGCCCCGGGTGGGAGATTGTCAGTCAGCTTCAAGTCACAAGGAATTATTCTTCATCATCGTGGAGGAGCGTTGTTTTATGCCTTTGGACCATTGTTTTAACACAAAAGATGCTTCTGTCTCCCTGTTAAAATAGTCATCACGAGTTCAATGGATCTATTAATTCACAGCTATTATATTCAATCTGGCAATTAGTTTTTGCTGCTCTTCTGCTCTAAAAATTACTATTTTACACTATAATTATCACGTTAGCAGTAACTCATACTATTCGAACACTCACGGGTTACTATTAATTTAACTCCGTAGCCTCAAAGGCCCCAACTGTCGCGTTTTACGGTATTCGGATCCGTCCTGTGATTTATGCTTCGCCGCTGAGCTGGGCCCACTCAGAATCCGTGAAATGTCAAGCCAGAAAAGCAAGGGCACTTTACAGCCTCGCTCTCGCTCACGGTTTTACGGCTCACCCTCTCGACGCCCAGAACGACTGGGATTTCTGAACTCTTTAAAGCGTCTTTATGGAGATTTTCCTGAGCCAGTAATTTTGAATGACTGTGGTACCTTGTCAAGGGCCTTTAATTAGAATCATCTCCGGATGTCAGCGGGAGAAAGGACTGGGAATGGCTCACGGCTGCGGGCGAGTCCGGCCGGGTGCTGTTCTGGTCACTTTAACGTTTCCCTCTTGCCAAAGCGGTCGGAGAGATTATCTGCGACCATCGAACGAATTTCCTGGACTTAAAAATAAAATTACGTCGCACTCGCCCTGGGCAGGCAGACAGGAGGCGGCCGCATGTCGCCGGCCGGTCCCAGACGGTCCTTTCCCGCACACAGGGCTGGTGCTGCAGCCCTCCCGCCCACACCCCAGAAGTCACGTCAGGCTTTGGACTTTTCGGCCTCCGAAGTTCCATGGTCTGAGACACACAGATGAAATGGGGGCTAAGAAACGAGACCCGTGGCTCACAGTGCGTCCTGAGGTGCGAGGGAGCAGATGGGGGGGTGGGGACGCGGTGCCACGGGATATCGGCCCTGGGGTTTTATTCCCCCGGGGGGGGGGCAGAGACGAGGTGTCAGGGAGCCAGGCTATGGGTTTTGAACTGGAAAGTTATGAACGTGACAGGACGAGGCCGTCCCGAAGGACGCCGGCGCGTTTCCACGCCCTCCCGGCTGGTCTCCTGGGACCTCGGCCCCGTTGGGTACCCATCAACGAGGTCAACAGAGAAAGGCATCTTCCAGAGCCATTCCTGTTGCTGCTTCGGACACCCCCCTCTCCCCCGTGTGTCTCTGCTCTTCAGGTCCCTCCGTACGTGTGTGCGAGGGCACCCGCCTGGGGCGGAGGCTGCCACCGGCCTCCTCCGGGGGGCCGTGTCTCCATGTGGCGGTCCAGACGGTGGGGACTTGGATTTCTTTGGTCTGTGCTGTCAGCTCTTGGATCGAGCCGTGGTTTCTGGAGCTGAGGCCGGTCTGCTTGGGGAGAAGGAGCTGAGTCAAAGCCTGGGGCCGGCTTCGTGGGGACTGCGACCCAGGATTCAGATAGTGGCACAGAATGAAGAGTGTAGGACTGGACACAGCTGGGGTCCTGCACAGACACGCAGGGAGAAACAGCTCGCTGGGGAATGACCTCCCACCCCGAAGGCTTGCCACGAGGCGGCCAGCTCCAGCGCCATGCAGCTCTGCGACGGTGGGCGGACACGGGTGGGCCGCCGACCCTGAACTCAGGATTATTCTCATCGTGGATCACAGAATTCAGAGAAACAGTTTTTTCCACTTTCCTCATATTCTTACAAAATCCCTTATGTCATGAAGAATGCTCTACCTTTCCATGAGGCCTATAGATTTTAATGTGTTTTAATCAACGGCTCACACACGACACACTCAATTTCCAGGTCAGCCCAGATTCGCTTGCGGAGGCTGTGGACCAGATGTGTGTGGGCCTTTTATTTTTTGTGTGTCTGTGTGTGTTTCGCTTGGGGCATAAAAATCATTTTTTCCTGTTTGGTGAGGTTGTTTTCAATTACAACCATGTTTGTGCTACAAACACTTTAGAAAATTAAGGGACATATTTGGTTATTAGTTTATCTTTCAACATACTGGTATTAACCCAGTTATTATGTTATGTGTATACGAAAAAACGTACTCAAATGACAGCCTCAATAACATCAAACGTCTCGCGAATCTGGCCTCTTTCTCTCCCTCTCCGAAAGACACATGGATCCTGCCAAGCGCTCAGGGAAACACATGTGCTCAGCACATGGGGGCTGGCCCGCCGGCCCGGGCATGCCTGCCACGCTCAGCAGCGTCCTGCAGCACCGAAGCCCCTCCCGGGACGGCGGCCGGCAGCCCCGGTGCCCAGGGACACACAGGACGTTCCGCCCGTCTTAGCGAGCGAGCCACAGGAGCGCGGGAGAGACTCCCAACACCCCACCGCCTCCGGCGAAGCCCCGGCCGGAGCAGCGTTTTCCTTCAGAGCAGCGACACGGCAGGGCGAGCAACACCGGCCTCCGTCCTCTGTGGCTTCAGGGACCCCCTAGATGTCTCCCGACGAAGCAATCCTGGACACACACTCCAGACGTCCCCCGACGGGCAGAAGGACATGATCAGCCGAAAGCCTTTTGCCGTCCCGGTCGGGCTGGACCGGAGCGCTCAGGACGCGAGCTACAGTCTGGGGACCGGCGACGCCCCACACACCCACGCGAGCGGCCGCCGGGTGCCCGTGCCTTCTCGCTTCCAGCCCGAGACCTCGAGTCTGCGTCCCTGGTGACTTTGTTCCTGCTCCTGCCGTTGCTTCAGTAAAACTGCTGGCCCAGGGGACTCTTGCTACTGAAGAAAATCCCGACTCGGCTTAGCCCAAGCAGAAGGAAAAGGACGGCAGAGGACACGTGCCGGCCAGTGACACCGAGGTAGGATGACCCGTCTCAGAGCTGCCGTCTCTGCTGGGCTGTGTTTCGCGTCCCGCCTCCCGGCCACCCCAGGACAGGTGGCTTTCTTAGCCTGGGAGGGAGGTCAGTGCTCCCTGCGACATTCGCCCCAGACAGACAGCCACCTCAGAGGAAGAGGGTTTGAACGTGTATCCAGCCCCAGGCCAGGACGACTGTCCAGCTCTGGCCCAAAACTGTCCAGGGACAGGCCGTGAAGCTGAGGGACTGTGACTGCCCAGGCCTTGGCCGTGCGCCCATGCCTGGCCTGGTGGGGACAGGGTCCCCCGCTGCCTGCTCGTCTGTGTGAGTAGAAACACCAGGTGGAGGGGTCCTGAGAGGCTGCAGAAGCCCAGAAGAAGGGAGGAGAGGGCCGCCTCTAGGACAGTGAGGGGAGAGCCGCGGCCACACGAACAGCAGGGGTCCCCCGCAAACGTGCACACAGCCCTCCAGCCGCAGAGTTCGCCAGAACCCGGGGGTTTGGCCCGGAGTCCCAGTGCGCCCCGCCGACCCGCCGCTGAGTGTGGGATGGCAGGGAAGCGCGGCCGGGGACGCAGGTGTGCGTCGGGCATCTCACGCCAGCCGCGGGAACTTTGGGCGCGTGCACTGACCTCTCTGAGCGTCAGCCCCGCCTGTAACGCCGCCCTGATGGCGGGTGTGTCAGGCGCCTTCACGTGCAAGCGCCTTGGTCGGCAGGGGGCAGCGCCATCGCAGCCACAGCGGCCAGGCGCCACGCACCGCGGGGTCTGTCCCGGCGAGGTCCCGTGCACTGCCAGGCTCCGCGCCAGTGTCCCCAGGGCCCAGGGGTCTGCTGGCCGCCCTCATTTTACAGAGTCGATCTCTCG
>NW_006436810.1:18056685-18058239 GCF_000325575.1 Pteropus alecto | reverse complement strand
CTACCCCCTCGCAGTCCCGGGTGTAGGCTGGGCTGGCCGGTCTCCAGCTGTCAGCGGAAGGTCCTGGAAGCTCCTGGAAGCTCAGAGCCGCATTTCTTCCCGGTCACCGGGGACATGGCACAGTGACAGCCACCGACACCGGGGCGATGCCGGAGCTTCCGGGAGGCCCGGGCAGACGGGGAGTCTGGGGCACCCTGCCCACAGCGTCAGCCCAGGGAGCGGGCCCAGAATGCACGCGGCTTCTACCATGCAGACTTCGATCGCGGGCACATTCGCGTGGAGACTCGGCCGGCCGCGTGTTTCCCGCTGTGCAGCACGCAGTGACGTCGCCGGCAGTGGTGGGGAATCCGCATAGCCTGGCGGACGTTTCTAACCGCGTCCAGAACGTGAACGATTTCGTTCATCCGCTGTCTAAGCCGGGCGGAGCTGGAGCACGTCAGGAAGCGTTTACGCCTCCCGTTGATCCACAGATCAAAGCTGCGTGATTAAACAGACCTCGCGATGGGGGCCCACGGGGGGCCCTTCCCCGGGAGCCCCCTCTTCTCGGTTCTGCGCTGCCTTCACATGGCTGATGCTGACACGCAAAAGATGCGAACCGCCCGAATTCGTAAAACCGGTTCTTACGATCTTGGCTTCTCTACGAAGGGATTCGAGGGGATTCGAAGTACCAAGCGCGTGTTACAGGGCCACGTGATGACGACCCAGTGAGAAGCGGAAAGGAGGTGGGGGGCGGGGGCAGGAATGGAGGGAAAGGAAAAGAGAGTGGGAAGGGACTTTCGGGACCGGCCCCTCCGCCGGCGGATGCCGCCTCCTCCGTGCAGGCCTCTGGCTCCGAACTCCGCGCCCGGGGAAGCCTGGCTCTGCTCACGGAGACAGTCCCGTGTCGCAGCACCCTCGCGCGAAGGCGCTCGTCTGCGGGGTGCGCACACGCCACCGTCACCCCTTCAGACCTGGCCGCGGGCTGCGGCCACTCTGGGGCCGTGCGCTGTCCCGGCCGCGCAGCAGAGTTCGGACGGTCTCGGAAATGCCACGATGCTTCCTGAATGTTTCTACGCACAAGACACCGGCCGCATCCCGAAGAAACGCGGTCACAAAGAGGCTCCCCGCGTCCCCGCGAGGGGCTCACCAACACGACGGTGAGGTCGCCCGCTTGTCCAGCAACCGTGATTGCACGTGGTCCCTAACCTCAGTCCAGCAGCGAGGACGCATTATGAGGCAGACGCCCTGGGCGCGAGCGGGAGCAGGTGGCGAGGAAGTGGAGGGGGGACGCGGCTGGGGCTGGGGCTGGCGGGGGTCGGCATGGCCTCGCGCTTGCTCAGATAGATGCAGGTGTCTGTAGACGCGTCCTGACGCACACAGGTGGCAGCAGCCAGTTTCAGCGCCATCTTCCGGGAAGAGCGCGCGGCGCTTGTTGGATAAGTAACTGGGGCTAGCACCTGGGCCAGAAAAACAAAAGGTGAACCGGGAGCACCTTGCGCTCAATAAAATAAAAAAAAATAAAATAAATAAAATAAAATAAAATAAAATAAAATAAAATAAAATAGAATAGAATAG
>NW_006436810.1:18053554-18056591 GCF_000325575.1 Pteropus alecto | reverse complement strand
AACCTACATAATTTTATTCACCAATGTCACCCCAATGAATTTAATTTAAAAACTCACAATAAGAAAACAAATAAAATAAAATAAAATAAAATAAAATAAAATACATGGAAGGACCGGGGACAAGTGAGACAGCCGCAGTGGCCAAAGCTGGGCCAGCACAACCCACGTTGTACCACGTCGTGAGCCACGGTGGGACGCAGGTGCGTGCCAGATCGCGCGTTCCAGGCGACTCATGGAGGTCACCTGGCCTGGGCACATGGGCCATCGCTCCCGCCTCTCGAGCACAGGCTGTGCCTGCTGACTTCCTCCAAGGAACGCAGGATGGACAGGGGAGGAGGGGCACTTTGCGGTAGGGAAACCCGACCAACGTCACCTCTGCCAGGCGATCAAGATGAATGTCGGCGGTGATGAGCCGTGTGGACGGCGAGCACCCAGGATGCCATGGGACGTGAATGGCGCTTTACGTTTGCAGCCTTCTTGCCCCAAACCCACGACCCCAGTGACACCAGACGAAGCCCACAGAGGGGCATGCGACGGCATTCGGGATCGGTACTCTTCAAAACTGTCGTCATCACAGCCAAGAGATGCTTACGTTATGGAGACGCGGTGACCAAAGGTGACGGGGCGTCCTGGACGGGGCCGAGACAGAGGGAACAGCCTCCAGGAAAAGTCAGGAAAACTGAGCAAGTCGTGGAGTTTAGTTAATAAGATGGTGTCAGATGTGTTAATTGACTGCAACGAATGAAGCACATCGACGCGGGATGCTGACGGCCGGAGGGCCACGCGGGATGCTGACGGCCGGAGGGCCACGGGAGAGGCGCCGGGGAGCGGTCACGCCGTCCTCGCCACTCACCTGTCAATCTGAAACCGTCCTGAACCATAAGCTTATTTTAAAATAAAGAAAACGAAAGCAAGAAAGATAAACCCCCAGCTACCGTCAACCAACAATGCTTTCCCCTTCGGACCGGGAGCCAGGAAAGGTACCGGCTCCCAGAAGTCTTGCTCCGTGTCGTGCGGGTCCCGGTCGGCCAGACGAAGATCGTGAGAGCACGCGGGGCGGGGGGTGGGGGGGCAGTCCCCACTCGCGGACGACGAGGCCTTCCACGTGGAAGCCTCAGGCATCTGCAGACTCCCCGCCCGAGAAGCGAGGGGGCTCGGCAGGTTTGCAGACCACGGGACAGCACAGCAAACCCAGCTAACGAAGACCGTGCGGAAACCGAAGTTGAAGACACGGCGCCGTCTACAGTCGTGCACAGCAGACGGGCGCTGGCGAATCGTGCGCAGGGTCTGTGTGCCGGGAACTCCAAAGCTGATGACGAAAGCGGCCAAAGACACCTGAGTGAGAGGGGTGTCCAAGCTGACGTGTCGACATGGTCGGTTCTCGGACTGGAACCCTCGCCCCAGGAGAAGACTCGGCCCCCGAATGCCTCCTACGCTCCTACGCTGGAAACGCAGAATTCCGGCAAGCGTTTCCAGCGTAGACAGGCTCATTCTAAAAACCGCGTTGGAGTCACAGACTCTGGAACAGCTATAACTTAAGGAGAAGGAGAAGGAGAAGGAGGGAGGAGTCGCCCTACTTGGGGCTCACCGTCTGTGCACAGGGCTCGGGGTTGGGGTGCTGCTGGGGCGACACGCGGATGGACGAGCAGAACCCGGCACCCGGCAGTGGACACAGACGCACGGTGACTTCTTGCCAGGTGCGGGAGCATCTAACGGAGACAAGAGCCTTCTCAGCTGACCGTGCGGCGGCCGCTGGCTGTCTGTAGTCAAAACCTTAACCTAAAATTTACACTTCATGCAAAAATTAACTCTAAATGGGTCATGGGTTAAAAAGGAAAATGATCAAACGTTAAGAACAAAATAAGAGACACACGTCTGTATCTCAGGCCAGGCAGGATCCATAAGACAAAAGATTATGAACTGGATGTCATCAAAATGTGACACTTTGCTCTGCACGTGACACCGAGATGGTGGGAGCATAAGCGACAGGTTCGGGAGGCAAGGTCGACGGAGAGGAAATATTTGCAAACCACATATTTGAGAAATGACAATCATCCAAACTATATACAAAGAACTCCCAAAACTCAACACTATAAAATAAACAATCCAATTAGAAAACGCCAAAAGATATAAATGGGCATTTTGCCATGAAGAAATACAGATGGCAAAATAGCACATGAAAAGATGTTCATTATCATTAGCCATTAAGGAAATGCAAATTAAACCACGATGAGATACCACTCCAGCCCCATCAGAATGACTGAAATAAAAAATAGCGACAACCTTGGACCACTTGTCAGTCGCTGGTGGGACTTGGAAATGAGGCGGCTATGGTGGAAAACAGTGTGGCCGTTTCTCGGGAAACTAAATGTCTGTCTGACGTGGTCGTAGCCCACGCCCGCACACGCTTGCGCGCCAATCCCACGGAAGTGAAAATGTACGTGCGCGGAAAATCCGTGCGTGGTACTCAGAGGAGCTTTGTACACAGCAAACTCCGGGAAGGGCGCGGAATGCGCCGGAGGTGGCGAGGGCACGCGCCGAGGCACGTGGCGCCCTGGGGGGGGAGCGAGGCCACGCCCTGCAGGACGCCGGGGCCCAGGGGCACGGGGGCCTGGGCAGTCAGGACGGCTGCAAGGGTCCTCCTCCGGGAGTCTGGAATCAAGACGGCCTCACGAGAAAGGAGACTTGGGTTTTGGCCTTAAAGGACACGAAAGAGGAAACGGGTCCTCGCTGAGTCCACAGCGCAGAGTCCACGGGCGCGAGTGTGGCCTCTGGCCACGGGGAACGCCAGCGGGACCCGCGCCCCAGCCAGCGCCACAGGCGAGGACAGGGCAGGGCGCTCCGGCCAGCGTCCCTCGGCAGGCGGGGACGCTGGAGGCGGGGGGCAGATGGGCCCTCGTCCGCCACTTGGAGACGCGGTTATGGGAGGCGCGCAGCTGGCGGAACGGCCTTTTCACGGTGACCCTTAGCGGGACTTGAGCAGGCAGGGTCCTGAGTGGCGTCCTGGGGCCGAGTCCGTCTCAGGGAGGCCCGCAGC
>NW_006436810.1:18047651-18053480 GCF_000325575.1 Pteropus alecto | reverse complement strand
TGTGTCTCGGGGGCCGCGAGCCGCTTCCGAGGTTGCAGGCGGCGCCGGCGGCGGTCGCTGACAGGGCGAGGACGCTCCTCAGCATCAGGGCCGGCTCTGCGCCTGGACCCCGGCTGGGCGGGATCGAAGGCCCTGGCTCCTGGGGGCAGGGGGCGCAAACCAGGAGCCGCCGCCATCGTTCGCCCCTTTACACGCCTCCGTCTCTCGCCAGCAGCACCGTGGAGGACGAGGACCCAACAACGGAGCGAGGGGCCTGTGTGCTGGACCGGTCGCTGCTGTTTAATCCACCTCCTAATGTCCGCGCTTGTGCTGCAGACTGCAGGAGAGAAAGGGAGCCGATCGGAGACACGGAGGAGATGAGTCCGCGCGGCTGGGAACGAGCCAGGGCCCTCCCCGCAACGGCAGGCAGGTGCGCGGGGAGCATGTCCATTTACACCGCAAAGGTGGACCGCGCGCGGCCGGTGCTGCTCATTCGCTGCACGAGGACGCTGCCCCCGCAGCCTCAGCTCAGCCCCTTCCCCCCCACCCTTGCCCACCACATGGAGGTTCCCGGTCCCCCCACGAGGAGGAACGGTCCTCCGCCTCCGAGCGGTGACGAGCCAACATCACGGTCTCGTTTGTCATGCGAAATTAGTTAGGTCCAAGCGGTGAACTCGAGGGGCCAAAAAATTGATTGCGAAAAGATAAAATTGGATCAATAAATGGCAAAAGGTTAAAAATTAGAGGTCGGGGGCGGGGAAGGGGTGCTCCGGCTCCTGCACTTCCCAGGCCACTTTCCGTAAACGGAGCCTCTGTTTGCTCAGGACGGGGCAGTGGCCTCTGTGACGGGCCCGCCCCTGCTTGCACGCTGTCCTTCTGGGGACGTGAGCAAAACTGTCGCACCTGGGTCCCCTTCACTCCCTAGCTGCTGTTTCTTTAACAAGATCTGGTCTGGGTTGAGCTTCTCGCCTTTCCCAGGTGACGTCCTTCTGATCAGGGACACTCGGTCCCCACGAGGACGCAGAGCTCACCAGGATGCCAGCAGCACCTGTCTCAGCCTGGGCCATGGGACAGGGACAGAGGCAGGCTGGAGCTCCCGTCCTGAGTGGGCCCGGGGCTGGGGAGCAGGACGGGGAGGCGGGATCGGGGAGAGGCCAGCCAGCCTGAGCCGATGGGGAAGTCCCCAGAACACGCCCCCACCATGCCCTGCATCCGTGAGGAAGACGCGGGCGTAGGCGGGGGTCCCCTCGGAAACCCCAGCCAGTTCCGGGACTGGACTTGTTCCTGTCAGTGTTTACATCTAAGAGTGACAGGTGCTCACAGGTCACCACAAACATCAGCGGGGCCTGGAGACATATGCATCGCACCAGCTACCTGCACAGGTGTTTCAAAAACCTCTCAGTCAAGTGTCCCTAGCAGGACACGATGGAGGGTTCGGGGCCCTGTAGTGTCACGATGGGGCCTGACAGCTGTCGACCTTGGCGCATGACCTCTGAGTGCCCGTCGACGCTGCCGTTACCTCGTTCTGGAAGGCGAGGTCCTCGCTTGACAGCGTGAGGGTCCGTGTGAGGCCATCTTTGTTGGCTCTTCTGCGACCCGGCCCGGCCCTGGACGATGCTCAGGGGCCAGGCCACGCAGAGGCCGCGTCTCCCGACGTCGCGTTCGGGGGGCTCAAGCCCCCGGCGGCTGGCTCCTTCGTGGCTGGGATTCGGGCGGGAGCACGTCCTGGTTTTCGGACGTCGTGGCTCCTATTGACCACACGTGTCGCGGGGGCAGAAGGACGAGCTTTCTACCTGCCCCGTGGCACTGAGGCCTGACCATGCCTGAGGCCGAAGCTGACGACGAGAGGGTGTTGGACGGACGCACGTGTAGGTGGCTGGAAGGGGTGGCTACTGTCCCTAAGAGTTAGTTCTGCATTTTACGAAGAATTAAAACATTTGTAATTGTAGTAAAATACACGTCACATAAAATTTGCCGTCTCGACCAGTGTTCAGGGTGCGGTCCAGTCATGCCGAATGCGTTTACAGCGCTGTGTGACGTCACCGCCACCGCTCTCGATGACCTTCTGTCTGGCAAAACCGGAGCTGCGCTGATGAGCGCCCCGCCCCCACCCCTGCCACCCGCAGCCCTGGCACCGCCGCCCGCTTCCCGCCTCTGAATCCGACCCGTCTGGAGCCTGGCTGCAGGTGGAGCCACGCGGCATCCGTCCTGTGCCTGGCCCGTCTCACCCAGCGAACGTCCTCAGCCCCACGCACGCCGCGGCAGGTGTGAGAACTTCCCCTCCGGGCTGCGTTAAGGGTGGACGGTTTATGAAGACAAACAGCTCCTGTCTCCCGGGACGGGCCTAGCTCTCTGTTTGCCTGAGCGGTTTGCAAGTCGATGGGGGCGGACGGATCCGAAATGCAGAAGAGAAATGACGAGGACGGACCGAGGTGACTCTCATGTCTGAGGCAGCCGCTGCGACGCTATGGCTGGGAGCCAGACGCGGGCCGAGCAGCGGAGGGTCTCGGGGGGCTCCAGAGGGGACAGGCGGTGGAGGTGGCCGGGCCAGCTTTCCAGGAAGACCCCAGGACGGGGCCAGGCACAGAGCTCCCAGCTGCGGCCCGGTCCGTTCACACCCCAGGTTTCCACCCAGGGAAGAGGCCAAGTAAGCCCACGTGCGTGAGAGTCCCCGGCGGCCTTGCTTAGAACAACCCTCTGTCGGGAGAGGCTGCGGCGCCGGTGTCACCGGCCGGCCCGCCCACGGTGGCCGTGACCCCCGCCTGGCCCCTGGGGCCCGCGGTTCAGGACTCTCGGCCCGTGTGGGCTTGAGGCCAAATGCAGTGTCCAGGTCACCGTTCCGCCTAGCGCCTTCCCAGGCCACGTTCCTGGCGGTGTGGGGAGTGGAGGCTGGGACAGAGGCCGTGGGGCTAGCTCATGAGGGCCCAGCCCCGCGAATCGAAGTGTCCTTGTAAGGACCCCACGGAGCACCCCCGCTCCCCCCGCTCCTCCACCATCGAGGACACAATGAGAAGTCTGTGACCTGGAAGCAAACCCCGCCAGAGCCTGGCCAGCTGGGCCCTGGACTCAGCCCCCAGGCCCAGGACGGAGCGGCGCAGCCGGCCGTGTGTGGTCTGTGACCGCAGGCGGGACGCGGGGGCACTGCCCCGAGCCTTCGTACTCTTTGTCCGATGGACGGCTACTCCTAGGTCTTCTCGTGGGACGTGTTCAGAAAAATCCCCGAACCACGTCCGACCTTTTGGAAATGGGTCCCATGATACCAGCACCGGGCAGAACAAAGCCTGTGCCCCAGGCTCACGCAGACAGCGCGTCCCCTGCAGGATTGGCTGTTGAAACGGGCTTCGCAGGGTGGCGATGACGACGCTCGGTAAGAAGCAGGTGGACACCTGTGTCCCCCCCCCCCGGGTGAGGGAGAGAATGGAGGTGCACATTGCTCCGCGACGCGCATGTGGGGTATCACTCGACCCTTTCCGCGGCTCCCCGGGGGTGTCTGCGATCTTTCGAAACGTGCCGACACTCGCAAGTGTGTACAAAACAGATGAAAAGCAGGAAAAGCCCTCGGCCACTGAGTTATGCAGGAAGCGTCCACGTGACAGTCCGGGAGCGGTCAGCCCAGGGACAGGCGCCTCGCTGCCGCCGCTGTGGGTCGAGGTGCGTGCCCTGGACACGTGTCCTTGTCCTGACTCCCGGGACTGGGACCGGGACCTTACGTGGAAATAGGGTCTGCGCAGGTGTGACCTAGTAAGATGCGGTTACACCGGGTGCAGGGGGCCGTGCCCCAGCAGCTGGGGTCCTTAGGACAAGGGGGACAGTTGGGTGCAGAGAGGCAGAGATCCTGGAAGGGAAGGATACCGTGTGACGGCACAGCAGCGACCGCGGTGACCGGCCACCAGCCACAGGCCCCTGGGCCGCGGCCACGGCGGAGGCGGGCAGGGCGGGAAGGGGCCGCCCGCCGCGGCGGAGCCAGAGATCACATCCCGGTGGGCCACTGCCCCGGGGTGTCCGGCGGCCCTTGGCTGGGCTTTGCCCCTGCAACTCCGGGAAACACACGTGGCCTTGTGCACACGACCCGCAGGGACGTGCTGGCTCCGTGTGTCTGCGCCTTCCCCGTGCCTCCTCCTCGCGTGTCACGCCTCGGCTGTCACTCACGCGGCCGAGCCACACGCCGGGCGCCAGAACGCAGAGCTCCGTTTCTGCAGTCTTTCTTAGCTGAGATCGCCAGAGGCTGCTCAATCACCAAATTCTTCTCTGATTTGATTCTTTTTCCTCCCAGTTTAGGTGCCCAGGAATGACCTTTCGGTGTCCCGCCGTGTGGACAAATGGAGTCGTTAAAAACAATCTCTTTCCGAAGTGTTACTAAGGTGGATTTAGAGCTAAAAAACGTGCATTTAAGTATCCTTATAAAAATAGGCATTTTAATATTATTTTACCAAAAAGATTGTTGATTTCCAGACAGGTCATCGGAAGCGCAGCCGGTGGGTGGAGATTGTACGACCCAGTGTGAAAAGCACAGGGCGACTGTTAGCCTGACCTTCAGCAACGTGGAGCCCTAAGGTCAGACTCTGCTGATGCTCCTGAGAAACTGAGGTAATCTATTTACGTCAGCAAGTCTTTGGGGGCAACGAAGCTCTTTGAGCTGGAGGTATAAATACTTTCTGCACAGGATTTATGCTGTCTTTCTTTGTATTTGTATTTTTATTCTCTACCCCAAAAAAGATTTTTTTTCTTTATTCCTTTGATTTTAAAAATAGAACTGAGACCATTAAAAACTGCAGATAATCACGAGCACATTGGAAACACCTCATCGGCCGTGCGCGTGGTTTTGAACCAATGTGATTTAATCATCGTACCGCCCAGAACAAATTTGGAATTGGTCTCCCACTAACGGTTTGCTTAAGTGGGATAAACAACATCAAATCGAACTTTGGAAACCCCTCGACGCACAGAAGACCAACTGGGCTCGGTTAAAGACTGCTTGATAAACAACATCAAATCGAACTTTGGAAACCCCTCTACGCACAGAAGACCAAGAGCTGGGCTCGGTTAAAGACTACTGACTCCCCGCAGGAAACAAAAAATCACGTATTGAAACAACAGAGCTGAAAGATGCTCCCGTGTCACTTAACTTTTAGCGATAATCCTCGAGCTGTTCATGAGCGCGTGCAACATATGGGAAACGCACGCGTCGACGCCATCTGGTCCTTCCTTTGGGTCGCGGTGCTTCGTGCGTGGCCAAAGCGTCCGAGCGGGGAGGAGCTGAAAGATGCTCCCGTGTCACTTAACTTTTAGCAAGAATCCTCGAGCTGTTCATGAGCGCGTGCAGCATATGGGAAACGCACGCGTCGACGCCATCTGGTCTTTGCTTTGGGTCGCGGTGCTTCGTGCATGGCCAAAGCGTCCGAGCGGGGAGTGGAGCTGGCTCCCCGCTCCGTGAACCTCCTCTCCCCGCGCTGGAGCTGGCTCCCCGCTCCGTGAACCTCCTCTCCCTTTTCCTCTCCCACCATCTGAAGTCACCGAGTGAATTGCCATTAGCAGCAGCTCAAAGTCCGAGGTCAAAGAAAAGACAAAATCCAACAAAGAGATTGATCCCGGGCACCTATGGAACCCCATAATCAGACCCGTGTCCCAGATACAAGCGTCCTCGGCAAATCGCCTCTGAAATGTAAAAATTTAATTTGTCAACCTGTTTACATCATATCTTCCATCACTGTCGAGGTGGTGGCAGGGTGTGGGGACACGGGGCCGCAGACGCCAGCAGCCCTGGAATGAGACGACGTGGGCTGATTAGAGTTCACTCTGGGAGGAATTGTCTGGGACAGCTCAGCAATCAGATTATTAACTGTGATACAA
>NW_006436810.1:18040274-18047519 GCF_000325575.1 Pteropus alecto | reverse complement strand
GCAATCTTGCCTTTATAAAGAATCCGTGCAAGCTTCATTAATCTGCGTGTATGTTTATGTCAAGGAATTAAGACATCTTGATTACTGCTGGTTCTCCTGCTTTTAGTTCTTTGGGAGAAAAATCTCATATAAATTTATTAAATAAACGGCCGGGCTGCTTACCTCCAAGAAAATTGCACCCTTTTCTCTCTCTCTCGGTCCCCTAGGTTGGGTCACTGCTGGAACAGGGCGGCCAGGAGAGAAGGGGCGACTTTCTGCAAGGTAGCGGGGGGCCATAACGATCGTACTAGAAAAGCTCCTTAGACTATGATTTAAAAAAAAAACAAAAACCATTTTGGTCAGAGGCTAATGTCACAGAAAATAAAAAAAGGTATCTCCCAAATCCTACCACGTGGTGCGCGAGTGCTGCCTTGACCCGGGCAGCACCTGGGCACGTCCCGAGCGTGACCAGCCCGGCGCGGTGGCCGGCTCTCCCGCGGTGGGTGCCTCTCCCGCGGTGGGTGCCGGGTCGTCGTGGGGGTCATTTCAGTTGGCCTCCGCTTTCCTCATTGCGGCCGGTTTCCGTAATTATGGAACAAGGTCTGCGGGCGGCAGGAGACGGCTACGGGACCGGCGTCTGCGTCAGCGTCCGGCCTCGCTCATCCGGGATGACACACGGCGCTGAGGAGACTGTGAACGCGCCAGATTCGCGCTGTCGCGGACAGGCTGCGACCGGCGGAAGGGAGCGGCCCTGGAGCGGGCGCCCGGGCGGCACGCGGCTCGGTTCCCCCTCCGACAGCGCGTGGCCGTCGGTCCGTGTCTGTGCCCACGCGCGACTTCCTTCGCCCCCTCGGGATGGGGGGTCGCGACGAAACCGCACGATCCCCAACACATCAAAGTGTATTCAAATCGCCTTGAAGATTTTTTATTGAAACCCAAATACGGCCGTTGGTAAACGGGGTGATGTCAGGATGTTCGAGACTTCAGGTGCTAACCTAAGTCAGGCCGAACGCCACGCCGTGGGTCCGTCTCCAGGTACGAGCGGCCGGAGTTACATCTTGTCATTTTCCTCTGGGGCAACGTGACATTCTGTCTTCGATACAATAGAAATAACCTCTTTCTAAACAAAGAGGAGGTGGCACATGGGGCCCTCTCCAGTGCCACACAGTTCGTTACGATCAGACGATGGTGAGCAGCACCCGGGCTTAACGCACATGCACTGCTTACCTTTTATTCTATTTTATAATTTATTTATTTACTTACTTACTTACTTACTTATTTATTTTTAGGCGAGGCGACCCTTGGTAGACCTCACAGTTTGCAAGGACCTCGTCGGCTCACGCTCCCTTACTTTTTATTTGTTACGCCCACAGCGCCTGGTCTTCCCCGGTGGTCTCCCAGCCCAGGAGTAACCAGACCCGGCCCTGCTGAGCTTCCGCGCTCAGACGGGGTCGGCCGTGTTCGGGGCGGCCTGGCCGCAGACACACTTCTTGATTTTTAAAACACGCGTCGCGCTACCTGGAGCTGAGCGGCGTTTCATTTTATCTTCGTCCGCTTCCTCCGAAGGCTGGAGAAGATGCGTAGCTGACATTGCGTCGGCGTCCAGGGGAGTCCGTGCTTGGGGCAGAGCTGCCGACACGGAGCTCCTCGGGGCCAAGGCGACGCTGGCAACTTCGTTACTGGACAAACTTGGCGCTGGCACGAGCTGGAAGGAAGTTCCCACGCTCACACTACCCCGAACGCTCGTTTTCCAGGCCCTAAAGGCGCAATACGAAGGCCATTTTTCTTTTGCCTCTATTAGCTCTAGAGATGGATGTGTTTGTGTTTTTTATAATAAAAAGAGCTGTCGCCGTCTGCCCCCGACTCTCCCGAGATGTGGGCACCCTGCGGCCCAGCCAGGGGAGGGGGACCCCTCTCGGCAGCACCGTGACTGCTGTGACCACGACAAAGTGACCGATCACAAGGACCGCTCCCACTGAGGGCAGGCGGAGGCGGAGGCGGCGTTCGCGGTGCATCCCATGGCCGAGCCCCCCACGGCCACCACGGCCGAGGTGGGAAGTAAGCCTGCCTCTCCGTGGGCCACACAGGCCACACCTGGGGACACGGCCACTGTGCTTGGTAGGTCGGAAACAGGCAGGGACTTGGGGACAGAGGGCCACGTGTGCCACTCAGTGCCCGGCAGACGGTCCATCACCAGGCTGGCAAGGTGCAGACACAACAAACCAGCGGCCAAGAGGAAGCTCGGAGCCCACTGTCCCTGCCTGGGTGGACAGAGAGGGCCAGGGCAACGAGCACAGCGGGTCGAGGGGACAGGGTGACAGACGCGAGGGGACAGGGTGACAGAGACGTGAGAGGGAGGGCTGCTCGGTCCTGCTGAGGGGACGCTGGGTCAGCAGCCTGGGGGCGGGCAGGGCGGCCAGCGCTGTGGGGACCGGGACAGAAGGGGTCTGCAGGAGGGCAGCGGGCCCGGGACCGCCCCGAGGTCAGCAGGCTCAAAGCTCGCCAGGCGCTGGCAGCATTTTCCAGCGTGAAGCCAGGACGAAGCTTCTCCTTCTATCAAGGGGACATCCAGAATGCAGGTGACAGCATCCCCCAGATAAAAACAGTGACACATTTCCCATGATCGTCTTTTCTTTCTGTGATGTTTCTCGACCTAAGCCGATGACAGGGCAGCTCTTTGCACGAGACAGGGACCTCCGCTCTTTTCTCTTTCATTTCTAGGTGACGCGTAGCACGAGCTCTGTGTGAATAGGTGACGTCCAGGTTCGAGGTGAAGGGATGTTGACAGTGAGGGCAGAGGACACGGGGCACTGAGCAGAAACTGCACGGGTCCGTGTCCCCTAAGACCCTGCCCGCCAAGACCCTGCCCCCGAAGACCCTGCCTGTGAAGACTCTGCCCCCAAAGACCCTGCCCCCAGACCCTGTCCCCGAAGACCCTGCCCTCGAAGACCCTGCCCGTGAAGACCCTGCCCCCGAAGACCCTGCCCCGGGCCCTGGGTTGAATCAACTCCAGTTAACTGCAGCAAGAGGGAGCCGCGGGGCGCTGGGGCGCGCAGACCGTCGGTAGGATGCACATCCAACCTGGAGGGACCTAGAGGGTGGGGAGCAGAGCAAGAGGCACAGAAAACGCCTCAGAGCAGCCACGGTCATTGCAGGCAGGAGCCTCCGAGCGGATCACGGGGGCCAGGCCCGGCCGGGGGCACGTCGCTGCGGTTCCTGAGACTCAGCGCACCCATGTGTGAACCCGCGACGGTCCCCTCCCTCATCTTCACTTAGCTGTAACGGGAGCTCATGAATGAAACAGAGATGGTGGGACGCGAGCTTTTAAAAGTGAGGTTCGCCTCACAGTTCACCCGCCGTAATTGGGGTTAATATTCTGCGTAATTGAAGAAAGTATAAAATTGTTTCTTTCGCCTCTACTCCTACGTTTCGGAATCTTAAAATGTCTCTTTACCAGAAATGTCGAAGTAGAAACATTTTGTTGCGTCGAGCAGGGAGTTCCAGACACGATGATGTTGCTTGGGAAAACCTTGGTATTCATGACGTTTGAAAAGCAAATCACACGTTGCTGGGCACGGTGTGTAAGGCTTGCCGCAGGGCTTGTGAGCGCCTCGTAATTTATTCTGAGCGACTCCTGAGTGTGCATTTGCAAACCAAGGAGGACATGCAGACATTCGATCCATGTTTTCACGGCGAGGAACTATTTGTGGCTTACGAAACGCAAGACGAAGCAGAGCTGTGCCCGTGTGAATTTCCCAAACACATGAGCGAGAATTTTGTAGTTTAGACGACAAACTGAACACAGCCAAAAAGCTTTAAAATCATTGATCTGTTTAAACCGAGCTTTCAAATTATGAAATTGGAACCCTAATGCTATATTCCCTGGCGAACAATCTCATTTTTTTTTTCATTGCAAGCTGCCTTAATCTGGTCAAAAAAGAAAGGCACCATTATTTCCATTATAATTCCACAGCAATTTTTTCTTTTGCTTAGCTTCTCAAATTATTAGTTTAATAAAGGAAAATGTTGCTGTGATTTTAATTCCCTGAATAACATTGTGGATGATAAGAGAAAATAATACTATCGCTTTCTTGCCTATTTATGTAAAGGTCACACGTTTTCCCCAGCGGTAGAGTAATAATACTATGTTAGCTATTGTATCATTTCCTCTAAAAAAGAAAAGAATTTTGTAGACATTGGCGTTGGCTCAATTCATGCAAATATTAACATATAAGTTATAATAGACACTTGCTACATTGTGTATATACACGTGCGTTAATTGCAGCCTATTCTCTACAGAGAGCAGTGGCACCCATTCCCAGACACAGCAGTGACGGATGTGGGGTGCCACGCAGTCACTTAAGGGGGGCCTCACTGTTTGGGTGAGGAGCCCATGTTTTCTAGGAAAAAGGAGTATAGTTAAGCTCTGTGTCTGTTGTCAACATTTTAAGAAGTTGCACTTAATTGAGTATGCTTTGCATCCCGTAAAGGACGCACACATCAATCGTATGTATTTATGCAGCCAGAAACCACCGCTGGCCGGAACGGTGAAGTGTTTGAAATTCTACCCTGCGCGTGAGCTCGTTTGGCGGATGCCGGCAGAAGACGCGAGACTCGTGGGTCAGGGATGAAGCACAGTTTATCGCACACAGCAGGAGCATCGCGGGGAGTGTCCGCACGAGCACCCCTCCCCGGCCCCGATCCCCACGGGCAGCGGGGAGGCCTGATGGCTCCGCACTCACCGTGGGCCGTGCTGAGAGCGTGGTCTCGGTGGGTCTGCGTCGTTTACGGTGGACGGTCATCACGCCGCCTCTGCTCCAGGGGAGACCCCGTGTCTGCTTCCCAGGACTGTTGGCCACACAGACAGCCTCGAGAAGATGCTCCGGGGCAAAGGCGTCACTCTCTCTGCGAGGAAGATGCACAAAAGCACAGGAAGTCCATGGAGAGAGCTTTATTCCAACACGACCTACGTCCAGAATCAGTCAGTGCCCTCCCCAAATGTTCCCTCCCTGTCACCTGTCACCTGTCGCCGTAGACCTGTCTCGCCAGTCCCTGAACGTCACGTAGCTGGAATCATTCGCCGGCTTGTGCTGTTTCGTGTTGCTCTGGCGTGACTCAATGTCTGTCGTCACCGCTCTTTTCCGTTGCTTCATTTTTGGTGCGCGGAGGCCGCGATTCATTTACCCCCTATTGCTAATGTACACTGGATTATCTCCACTGCGGGTGTTGTAAACACCGCTGCGAAGAACATTCGAGCACGTTCTGGTGGACACGGTGTGCACTGCTGTTGAGTCAGCCCAGATAAAGACTAGTTCGATCATTGGGCGGAGCCTATGGAAACGCTTCCCACGCAGTTACCTGAGCTGAAACTCCCGCCAGCAGCCTGGGACCCCCCGCCGATCCGCGCCCTCGCCAGCCCCGCGTCTTGTTGGCCCGCCTCACGCTGGCCCCTCCGGCCATAGGAGAGCAAAGTCGCACCGCGGATTTACTTTCCCGAGCGAGGAGCGGATGTGCCGGTGCCGGTGCCGGCTGGGACGGCCCCCTCTGCAAACTGACTGCTCACGTCTTTTACGTATTTTCAAAATTAACTTGTCTTCTTAGTGTGTAGGAGTCTCTTATACGTTCTAAAGGTATGTCTTTGGAAAGTAAGAGCATTTTACATATATTCTCCCAGAGTGTGGCTTGCCTTTTAATTCTCAACATAGTGTCCTTTAATGCTCAGAAGTTTTAAAATCTAATAAAGTAAATATATATATATAGTGACTAAGTAATCTCTGCCTATCCCAAGAATGAGAAGATCTTTTCCTGCTTTCTTCAAGAAGACTGACGGATTAAAATTTACCTTTAGGTTTACTGTATTTTTTTGTTTTTTCTTTTTTTCCCCAATTAAATGTTGCACAGGTGTGAGGCCGGTGTCAAGATTTTTTAGAAAGCAGATCCCTGGTTGACCCGGCACCATGAACTGAGACGACCCTCATCGTCCAGTGCGTCGCTCCGACCTGGGCTGCGGTGGACGTGCGGGCTGCTCTCCCGGGTCCCCGCTCCGTGACTCTGTCCGCTCTCCGGCAGCCGTGTCCACTGTTTCTGCGGGGACGCGGGGGCTGCTGGTGTCCGTGCTCCGGCTTCGCCGTCCTCCAGTGCGGCCTTCGCTATAACGTCCTTTGCGTTTCATGGACGTCCATGTTTATGTAAATGTGCATAAGTTTCGTAATCCGCGTACGAGCCGCCGCGGCGGGCCGGGGTCTGAGGGGCAGAGCCTGGCTCCGTGGCCGCCTCGGGCGAGTCGGCACCGCGTCCCCGGCACGCGCCTGCCTGGGTTTAACCGGTCTCCATTTCTCTCGGGAACATGTTGCAGTTTTCCGTATAGAGATCTGTGACTTATTCTGTTGTATTATTTCTATTTTTGTGTATGACTCTTACATGCAGTAAACTTGCAAACTTACAATTGTCTGTAGCCATTTTTCGGTATTTTCTATTTATACGATAGTGTCTGTACCTACTGAAAATTTTGTTTGTTCCTTTCCAGTATTACATCTTTTATCCCTTTTCTCGCTTGTTCTCTATAAGTTTGCAGAAGGTGGTTTTGAACCTTCTTGTCTTGTCCCCAGACTCACGGGAGTTTGGGCCACTGCCGGTGCCTTGACCCCACCTGCCAGCCCCAGGACTGTGAGAACGGACCGTCCGCCGCTTCTCGGGCCCCCTCCGGGGAATCTCCTTCCAGAACCCCAAAAGGATGAGACCAGTCTCGCTGGCTACTCAGAGTTCACGTGATCCTGCGATATTTTATTTCTCAGGAGCGAAAAGCACACGAGATTCATTCTTAACCCAAATCCAGCCTAATCCGGGTACCTGGCCATGGGGAGGACGACGAAGGGGACGTTTACCATGGCGGCTGACGCCGAGCTCTCCCTCCACACGGGTGCCCCTCAAGGCCCAGGCGGGTGAGGGGAATAAAAACGCCTCTTCTCTCAGGGAGCTTGGCGTGTAGGGGGAGGCGGCGCCGAGCGAGGCGAACGTGGCCGCACAGGGCGGTGAGCAGGGCGCGGGCAGCTGGCCGGGCCGTGGCCAAAGGACTAGGGGCCGCCCAGCCGTCGTGGAATCAGGGACAATGGGTCATTCCGGGGTACGTGGGACGGCGCTGCTTGCTACCCAGCTAATGCGGAGCTGAACCCTGGCAGTGCTCCCTGAAAATATACTCAATGGGAAGAACAGATAAGTCAAAAAAAAAAGTATGAGCACAATCGTGTTCGTGCACGCGGTGCGGTT
>NW_006436810.1:18034926-18040227 GCF_000325575.1 Pteropus alecto | reverse complement strand
CAAAACGCGTCTGCTTCGAGGACACGGAGGTTTAAAGCTCGCAAGCGTCACAGCCACCTGCCAAGCAGAACGACACTCACAGAACGTCAGCCGACGGCTTCTAAAACATGAAGCCGAGAGAAACAGGCCAACGAATCCACCGTGGGCTGGACACGGGTCCATCTGCGGAGACACAGGGCGGTGCCCACCGGCCCCGCACAGTGGGGGCCGCTGGCCACCCCCACGTCCCCGCGGACCAGACAACCATCTCCCGAGGGGCACCGCGGCTCCAACCCGCCGGACCCCGGACGGAAACACACGTCGCCTACTTGTGAGCAAGACATGAGCTTCCACGGTCGCCGAGACTAATATTCCTAATAAAGCATCCTTTTTAACAAAACTGAAAATCAATAATTGGAGAAGTTTCAAAATTGACACTAGCCTTTTGAGAAACTGGAAATAGATCTTCCTGTCAAAGGCTAACACGGCTGTCCTCTGTCTGGACGGCCCAGGGAGCAAACTGATCCGATTTTCATTTCCTCAATTTCACTCCACAGTGGTAAAACGTGTGAGTATCGATTCATCCGCTGAGACAAAAAGCAGAAGAGCACTTCACCCCAGCAGGGTCAGATGGTTTGTGGGTGTCTAATTATACCTTGAGAGAGCGTATAAATCTTCCCCGGTCATTACCCAGCGCGCGCGGCCAAGGCATCATTCGAATCCTTTTAAGGCACCACTCAGCCCCCTCGGTTTTATGGGAGGGCATAGATCCCAGGGTTAATATTATCATGCTTCACAGACTTTCAAATTTGTATCGGAAATAAGATTTGCTGCATGAGGAGACCGGTATGCTTCTCTGTTTGCACAAGCAAATCTATAAATATGCATCACGACCGCCTGCCCCCTCACAGACGGAGTGTGGGGACGCGGGACTGCCAGCGTCCTGTTGTTTCTGCCACGAGGGTCTGACGTCTGGGTTCTCATTTCACTCTAGTGCATAAAATATGCGCGTCCCAGGGAGCACGTTTAATTCTTTTCAGATGATGTCATTAAATGATGCAGGTTTAATATCCTACCAGAAAAATAGAAGATACGAAAAGAGACTATTTATTTCCACGTCCGTAATCGAGATGAGGACCGAAATTATAATTGACGTGTCAATATTGTATTTGCTCGAAGTTGGATCGCGTTTCGCGCCCCACGCCAACTTCGGGCGAACTACACTCAAGGTTGCATCACGCTCACATTTGTTTAAACGGAAATTAAATATTGTATCTTCTGCAAATAGGAGACAGCAAGAACTATCAGCCATACAAGGAAATAGGATACGCTTATCTCAGAACTGCCCGGTTCTGGCAACGAGCTCGGGAAAGCGAGGATGGCACCTGCTCACCGAAGGAACCCGCGCCGGGCGCAAAGCCCTGCCCGCTGCGGGCGCGCGTGTGGGCCGCGTTTCTCCCTCGGCGGCAGGCGCGTGAGCGAGCGGCTGTGCCCCGCGGGCCATCCCGCATGGGCTTTGTTTGATCGTGGACATTTTTCCAAGTCAGCGAATGTGGATTTTCATCATTCTTTTTAATAGCTGAGTAGTGTGGATGGCCTCTAATTCATTTAGCAGATTTCCTCTGATGAACATGTCGGTCGATTCCAATTCCCTCTAATATAAATAATGTCGTCGTGAACACGATTGTGCTCATACTTTTTTTTGACTTATCTGTTCTTCCCATTGAGTATAGTACCTCAGAATCAAACTCGACCATTCAAGGTGAGCTTATTTTAAAGTCGATGGCTTTGACACAATTGGCCAGATCATCAGAGGCTGTGTTCCTCCCCCTCCAACCCACAGGGGAGGGGTTACCAATTTTTTTTTTGGCTTTCTTTTCAGATCGACATAGCACAAATGAAATTTCAAAGTCATTTTTATTTGGAGTTGTACGATTACTGGCGAAGTAGAACATTTTTTGAATGTTTTATTAGCCACTCCTATTTCTTCTTTAGCGAATTCTCTCAGTTTGCCATTGACATAATTTGCGATTAAGGAGTCGGCTTTTGTCTGTGACTGTCTGAGTCTTCCTGCGTGCCTGATGCACGTTGCTGTGTATGCCTCAATCTTCACCGACACCCCCTTTAGGAAATGCAGGGTAAAACCACCGTGAGGTCTCACTACACACTTATTAAGACAGCACGTGTTTGGAACAGGGAAAATCGCACGTGGCAACATGAAGCCCGGCTGGGTCTCACCCTCTCTCGCAGCAGAGGGCCATCGGGGGACAGAGCGGGTGGGAGCCACGCACGGCGGCCTTGGTCATCACTGGGCACAGGTGTCATTTAAACCATGGTGACTGAAAACCAGTGCGGCTCAGAACCCTGCACGGGGGCACTACGCAGACAGAAAAAGGCAGCTGTCCATGTGGGAGGCGCGGTGGACGGAGCTCAGGGCACCGCGGTGGATGAGAGAGGCCAGAGGCGACGCGCGGCCTGATTCCGTTTCTATGACCTTCCGGAAGAAACGAAGTTTGTAGGGGCTGGGAACAAATCGGCAGGTGGTTCAGCTGCAAGGGGGAGCAACAGAAGATAATTTGGGGGTGAAAGGACTATTCTGTGTCTTGACTGTGCTGGTGGTTATGTGAAGCTATGCATGCGTCAAAACTCAGAACTACACACACACACAGACACACACAGTTAACCTTATGGATTGTTAATTTAAAAAAAGAGTTGGAATTTCTGTTCTGTTCTTTTAATTGGGTGATGTGGGGAGGGAAAAAAAAGGCTTCGCAAAAAAGAACTATATTATTACATGGCTCAATTGTAAGCAAACTCTGCATGAAATATAATTTACTGCACAAATGTAGGTACTGGAAAGGCATCGCCCACAGCCAGGCTGTGAGTCTGGTTCGACGAAGCCGGCCCTCATCCTCCGAGGCTGGGGGCCAGCAGTGCCCACCCACACCGGGCAGGCGGGACCAGCCAGTGTCAGGGCGACAGGAAGTAACACAGTTAACTAAAACAGCTGCCAGAGGTGCCTCCAGGGAGCAGGAGGCTGGGAGAGGGGGCGAGGTCAGGCCGTCCTCACGGAGCCATTTTACAATCGCCCACATCTTAATTAATAAAAATAAGGTCACTTTAAAATGAAAAGAACCAGATAATATGTGGCATAAGCCAAAAACGTATTGAGTATTTTTACTCCAAAGCCTGAATAGTGGTTCTATGTGAGAAGTGAGCTGCGGAATATGCTTGCTTTATATGTTTTGCTCTTTTAGATATTATTTGATTTTTAAATAATTAGAATAATTTCATGTTTAAAAATACACATAAATCTTATGGCAAAAGCAGAGATACATCTTTCAAAGTTCTGGGAACGTGGAGGGTCGCTCCACACCCGGCGATGACCCAGTGTGTTGCCGTCGGATTATCTCTTCTTATCCCCAGCCGGCGGGAGCGACACAGGAATCATTAACATCTTCCTTGCAGAGAAGTTTTGAGTGGTCACAAATGGTCTCTGCAAACTGAGCACGGTCCAGTCACCCGTTTGCGTGGCCGGTTTCTGCATAACCAAGGTGTCTCTTCGTACGTCCGTGTGTAATTAAAATGCCTTCTGAGTGACTCCACTAGATGCCATTTTAGTATTTAAGGACCAACCACAGAGCTAAATAATAAACCAGCACAGAAAAAGGTCTGTGAAGTACGATCGTCATACAACTAGACTTTTTCTATAAAAATAAATCAATTCGATGTAAAGAATTCAAACTTTTTCCGCAAACGTTTTCTTTCCAATAGCAAATCATCGGCAGTCGACTCTAGTTTCTGTGCTATGGCCCTCTGGATCAGTGACGCCATCTGATTTTTGAAAACACGTCGGATATGTATTAAAACCCGAAGAAGGGAGCAGACGGACTTCCGCGCGGCAAACCGCGTGCCTGTGTTCGGTCTGCCTGGAGCACACCGGGGGTCGGCCTCAGTGCTGAGGCTTCAGAAGCCGTGTCTCAGAACCGCGACCGTGACGCGCACGCACTGGGTCCCCCTGACATCAGAGGGGCACTGCTGACTTCCTCAAGAGCTCTGCCTCGGCGTGGAAGACCTTGGAAACCCCACAGAGAATTCCGACTGTCCAGACACACACCGGCCGCTGTGGAGGAAATCCACTTTCCACGACAAAACGCCCCCAGATCCTCTCGTCATATGGGGTCTGAGGATAGAAGGGTCAGCAGAGTGTCCACGCGGCCGAGCCTCTGGAATGGGGACACCTTCACGGGCAGCGGGGCACATTGTGGGCCTGGGAACCGGCCGCTGTACCGGGAGGACTCTCAGGCCAGCACGGGGCGGAGAGAGCGAACACCCCGTACCCCCGGAACCCGCGGACCACGGAGAACGAGGCTGGCCCCTCGGGGAAGAGCAAAACGGAGCCGGTCACCGTCCCCTCGCACGATAAGGCGTTCTGCTGAGGAGAGCTGACGGTGGCATCGAATCCCGAAAGTCACTTCCTTATCCGCTTACCATTTTCATTCATTTGCCAGGTTCACCAAAGTGATGTCTGAGTGTAATTTCCTAAGCGGATCTCAAAGGTTGCCAGGATTTCCTAGCCCCAAGGTTAAGGACTTGTGGAGTTAACACAGAAGGTCTTTAAAACCTGGATGTTTCATGAACACGTGTCACGAAAGGGCTGCCTGTCACGGGAAAGGAAGCCGAGGGCGTGGCAGCAGGATTTGCAAATGCTGGTGACCCGGGGTCTGAAAGCCCGGACCACGGACGCTGCCTGTCCTCACACAGGGAGCTGGCTACTTGGATGCTGGGCCGGCCAGCCCATGGGTAGAGGGACAGGGACCAAGCACTGAACGAGTGGAGTGGACGGGCCATGCCCACCCCCTCCCCACCCCTACGCTGCCCAGTCGGGGAGGGCGGTGGCCCCTGCAGCTGCTCCCAGCTGTACCCGGCAGGCCTCGTCTGCAGCCCCCAGAAGCCGGAAGACAAAATGCGGGGTGTGAGGGCGCCCCACTTCCTCCCAGAATGCCTAGACCGCTCCAGGATTGTGTAATGCTTCTCGCCAGCGCCACCCGACCGAGCTTGCGGCCAGAGCAAAGACCTGACCCAGATGAGAGCTTCCCTGGGGGAGACAGAAGGGGCCGAATGCGCGCGGGGGTCCTCGATGTCCCAGCTGCTGTGCCCGCCACCCTTCGAGGGTGTCCTTGTGACTTCTAATGAAACTGAGCGCTTAAGAAACGAGCCAGGGTGGCATCGCTGGTGACGGATGGAGGCTGGACGCACAGCCGCGCCCGGCGGGTTCAGCGCCTGGAGACTCCGCCGTGGCTGCGCCAGCTCCGGCGGCAG
>NW_006436810.1:18034196-18034864 GCF_000325575.1 Pteropus alecto | reverse complement strand
GGGGCGCAGCGTCGGGGCGCAGCGTCGGGGCGCCGCTTAGCTCGCCCACGGCCGAAACGCGAGTCCGGCTCCGTCGCGGGCGTCATCCAGACGGCAGCCTAGTGACCGTGGGTGGTTGGGCGAGTCGTCCCCCCCAGGCCAGCATGCAATGCCCTTATCCGCGGGCTTCCTCCACGCTGTGTGCGCCTGGGCATCGGGGGCCGTGGACACTCGGGTCAGTGTCAGGCGCAGGGCTCGGAGCCCTCTGGGACCACTTTGTACACAGCAGCTGGAAACGCCAGTCCTGGTTGGCGGGTCCCGTTATGGCTCACGCCATGTCACAGCGCCATAACCTTGTCCCCGCAAAAAGGCGACACAAGGCTCTTACTCCAGAGGTATACGGCGTCGTGTGTGCGGCGTGACAGCCTTACTTCGGCTGGGTGTCTGTGTCGGGGCCCCTGGAGGCAGGGGTGCGCGAGGCCTCCCCGCGAGAGGAATGGGGGCTCACAGCCCGCGTCCACGCCACTGGCCCCTGGAGAAGCGAGGGCGCCGCAGACCGCGCACGTCTGGGGCTCCGACTCCGGCGGTGTGGCCACCGCTCCGTGCCCCAGTGCCCGGTCCCATGTCAGGGGAAGTCCCAGAGCTCAGCGTGCGCTCGGGCCGCGCTGGACTCCCAGGTCCCTTGGGCC
>NW_006436810.1:18018601-18033961 GCF_000325575.1 Pteropus alecto | reverse complement strand
CGGCGGGCCCGAGGCCGGACCTCTGGGCCCCGAGGCCACACGGGCCAGTGAAGCAGGTCCCCGCGGGCGTCTCCTCATTCCCTTGGGATGGCCATTACCCCCCTGCTGACCCCCTCCTGCCCGGCCCTGCTGCTGCCACACCGTCCCCAACCTGGGGCCATATTTGCGCCGGGTTTGAAAGCCTTCGGCCACCTCCCTCACAACCTGCACCCTGCTCCCTCGCCACGGGCTCACCACCCACGCCGCCGGGCGCACTGCGGGCCACTTGGGTGGGCATCCTCCAAGGCGCCCCCTCCCGTGCCCCCCACTTGGCCAGCTCAGGGCACCCCCTCCGCGTGGGGGAGCTACTGCGTGCGCATGCGCGCACCCCTGCATAGACGGACACGCTTCTCCGCCAGCCCCCTCCTGCGGGCGCGTCCTGGAACTCCCCTGGGAGCCTATGTCGCTTCCCGCTTAGGTCCCCTTCTCCCCGTTGGCCCGCACAAGGCCGATTCCCGTCCGGGTCCCATCACGGGCCTGACGCCTGGCACGTAGAGATGGATATTCAATAAACACATGCGGAATCCTGGTGGCACCACAGGGAGACGCCTCACTGTCCCGCCCTGGGGCTCAGGGGTCCTCGGCCCACCGTCTCAAGGAGACCCTCCAACAGATCCCTATCAACAGTAACCCAGCATCAGGACAGCAAAACAATGGGGTGGCTTCCAGGTCACCGGTCCCTGGGGACGTGGAACACCCCTGGTCCCTTGCAGCTACAATGCACCCGTAACACTGCATGAGTTTCCTGGGGCCGCACACGGGGGCCTCCGGGCGGCGGGATCCATCCTCCGTGGGTTCTGCGGGTGTCGCACAGCTGCGCCCCGGCAGGCTCCAGGGCGGGACCTTCGCGCCTCCCCGATGCCCGGGGCATGTCGGGGCTTGTGGACGCATCGCTCCAATCTCTGTCCTTGTCCTCACGTGGCCTCCGTGTCTCTGGTCCACGTGCCCCTCCCCTTCCTCTCACTAGGACACCAGACGCGGGATCAGGGCCTGTCCACTCCACTGGGAGCCTGTCCTGACTGGGCGACACCTGTGAAGGGCCTGTCTCCCAGTGAGGCCTTGTTCATGGACTTGGGACCTCAACATGTCTGTTTGGGGGGAACACGATTCAACCCCAAACACACATTAACACGTTAATACAAACAAAAGTGCCTCTCTGGCCCGAGATGGTTTCTGTCCGTTTCATTTCTGGAGAAGAGAAGCCAAAACAGTTCAGCGGTCACAGCGAAATGTCCTCTGCACGTCGTCACCCTTCAGCAACCTGGAAGCCCCGAACGGACAGACAGACAGACGTCCTGTTTGAAAGGCTCCTTGGGGAGGCTGGTGGCCCTCAGCACCAAGGCCACGGGCTGCTGGTCCTGCCACTGAGCTGCCAAGCCCCCCGCTTCTCTACCCGATGACACCCCGAATTATCCTCTCGACGCACGTGGCCCATGTCTCTGGCCGTTGGAAAGGTTAACAGCCTTTAGCAGCCGTTTAAGCCCACACTGCAGCTGGATTGTGCCCTTCACGGGCGGAGAGCACCCTGCGCGTGCATTTCCTGCAGCATTCGCATTGAAAAGTATAATCTTAGGCGGCTCTTTATGGCGCCACGCAATTCGGAATAATGGGGGAATGCGTCTGTTTACAATGGAGAAAATAACACACGGTATTTAACACTCTTTACGACGCTGATAATTGCTTGAGCTGCAAACCTGGAACCGCAGCCGGTGAGGGCCTCGAAGCAGCCTCTGGAAGCAGAAGAGCGAGCGGACCTGGAGACAGCAACCAAGTTGCAGATTTTCGAAAGCAGAGGTTGGTCTGATGAGTGGCCGCCGGCGCGCACCTGCCTTTACACATGCAGAACGTGAAGGCTCGCGCTCCACTGCGCCCGGAGCGAGCGCGGGCGTCAGCGGGCACAGGGCAGGCGCCTCCCGGCCCGCAGGGCAGGACGAGCGTGGGGTGGGCTCTGTGTCTGGAGCTTTCCGTCCGCCCGTCTTCGGATCTGCTCGGTCGTTGACCGCATGACCGCCGTTTCTGCCTCCGTTTTTCATACAAAATCAGCCTTCATTCCAGCAGGTTTACAGTGTAGGCCGGTGCTTGCAATCTACCCACGCTTTTCGTTAATATTTCATCATTAAATAGCAAAATAACCTGATATGATCCTAATTTAGTGCCAATTACATGGCATTGATCAAAGTGACCTTTTCATACTGGAGCGCAAAAATCAATCCCGCAGCACAACAAATGTCAGGGGAGGGGGCGGCATATAATCTGTGACAATCAAAACATTACTTACAAATGAAACCACCGGTGACCCGCACGCCAAGGCAGTTTCTGCATGACGGGCGCTGTCTGCGTTGGCAGCTCTGGGTGGGGCTGGTTTCCGTCCCCCATCCTGCCCCAGACGCAGCCTTGGTGTCTGTCTGCTCCAGTCGTGGTGCATGCGAGGGGCGCAGTCCAGTGGTTGCCTCCAAGGAGAACCCCAGAAAGTGCTGGAGGTTCCCAAAATACGACAGAAAGACCCCTGTAAACCCTCCCTGGGCGACGGCCACAGTCGTTCGTGTAGACTGAGTCAAGGCTCCCCCAGGGCAGGCACTGTGGACGGGGCGGGGGCCGGGCGTTTGGGAAAGCACGGCTGCTCCAGGATTTCCACCGTGGGATCTGGCAGGCCCTGCGGACTGGCTCGTGCACCCACTTCCGTCCACTTCGTACTCCGGCCGTGTGCGATCCCAGCGCCCTAACTTGACTGTCTTTGTTTTCCAGGACATGCACCTGGCTCCTTGCGACACGCAGACTTTGTAAGGGACACCCTGGTGCTCCGGGGAGTGACCTCCCTGAACTTGGTGACGTGCATCACAGAAGATGGGCTGGATCTGGAGAGGCTGCGTGTCCATCACTGTTTGTGACTTTGGGCGAGTCCCTTAACTCCCCTGGTGCTTATTTCCTCACTAGTTAGATGCGGGAGGAAGGCGATGTACTTACTACCTGCCAAGCACTGGAAACAGGACCTGGCACGAAATAAGACCTCAACAAATGCACGCTCCTGCTCTAGCGAGTAAAAATCAAGATGGATGAGTGTTCACCGCATCCTTGCATTAGGAAACAAGGAATCGTCAAGTCTATCTTTAACTAAGAAGCACATCTTCGACTTGACCTTTTGGGACTTAGAGCGTTTGACTAGAGTACGGTCTTCAGAAGTCGTTTTACAGATGCGTCTCGTTGAGGGCTGTGCTGTAGGACTCAGATGTGTTTCATGGTTTGCCCCAAACCTCCTGGCCCAACATGTTAGGTCCCAAAAGGTTCTGTGTCATATTTATTTCCAGCTAAAGAGAGACAGCTCTTTGCTCTTCCCCAGTTTGTCAGAAACAGCAAACGTGGTCAGGGCGTCCAGTGCGGGCCACGGCTTCCTGCTCAGCCGGAAGTGGCGGCGGCCTTCCTGGTGTCTGAACTGGACACAGAAGCACAGCTTCGGACCAGGTAAAGCGTCCCCACCCCACGTGCCTCCCTGAGCGAGCATCCCGGAAATGGGGGTGGCTCTGGGAGTGGAGACAAGGCCCCGGGGATCGTGTTGGCCTGACAAGGAGATTCGAAAAGGTCTGAGGATTCGAAAAGATCACACACACATCCTGGTTCCGACACAGGGGAGTGGTGGCTGTGGCCCCCCGGTCCAGACGTTCGCACGTGGGCAGGCGAGCGTGTCTGCTCCTGCCCGGTCAGGCTGGGCGTCTCAGCACGTGGACCGCGAAATGCTGGTCCACGCGGGCGGCGTCCTGCCCTCGCCTGCCAGACCCTGTGGCCGCACTGCCAGGGTCCACTCGGCGCCCCAGCTCCAGCTGTCCCCGCCCGCAGCCTGCTGTACCGTGGGGCTTCAGTGGCGGTTTACTCCTGAACTGATGGGGCCTGTGCTGGTCCTCAGGTCGAGGCCGCCCCAGGTGGCCTGTGGCCAAGAGGTCCCCAGTGCCGCGTGAGCCCCGCGTCTGTGGCGTCTGAGCACCGGTCGTGAGCCAGAGCCCATTCGTTTCCTGTTTGACGTCACAACGCCGTGGGGGTGGATTGCTGAGGTGACTCGGGTTTTTTTCAAACATGTTTTCCAATGCAATTTGCAGCTTAACAGCCCCACCATAAATGACATGATTAAGTTTTATATGTTTCTGTGTATATTTGATGTATTTACCCCAATGCAGCTGTTGTTTTGTGTATGGTTTCAGATGTTTAGAACAGAATCAATCGCTTGTGGTGTCACACTTTCAAGGGGAAGCTCGCTTTTCCCTTAAAAATAAATAAATAAATAAATGCTCTAATACAAACATAAAAAGCCCAGAAAACACACCAAGGGCTTATACGCTTATACGTGAACGTCAACAAAACTAGTTTTCACTGTCATAGGAAATGTAAGTATCAAAAAAAAAAAAATCAGCGTCCAGAAAGTGTCTTCTCGTAATCGACTGCTTCCTGGTTTTTGATGAAACGCAGTGTCCATTCCATGAGGGTTGTGTGCACAGGTCACCAAGGGCCTTTACCTGGTGTCCGGGGACACTCACTGCACATTCCACTCTGTTCTGCCATGATTAAAAAAAAAAATCCCGATGACACTATTCCGATTAAACATAGACGCAAAGCAGGCAGTCTACTCACCATTTCTGGCACTGTGATTGCAATTAACTGTAAGAAACATGAGGATGGAAAGTAAATTTAACTGTCCTTCCTTTTCAAAGCCACGCATTTGTACCTTGAGATTCCGATCTTGTCGAATGAACGTCTAAACTTTTTATTTTATCTAGATGTTTTTGGGGTATGTAACTTACGTTACTAATCTTTACAAGGTTGGTTACATTTAATGTGGCCAAGTTACATTTTCTTGTATTCAGTGATATTTCAATGTGAATAGTTATGTTCACAATTTTCAATAGTGGGCTAAGAATAAACGTAGTGAATTACTTGGTTAAAAAATTATAGGATAGAAATGCTGCACCTTTATAAAGACATTTCTTTATAAAGCAATGAACACAGAGGTAATTTTAGAAGAAATGAGGAAGGATTAAGGGGGAAAATAATTGAGATAAAAGCAATAACTGATATTAAAAATAGATTGGAATCTTTGAAGGGCTGAGATATTCATTATAGCTCCTATTTTTAAAACTCTAAGTTTCTCTAAACATAATTAAAAAGTGCCTTCGAACATACTTTTCTGAAAAGAAACACCACCTAGCCTAGTGTGACCATTTTTGTCTTTAGTGGGAGCGTTTGATTTTTTTTAAGCCTGCCAGATTAGACGATTCTAGAAAACTACCCAATGAGAAGCCCGTGCCTGTCTCACGTCACACTTAGCCCTCCGTTAGGTGGGTGTAATGAGTTGCTTAGAAATCCCTGTGGGTTCGTACACATCATCTGATGCTTTTTAGCAGTGTTATTTTTTCCCTAAAGATAGCTGATTGCTGTCCCATTTCAAATGCATTTATTTTATATAAAAAACTAGTAAACTACCCACTGGGAAGTATTTCCCTCCGATTATACTCATCCCGCCTTGTATCTGCTCTTCCTAGATGGCCAAACAATCTTCCTAAAATAAATTTAATTCCCATGCACTCTATCAAACTAATCACTGTACAAGTAATAAATCATCCCTTATTAAAGAAACCAAATTTTCTGGATTTGAGATTGGAAAATTATTAACCTAATTCTTTACAAATTGCACAGCAGATAATATCTGATAATCCATTAAGCACAACTTAATCAAAGCCTTCCATCATAATGCAAAATGCGCTGATAAGAGTTCGAGCTCTGTTGATTAAAAGCGTGTAATGTAAAAGCCTCTATGAATTTCAGATTGCTGGAAAGGAATATCTTGCTAATGTAATAAGCCAACAAATTAGATTTCCCTTACCCATTTTAAGTATTTTAATATTATGAGAAAACACCATATAGTAAAACACTGAACCCAAGAAACCGTAATTACTACGAGGCTCCCAATAGCATCTAGGCGGATCGGCTTTCTGCTCTCCTGTCCGCAGGCAGGTGTCCTGCTGACGATGCAGCAGTTGATCTCGCCTCCCATCTTCAGCCATCCTTAGGAAGGAACTTACCGTAGGATGTGCGTATTTGCGTGACGCAGGGGCCTCTGTGCGGCCTAAAATAAACTGAATAATGGGTGAGCGATGCAAGGATTTTAGCAATCGATTTCATGACCCTGTCTTTGTGAGGTTGGCTCAAATTTTTAGAAATCACACATCACAACGTGCAGTTATATTTCAAATGAATACTGAGAGCTTTTCTAGTCTGTGTGTAACTTTGTGTTTTTAGAGTTGAGGTGATACGTTACTTGACGTTAAAGTGCAACCTGTTATCCCCTAGTACGTAGCACGCCTGTCTCACACTTACCCCCGGAAATTTGTCTGGCTCGGCTCTAGCCATCTTCTTTCTCCTGAGTTTAAATCCGAATGCTTATGTCTGTGTTAACTCTTTCTGCACAGTATACGTCTCTACAGAGCTGCACAGTTTCCATGACGATTATCAAAGCGCTGGCCCTCACCCCGAAGACCAGAGGTTTTAAGAAGAATCATTCCCTTGTGTGCGCCCAAACACGTCAGGGAAGCGTGTGTGGATGCGTGCATGGGTGTGCGCGTGCACGTGTGTACATACGTGTGCAGGTGGAGATGGGCTCACCAGCCTAATTAATTCCTTCCCCTTCGTTTGAGGTTAAGAGTCGTTTCTTTACGTAAATATAAATATTTATCCAATCATAAGAAATCCCATTTATTACAGGACATCATGATACAATGTTGTATTGTACTATCATTATAATAGGATGTTAAAAACGTTTTTATTAAGATGCATAACATTGAGGGTTTTCCTACAGTCAGATGCTAAATCAGGAGAGCTGGTGTCTGGCAGACCAGAGGCTTCCCCAAGGCTGTGCGAAGCGTGACGAGTGTCGATCACGGGAGAAGAGGCGTTTCCCCCGCTTAGGAGAACAGGTGGTCCCTCCTTTTGGGTTCTAACAAGGTCCTCCAGTCTGAGCAGGCAAAGCCATTCTAGTCATTCTATCTGTTTCAGAAAATAGGTCTAAATTGATGAAACTAATCATTTTATACTAAGTGCTCTTTTTAGAGACAAGTGCTGATTGCAGGCCCCTTCGTCGCTCTAGCTGAGCCCGAGATGGCACAAAATAACCATCTTGCCAGTTGTCACAACTATTTGCTCATTCTTTAATTAAACATAACATAGAAAACAGTATAATTCACATCTAATTGGAAATCAACTTCCTCAGACCGTGAACTCTTTCCAAAACTGAAATCGAGGACTGTCGTTCAGTGAGGATAATGTCGATCCAGGTCGTTTGCGCCTGCGCCCACCTCGGCTTCATATCCGAAATTACTGGACCGATTTCTCGATATTTTAACAGAAATTCCTTTGACTTCCATCTCATTCCCTGACAGAGGTAATGATGATGATGCTAACAGAGGAAACTGTTACATCCAGGCTGATTTCATTAGGACGAGTCTGACTGAGAACGAGAATCTCCTTTGTACCAGAATTAAAACAAGTCTTTCCACTCTGCGAAACATCATGAATACACAAATACGCCGGAGCCACCGCCGCTTAGCACTTTTCACTTCAGCAGATGATCGAGAAGGTTTTTAAGTGATTTGCAAGTATACTTATTAGATATTTATTTGTTAAGTTGTTTTACACAGTAAATCTTTTAGAGCTTAAGCATTTGGAAAGCATGCTTTGGAGTGATATACTCCTGGAAATTTCACGGTCCGCGAGGTGGGCAATTGTTGCCTCATCTGTAAGATACAGAAGATGGAAACAGAGTCACAGATTTTCTGGCACCTAGCAGGAGGCAAGCTCTCCTCAGGCGCCTAATAAATGCAGAGGTCATCTTACGAGAGCTTCAACTTTAGTTGTGACAGGGACAAATAGCCGGATGGCCAGGCCACTTCTGGTTCAGCCCAGGCCAGGACAAATACCTGGGCTGCAGTAGATGTGTGACGTTGGAGCATAAAGGTGTGACTTTGAGGCTGGGCCGTTGGGGGACAACCTCGCAGACGATGCTAAATGCAATCCAGGTTTCCTCCTGGGACACCAGGAGATGGGGGACGGCCCTCTTTGTGAGTGCAGGGAGGGACGCAGTGTCCCACAGCCGTGGCTGGAAGCGTGCTTCCTGTGTGATTGCCATCGGACGCCCGGCTTGTCCCTGCCATCCTGGGCGTCTGGTGGGCACCATGGGAAGATGTGGGTTCCCGGTGGGAATGCAGGCCGGTGTCTCCCCGGGGGCCACAGCCCCTGCCCCACGTCACACCGAGGGGAGCCGGCCCCAAGTGGACAACTGGAGGTGGGTGGGCGGTGGGGCCCTTCGGCGGTGAGACGTCCCTCCGTCCGCGTCTCGGGGACTTCCTGTCCCCCGAGCACGCACACAGCAGCGACTCCCAGACAGGCCGCCGCTCGGCAGGCGGCGAGGGACCCCGCTCACGTCTGAGAGCCACTCGGCGGTCTAGTCAGAGCCAACGCAAGTGCAGAGAGACCAATTAGCGACACGAATGTCACATCGTCTCAGCTCGGGCGACGGACAAGACAAACAGCTCCTCGGCAGTGCTGTCCCCTAGGTGTGTCCCGAGACACCCCAGCGTGGAGAACTTTGTTTCAGCGACCTGGAGGCAGAGAGCGGAACGAATTCCCACTCGAATGGGTGAGCGTTTGCGCCCAGCACGAATCAGGGCTCATTGCTTCGAACAGCCTTTCGCGGTGGCTCTGCGTCCCGGGGCCGCCTGCTGCAGATGGCCCGTCCTCCGCTCCTGGCTTTTCGTATGTGCTTTAACTCTCAGGCAGTCGAGCGTCTCTTCTGAGCCGAGGCCCCGTTAAGGGCCCATCCACAGGTGACTGGGTGCCATCGGCTTTGTCTTTCAAATTAGATAATAATAAACTTCCCACCCCCAGCCTCATGTGGCCACAGAGAAAAGCAACGACAACAAAACGTCTCTCGACACAAGTGCAAGTGGCTCCGAAGCAGGAGCTGACACGGTTCACAGTTGGGGCTGGAGGAGAACAGGCTAGGAATTTGGGGAAGGCGGTTTTTAATTCTGCCCGCTATTTTATTCATGGATTTTTAAGGGGAAGAGTTGAAGTTTGTAATTACGTTTGTAGTTCTTTTTTGAAATAAATTCATTTTTATCCAGATTTTTTTCTGAAAGGCACGAGGACAAAATTTTACAATGGGAACTCACGAGAATTGTGTGTCGACCGTGACTTCCTGCGGATTTTGTTCCCTGCGACAGTGACCGTTTGTCCTGCGCCGGGCTAGGGCGTCTTCCGAGAGGAGGGGACATGCAGTGTTGAGGGTCTGAGAAGCCTGAGGCCCTGAAGTGCCGGAGGGACCGGGGGTGACACGCCCGCCCAGCCGAGCACGTGGGGCGCAGCAGCTTTGTCGCAGGGAAGGGCCCCTGGGACGGGGACTGAGGCGCAGAGGCCGAAGGCGTAACCCGTTCGACGTCCGAGGCGGCCATGGACGTGGGGACGAGCAGGAGCGCGACCTCGCCCGCGGGTTGGGGAGAGGCCAGCTGGACGCGGCCGCGCCTTTCCTTGTCTCTCTGTCCTGGACCACCAGGCGGGGCGCCACCCTGACGTGACCCGCGCAGACAGCGTCAGCGCCCGCGAGGCTGCCCCACTCCGGGGGTCGGTGGCCAGTTCCCGGGCGTCGCCGGCGCCTCTGGCCCTCCAGCTCTAAATCAGGGGTCCCCACGACCTGCCTCAGCTCTGCAGATTTGCCAGAGTGGCTCAGGGTTTCCCGTCACAGAGGGACCAGAGACGTGGGAGGGGCCGGCGCCCAAGCTCCCGGGCCTGCCACCCGCCTGGAGGGGAGGTGGGCCCGAGTTCCAGCCCTCAGGTCGCCCAGTCGTCGCCCTGGCAACCGGCCACCATCCTGAGGCTCCTTCTGAAAGCCGCCTCCCAGCACGAGCTCAGGGGTGGCTGAGGGGTTTGTGGCAGGTTCGGCAGTTCCCTCGTCCACGGTTTCCGTCACAGATGGAAAATTCTGGAAACAAAGTTCGTAAGTTTTAAATTGTGTGCCATTCTGAGCAGTGTGATGAAATCTCATGCTATCCTGTTGGGGACAGAGACATCCCTTTGTGCAGGGCGCCCGCCTGTGTGGGCTCCCCGCCTGTCACTGGGGAGCCTTCTTGCTTATCAGATCTGGTCTGAGAGAGAGAGAGAGAGAGAGAGCGCGAGCGAGCGCAAATTCCTGTGACTTTATTATAGTATACTGTCATAACACTTTTATTTTGTGATTACTTACTGTTGCTAAGCTCTTACTACGCCCACACTGTAAGTATAACTCGACCACAGGTGTGTATGCGCAGGGTTTGGTGCCATCCCTGTGTCCTGACGGGCCACCCGTATTGTGGACAGGAAGGCACGGTCAGGACAGAACACGGAGGCAGGGTGGGGAAGTGGGGATCCCCCTCCGAGTTCTTATAAACTCGTTTCAAGCTGATCTTTTACAAATCCTGTCTCCGGAATCTCTCAAAACGAGAACCATTTCAGGTCAACTGAGGTCTTTTCCTTTTTCTACTAAATACACACATTAATACAAACAGATGCGAGTTTGCAGGCACAGAAACATCCGGAAGATGGATGTGCGGCCTGCCTAGGCGGACGTGGCCTTTCGGGGTGTGACAAGCAAGGCCGATGATGAAACGTGGTGCCCGCCGACCTCTGCCGGGGCAGACGCGCTTGTGCTGGCCGGCGGGGCTGCTCTGGGGGCCGCCGGAAGCAGGGTGGACGGGGGGCCTGCGGGCCGGCGGCTCTGCCAGCCCCGTGCGCGTGCGCGTGCGCGCTCCGGGCGGGAGATGTCCTCGTAGGCGTTTTCACTCCCGGGGAAAGTGAGGCTCGAACGGGCTTAGTAACGCACTCAGCAGCACGTGGGGGACGCGGCCAGGACGCAAAGGGACCCTTCTGTCCAAGGGCCTCGTCCTCCCGCTCTGCTACAGCGCCAAGTTCATTTCCACGTGTCATGAGCTGCGCTGCATTTTCGTGCACAATCGGAGCTGTGCTAAGTGTCGGAATTTTATCGTCTCAGAAACCTTGAGATGCGGGTCTGTCAGTCCAATGTGCTGGAAAAACAAAGCGAAACAAACGAACGACCCGGGGAAGTCGCTGGGGTTCCCGCGAGGCCTCGTGTGGGCACCCCCGCCCCCGGGGCCGGGAGCAAGGCGCTGGGGCCGCCCGAGCTCGGAGGCAAAGCTCAGTGGGCACCTGCCCTCCGCCCTCCCCAGGCGCCCAGTTCCGGAAGCTGGAGGAGGCCGTGTGTCGCCTCGGAGCTGGCGCCCGGCCCGCCATTAAACAGTGGTCAGGGCCAGTGCCCTCGGACCGTGGCTAAGGGACGGCCACTTCCAGGACCTCTGCCCGTGGCCTCCCCCGCCGCGGGCCGGGACCGGGACCTGGGGCCTGACACCGCAGACATGCTTTATTGCTTCATTTGTTTCTCATCCAGACGAAGGACCCTGCCTGGCCTTCGGTGACGGTTTTGTCCAGTCGGGCATTTCTGTTTCCACCGTAGCTGCTTATTTTTACTGCTTTATCTTTGTCTTTTATTGAGTCATTTTTCCTGGCGTATTTTACCTTGTTTGTTTCTCTCTCGCCTATAACTTTTCCGTGGGGAATGAGCAGTGACAGCTCAGGATTCGGAGGCCGTCCCTGGGCGACGCAGGGAGGCTGCATGTCACGAGCCCTGCGCTGACACGGAGCGGGTCCCTCACAGTCCCGGAGAAGCTGCCGGCTAACACAGAGGTGTCTGCCCTTGACCCCGTGCCCTTGACCCCGTGCTTCTCTGGCGTCGGGTGTCAGAGTCCGGCCCAGCAGGCTCCTCTCACCTCTGCACCCCGCCCCCCGCCTCCTCCAGGCCGAGCGGGACGTTCCCGCCCCCAGGCTGGCGGCGCGCTCCCGCCCCAGACTCCCGGCGCCCCAGGCCCGCGAGCCGTGACACGTGTTTACGCACGTGCTCCCGCATCTGTCAGAGACACGCTCGCCCCTGCAGAGTTTCATTGTGCCACTGTCACTGGCCACGGGCGCGGGAAGAGGACTTGGAACGGCAGGGGCGGCTGTGAGTTGGAGAGCAGCCTGTGGGCCCAGCCGGGGGCAGCGTAACAGCCGCCGCGAAGGACCCACGCCACTTCAGTGTCTCCTGTGACGCGACGGAAATGATTAAGCTGAGCTTCCCAGAACCGCGCCCGGGAAACGGGTGGCTGCGGCCCCCAGGAGCCCGTCCTGGGCGGACGGAGACCGTGTCACACAGGACTCCAACAGCCCACGCCACACGTCGCTAACCCAGCCACTGACGCCGACTGCGGGGACTCCGGGGCGTCGCTGGCTCTAGTTGAAATGTCTGGACAGCGCGTGTCCTTCTCTGCTCCAGGGGGCGAACCGCAATCTCCACGCGGTGAGTAAGGCCGGTAACCCCGCCTCCCCCTGGGCCGGCCTCTGACCCCGCACACAGTGTCGCCTCCGCGCTCTGGTTTGGGTTTGGAGCATCGCTCGGGACGAGGTGGCAACGTGAAGGACGCTGGCTCGATGCCAGTTCAGCGTGACAAGAGAATGCGCAGAAGCCGTGACGGACAACGGAGACGTGGCAAACGCTTTCTCCTGTCTCCCAGGGTTGGGCCACCGTCGCGGCAGTGAACAACCGTGAGACGGTGACAAATTGCTGGACCTCTGGAGGAGAGAGGTGACGTGACGGCCCCCCTCAGTGGGGTGAGCTCGAGCAGAGGGCACAGGTGGCACCTGGGGCCGGCGAGGCCAGCTGCGCGGAGCAGGCACACAGGCCGCGCTCCCTGAGGCCGCGCCGTTCTGGGCGGGAGTGGCCGAGGGCGTGGAGGGAGGCAGGAGGTCTGCGCTCAGGGGGGACACAGAGGGCCCCGAGCGGCGGCCTGGAGGGGACGGAGGCTGCTGGGGGGACTTCCCCAGGTGGACAGGGACGGGACGCTGGAGAAAGAGGCGGACGAGTCTAGGTGAGACGGGGCGTTGCCGCAACTTGCGCGCAGACGCAGAGTCTGGGGCAGCGGGAGGGCGCGCTCTCCGCTCCAGGGGCTGGAGCGACATGCGTAGCCCCCAGGGACACGGGCGGCCTATGGGAAGGGACCGTGCTTGTCGGGAGCTGCATGCACCAAGGCGCTGACGACTCAGGGGGCCTCTGACCCTTCAGGTGACACGGGCCGTGTGAAGTGACGACACAGAGCAGCTCGCCTCCCGGCGGCGCGGGTCCTGCCGGGCACGGAAAGGCCTCGCCCAGCAGAGGCCGGACTGAGAGTCAGCGCCGCTTCTGCACCCCGTGCTGAGAGGGCGGGGCCCTGGCCAGCGGGGCGACCGAGGTCGGAGGTGGACGGGGTCCCCACCGGAGATGAGCTGCGAAGTGCGGGGATCTCGTTGTCTGCACACAGGGAAGGACAGGCAGGGGGGGACGTGGCCCCGCGGCTGGAGAGGCCGGGGATCGGGCCGGCCGCGCTCCAGCCCGGGGCGGCAGAGGCGTGGGTTCTATTCACACCCGCCCCTCGGAGCCCACGCAGAGCAGAGGCACAGGCGGGTCAGAGAGCGGGTGGAGCGGGCGCCCGGGGACCGGGAGCGCGGGGCACAGAGAGGAGAGGACGTCTCGCCTGGGGGGTGGGGTGGTACGCGGAGCTCACCCTGGGAGCCCCTCCGTCTGCAGGGGACGTCACCGTGCCACCGCGTCCTCCGTCTGCAGGGGACATCACCGTGCCACCATGTCATCCGTTCTAAGCTATTATCCCTGCGGGCGTTAGAGCAGCGTGTCGGCATAAACAAAGGGGGCCGGACCTCGAAGGGGGAGAACCCCGTGATTTCCGGGGCTCCCTTCGCGTTTCTCACTGTAGCATGGGGCCTCGGTAGAGCCTATCGCAGATCCAGCCTGGTGGCCTGGTGGAGGGGGAGGATGCGCCCCGTTCACTCCTGGGGCGCTGTCCCCCCAACCCCCGCCGGATGTGGGCAGCCGGAAGTGGGTGCCGCGGTCTGGTTCCCACACCGCGCAGCTTCGGTCCCCAAGCCCTGCGGTTCCGTGCCGCACCACACACACACTGGAAGGTTCTGTGCCACGCTGCTGCGTGTCACGCACGCTCCTCCAGGCCGGCACCCAGCAACAGCGAGAGTGCGCAGAGCGCAGCCGCAGCCACCCACGAACGGGGACGCCAGCCGCCCCGCCCCGGCCCCAGCCCCTGGCGGAGCCATCGCGTCCTTCCCACCCCGAGAGGCAGATGAAACGCGTTTATTAATAAAAGGCCCGTCAGGGAGATTGGAAGTGAGTGATTAGAAAAATCCTTCCGCTCTGCTTCGAGACAGACCCCCTCACGGAGAGGCATCTGCGAAGGGCAGGGGTTCCCGCGAAGGTTGGGAGTGGAAGCATCTGGAAGCCGTTTGCGACGCGGATTAGGAGTCAAGCTGCACAGACAGCGCCTCCGGCCCCGCAGCCCCGCTCGGCGGAGGGAGGGACCGGCTCGTTTGCAGCGCGGCTCCCCCCTCGCTTGTTATCTGCTTTATTTCTTCCCTGCGTCTCGCTCCCCCGCCACTCACGGGCAATTACGTGCGCGGCTCTGCCAGCTGCAGGGCTTGTTAAGCGCGCCCACCGCGCAAGCTGTCGGCGGAACCGCGGGGAGGAGCCGGCCCCACACGTGTTTACATCTTCTTTCTATTTGGCGTGTTTAGCAAAAAAGAAGGAAAAAAAAAGGGATTGGTCTCTGTATTGAAGACTGGCCAAAGTAAGCAGGAGAGAGAAGTGGACGTTCGAGCCGCGGCGGCCTGCACGCACGCGGGCACACACGCGGGCACATCTGCACGCACGCACGCGGGCACACGCGCGCGCACACACGCGCGCACATCTGCACGCACGTTCTCACGCCCGGCCGCACGTCCCAACCAGGCGGCCGCTGTTGCTTTCCCGTCCCTGTTCACCTCTTTATCGCTGGAAACACACGAAGAGCTGTGTTTCTGGGTGTCCGGTCCCACATCTGGAAAGCGTTCTCCGCGGCCTGTCCGCGAACGCTGCCAAATCCGGAGTTTCCCAAACGCGGCTGTTCTGATAACAGCGGGATGTCTTCGTTTCTTCACAGATGACTCCGAAACCGTTATCGGACCTGACAGCGGCCCACCCTGGGTTAGGATGGAGTTGGGGCCTCCACGCCACGAGAAAAAGTAATCTCAGGTTCGCCTTTATTTTCTTGAATAAAACTCACAATGAGCGAGGAGACGTGATGGGCGTTGATGAATGGGGCGGCTGCAGAGGCCAAGTTCAGAACAGGCCACCTGGTGCTTTTCTGAAAACATGTGCACCGGGCG
>NW_006436810.1:18017545-18018492 GCF_000325575.1 Pteropus alecto | reverse complement strand
CTCTCGCAGGAAAAGACCCTGAGATCCTTAGTGGGAAAGCGCCCCCCACCCCTGTGCATCCAGCTATGTCAGCTGTGTGCGGGGCTGCACTTTATTTAAAACCCTGAAGTCATCATCTCAGTCCGTTTGAGATTACCAGCGGAATAAAATAAAGCTGAAAGGAAAAAACGGAACGAAATTTAAACCCCCAAACAAAAGCAAAACACGTCCTCGCTGCCACCCCAGCTCCGCTCCTGCCCTGCAGCCGAGCTCCCCGCGGCTCTGGACAGGTTCCTCCGGCACAGCTGGCAGCGTGCAGGTCTGCTGGTCTTCCTGGACCTCCAGGGAACTCCTCTGACAGCTTTGCGAGCTGGGCCCCCCAAATCTGTCTCACTCAGAGGCTCCTGTGACTATCCCCTGCCCCCCTCCTTAAGGCACAAGCCTGAGACACACACCGCCTTCCGGCCCACAAGTCCCGACTTTAAACATTGTCTGGAACAGGTGACACACGTGTCTCCTCACCCACCTGTGGCCTTTCTCAGTTTATTAGACCCACAGAAAATGCCATCAGCCCCCGGGGCCATCGGGGCAGAGGCCCGCCTGGCGCAGGCGAGTGTGTCGTGAGCGTCATGACCACCTCCTCCAGAGGAGCTCGGTGACCAGCTCGCTTTCTCCAACGCGACGCTCCACGTCCCTGGTGGAGACGCCTCAGGTGTGACAGACAGGTGCTCCTGCAGAATCACTCACAACAGCAAAGAGCAGGCACTTTAGAAGCGACAGAGTAACAGAGATGCGGGTGCTTCCTGCGGCGGGACGTCTGGGGAGGGCGGCACGACACTCAGCTGTGCCTGGGCCACCAAAGCCACCAGGACTTCGGTCCCCCATCCCTCCACTCTCCCAAGCGGACCGCTCCCCGCGAGCTGCCTCTCCCGTGGCTGCAGATGCCGCATCTGCGTCCAACGGGACAG
>NW_006436810.1:18016348-18017505 GCF_000325575.1 Pteropus alecto | reverse complement strand
TTTGACAGCCTCGCTTGGGTGGCGAGTCGGATGGCGTCTAACCGGTGACGGAGCTGAGAGCTGGTTGGGGGAAGGTTCTTCGCAGGAGTGGGAAGGGAGGGGCGGTGGACGGCACCCTGCGGTGTCCGCCAGGCCCGTTACACACGCAGCTTCATCGTGCTGCTCCTACAAGCGGCCGCACAGGAAACAAAGGCGTCCTGTCGCCGGGTCGCCGGAAGGGACGTCCTGGAGCTCGGAGGGGCTGCAAGGGAGGCACGACAGAAAGAGAGGGTTCTGAGCTGCCAAGTATCGGTGTGCACCCCGAGAACACCGCCTCCACCGCCGCGCTTACCGCAAACTTCTGCTCTGAGCCCTTGGCGCCACGCGTGCCACGCCATGCAGAGCCGCCGCATCACGCCGGCGCCGGGAACGCGTGGGTGCCGGGTGGGGGCGCCCGTGGGGGGGGTGACGCATGGGGAGCCCGTGCCGTCAAGGTCCACGTCAGAGCTGCAGGAGTTTCCAGTACCTTCCCCACGTTAGCATTTCTAAGATAGGACAGCGAGTCGGGTGCGGGCTGGTAGTCACGTGTGTAAAATTCAGTGACACCCAAAAAGGCCTTTGAAAATTGATGGAGAGAGAAAAAAACCGAGCCTCATGCCCACCTCCCATTGCCTGCACTTCTAATGGCTTCGCACAGGACGGGGCTGACCACACCGTTCTTAGAGTCTGTGTTGTACTTTCCATTTTCTAAGCGTTTTACGAGTTTGAGTGGCTGATCACGGTCAGCGGGAGGAAGCCGAGCATCTGCCGGGCCCGCCTGACACGCGGTGGTCGCCACCTCGCTCGTCATCGACGCGGCTCATTGCATGAGTCCTACCTTAATATTTACAACCTTGGTCTTAAGACAGAGGATAGGCGCACACACTTCGATTCCTCCTCTACTTCCGATTAAGTCGGCAGGAAGGATGGTAACTGGTATGTTATAGAAAACCCAATAGAAATTATTTAAATAATTCCTGGTGTGCTAGTGTTGATTTAGTCGGTGGCTTAAAACATCTTCAAAAATTCTTCGAAGTGATTTTACAAATAAATATGTGTTTTGTGGACCTTTTACTAAGTGTAAATGTTATGTCGGACTTCAGTTTAAATTTTGTCGTGTTATTGATAACTGCTATAAA
>NW_006436810.1:18010978-18015351 GCF_000325575.1 Pteropus alecto | reverse complement strand
AAAAGCAAATCATCAAATACACTGATTTAATACAACAGAAACCAGAAGAAATGAACGTGGAGCAGAGAAGGGGGACGTGGAGAAGAAGCGGCGGGGTCAGAGGAACCTTCGCGAGATGAACGACCCCGGGGGACGTGACTTTCTCAATGACATAACGAGAACACTGAGACTTCAGACAGGATTAAGAAAAAACCCTCCCGCCACCGCGCTTTGATTCGGAGACACGCACTGAACACATACCAGGCCAGCATTAATTAGGGAAGGGCCGATGCAAACATAGAAGTAGATTTCAGAGAACGGAATGTCACCAGAGCAAACGAAGCTCGTTTCATAAGGATCAAGCTCACCTGAGCAGGGAGACATAACAATTGTAAACACTGATGCGCCAAAGAACAGCGCTTCAGAATGCATGCAGCGAGGCCGCAGACGACTGCGGGGAAGCAGACAAATCGACGGTCGATGTGAGAGATGTCCTCACCCCGTCTCGGTGTTTTCTGGAAGAGTTAGGCAGAAAACCAGCCAGGGTATGGAGGAACTGACTGACGCTTGTCCAACTTGATCTCTGTGCTGTGAACAGAACGTTCCACTCAACGGCAGCCGACACATATTCTTTTCAAGGACACAGAGAGAACTGGTTAAGATAGACTCCGTGCCAGGCATAAAGAAAAGCCTGCAGGTATTTCAAAGGGTGCAGTCGGACAGGTTAGCTCTCTGGCGACAGTAAAATTAAATTAGAGCTTAGTAACAGAAAGAAGTCTGGAGAATTACCAAATACTTGAACGTGAACTGACACATTTCTGACAAGGCCATGGGTCAAAGAAGAAACCAGAAGGAAAAGGAGAATTGCCAGATGCCTCTAAGAACGAGATGCTGCGAACGCGATAGTTCGGTGACGTGCACAGCGTTGAGTGCACATGTGGCAGGAGATAGAATGTTCTCAACTCATCGACCTCAGCTCCTGCCTTAAGAAAATAAAGGGAGAAGAGCAAATTAAATTCAAAGTAAGCAGAAGACAAGAAACATTAAAAATTAGAACAGACGCCAATGCAACGGAAAACAGAGATAAAATAGAGAAAATCAGAGAAACCACAACTGTGTTTTTGAGATGAATAAAACTGATAAACCTCTAGACAGAATGGTTGAGAGAAAGCAGAGCAATTTACCCATTTCAAGAGAGTTGACATCACTAAAGTTTCTGCAAATATTGAAAAGAATTATAAAAATAATGTTGTGAATGATTTTATGCCAATAAATTTTTAAAACCTAGTCAATGACGAAGACGGGCAATTTCATGGAAGACACATTATTACCAAAATTCACTTAAGAAGAAATAGGAAACCTTAGTAGCTCTATGCTTCTTAAAGTAATTGAATTTGTTTAAAAAAAAAAAAAAAAAAAGAGTTTTCCGTAAAGAAAATTCCAGTGTTAGATGGCTTCACTGGGGAACTCTGAGAAAACGCTTTAGGAAAAATTAATGCTGCTTCTGCACAAACTTTTCCAGAAACGGAAGAAGAGAGAATACTCCCCAACTAATTCTTTGAAGCCAGTTTTACTCCGACACCAAAACCAGAAAAAGATATCACCAGAAGTCCGCAAACCGGTTTTCTCATGGTTACACAGGCAAACCTACTAAATCTTCTAAACAAGATGTTAGCACACCCCACCTGAAGATGTAAGATGCCATGTCAGGATCAAGTGGCACTTGAGTTAATGGGCGGTTGAGTTAACATTTGAACGTCAATCAATTACAAAATGAAAGCAAAGAAAACTGTATTATTATTTCTAGAAAGATCACCTGACACAACCCAGCATCTGTACCCGACAAACGCTCCTGGCCACCCAGGAACGAACGGGGACGTCCTTCACCGGGTAAGGGGCCTTCCGAGAGCGTCCAGCTGCCGCCGCAGTCAAGCGTTGCCACCGGGCGGGAATGACACAGGAAGCCGCTCTCCGCGGCCGCGTTCGGCTTGGTGCTGGAGACCCGAGCGGGCGCAGCCACCCGGGCAGAGGAAACGAACGGGGTCCGGGGCAGGAAGCTGCCGGAAGGCTGTCTTCGTCTGCAGGCGACACGGCCTTGCGTGTGTGACATCCAGCAACGACGCCCGTGCCGTGAGGACGGGGACCCACGGGGCGTCCGGTCCCTGGGACGCACACGGAAGGGAGCCCGGCGGTTCCTCAGACAGCGTGACGGCCTGTGCCGCGTGACCCCGGCCTCGCTCTCCTCGAATCTGTTCGAAGGACCAGAAATTGTAGATCCGCACAAAAACTTGCCCTTGGATGTTTGCAGAGGTTTCACTATAATGACTCGAACTCGCAAACTCCCAGGTGATGAGCGGATGCGCTTGATCCGCTCAGACGCTGGAATATTTTTTAGCTCTAGAAAGACATGAGCTGCAAAACCACGAAAAGACGTGAAAGCCCCTTAGATGCATCTGACTCAGTGAAGGGAGCCGATCCGAAAGGCTGCGCGCGACTCCAGCTACGCCACGTTCCAGAAAAGCCCACACTAGGCAGATGGGGAAACGGTCATGGTTTCCAGGGATTAGGAGGGAAGGCGGGGGGCCCAGGGGGAGCCGGGGGGCCTGGGGGGCAGTGACCCTATGGCGGTGGACACGCGTCATTATGCCTTTGTGCAAACCCACAGATTGTGCAACACCAGCAGTGACCCCAGAGTAAACCGTGAACGCTGGGAGGTGACACGTCATCGGAGGCTCATCCGCTGTGACGAACACCGCGCTCTCTGGGGGTGGTGACAACCGGGGAGGCCACGCTGTGTGGGGCCGGGGCGGGTGGCAGTCTCTGTGGCCCCTTCTCAGTGTTGCTGCGAACTCAAAAAACTAGTCGCACTAACTACCAGTCAGTGTTCCTTTAGATGCCGACGGCGAGGTGGCGGCACCACTGAACTCTTAGTCAGACTCTCTAATAGTCGACCTTTGGCTTTACATACTTTTTGCCAAGAATAAAAAGCTATCGACTAAGCGATTATAGTACAGTTAGGATCTGAGGAGCCTCCCCATCGCGGCCACCGGAAACCACGCCGTGCGGTCGTTGCGCCTGCTTCTGCCCCGCGTTGCCTGTCCCTCAGCTTCAGGACGTGTCTGCGCTCGTCCCGCTAACGCACCGTTACGTGCGCCAACGGCGTGAAGTTGGCCGCACGCTGTGCCGCGCTGTGAGATGTGGCCCAGACATTACCGTCTCGCGGGCCAGCCCACGGGGAGGTCTAAGTCCGCAGCTCGGACACCTATTTCGTTCCTAGCGAGGCGGGCTCGGTGTCACACGAGACCCAGGTTACGGATGCGTCTGCCGTGGGACAGCACATTAGTATATTATTGCATAAGTAATGACGCGTTGACTGGGGCATGGAAAAGATTGATAATTGACGAAGAAAGTCAATCAATAAATAAGCTGTCCCTAACCAGCTCGGGAGCTGGCAGAATGACAGTCCATTATCCTGTCAGGCATATTGCAATCAAAAGCGTGAAGCCTCAAAGGGCAGGGTCCCCTTCTCTGTGTGGCACCCCCAGCCCCCGAACCTCCCGCAACCAGAGGCTCGCCGGCGCCTGCTTCCACAGACACACTTCTGTGCTGCTCCAATCCATATAACCGTGCGGCCCAGGTCCGCCGGTGGGACGGCGCCCGTGGTGACAGCACCGAGGTGACAGCACGTGGTGACAGCACTGTGTCACTGAGCGCCTGACAGCGGATCCTCTGCAGACAGCGCTGTCAGAGAATCAGAGGCTTCCACATGCACAAGTGAAATTAACTTCTGTTCGTTTGACATTTCCCACAATCAATACGCACAGGGTCCTTGTCTCCAGGATCAAAATTCATAAATCAGAAGCAGAAAGCATGAAATAAGGTATTTGATAAATCCATTACCTGAAGTACTTCTGTCACGCTGTCTAAGGTACGCTCGTGCGAGCGAAGCCCCCGGACCGGCGGCCCCAGGCAGTGAGCCGGTGCTGGCCGGCGCTGCCCGTGCCAGAGGCTCCCGTCCTCGCCAGCACGGCCAAGTGCTTCCAACAGCGACGGATCTGCGTCCTCTCTCCACGCCCGGTCTGCATGGACAAGGAGGGGCGCGGAGCTTGGTGTCAGGAGGCAGAAAGCCACTGACGGGGACTTTGCTGGATGTAAGTTCCTGCTGGAGAACTGACTTCGTCTTCATAGGCGGAGAAACAATAGGTGTGTGTGCACGTGCGTGTGTGCCAGGTGTGCACATATGTACGCACATGAATGTGTGTGCATGTGTGTGCGCTTGCACGTGCTATGTGTGTATACATCCGTGTGCGCTTGTGTGTGCCAGGTGTGCACATGCGCTGTGTGTATACATACATGGGTTGTGTGAGCGTGTGCATGTGCACCTGTGTGTGCCA
>NW_006436810.1:18007763-18008185 GCF_000325575.1 Pteropus alecto | reverse complement strand
CTGCCCCCCTCCCCCTGCACCTGCCGTCTCCAGCACCGTTCCCCTCACCGCTGGGCTCCGTGGCCCCCCGAGAACCGCGTCCACCAGTGGAGACCAAGCGGCCACAGACGGCAATGCGGGGCTCACTGCAGGAAGGTGGCCCCACATCCGGGGCCCAACCCGCTCCCTGGGGACCCCTTTATGCCAGGCCTGGGGGTGGCCGCTGGGTGAGCACGTGCTGTTCCCGCAGAGGCGGAGAAGGGCCTGGCTTTGGCGCCATGGTGGTAAGCGACAAAGAGGAGCCGGCGCCAGGGATGGTCAAGGAGGTGGGTCCCCCCTCCGGAAACCATCGGTCCGCTTAGCTTTCAAAGCCAGGTCACTCGACGACGGTGCTGGAGGGGTGCACACCGAGACCCGCCGACACCCCCCCTGACCCGCCGACA
>NW_006436810.1:17983183-18007705 GCF_000325575.1 Pteropus alecto | reverse complement strand
CCCCGCGCCCCCCGCACCCCGCTGCAGACTTGCCGTTTCATTCCGCGTCAGCCCCGTTTCTAGGCGTTAGAGTCGCTGCCAAGCTCCGGCCCCGTTCCGAGGCTGAGTCCCCTAAATTCAAAGTCGGGGCGCCGAGTGTTCATCTGACAACGTTAGGATGAGTACGCGGGACCGGGATCCAACAGCGCGGGGGCCCCCAGCACTGCGCGATTATTTTTCACTTTTTTCCGGAGTAACAGATGGATCCGTCTTGTGACTAAAGAACACGAACCATACTTGGGGACACTTTTTGATATAAAGTTATTAGCTGTGTCGTATAAAGATTAGACGTGGTGTCGACTTTTGCTGTGAAGGCTGGAGATATTCGGGGGAGTGATGTATAACGCCCCCCATTTTAAAGCGTGAAGGACCCTGTTCTCCTCTCTCTCCGGCACGTGAAGCGAGTGTCGCCCCCGAGGAACTCGGCAGGGAAGGACGGGTGTCTGCCCAGGGTCGGAGGCGGCCGCAGGCCGCGGGTCTCCCCTCGCCCCCTCCCCGCTTCGTGCGCGACTTCTGAGCCCCACGGCCTCAGCCACGCCTCGCCACGCCTCTCCCAGTTTGTCGCCCGAGGCCACCGCCGTCCTCAGTGCTGTGCCAAGCGCCTGGAGGAGCCCCAGGGACCGCATGGCACTGCTGTGACCTCCAGGGCGGGGCGCAGAGCACTGTCGAAGCCGGAGGAAGGGGGCGGAGCCCCGACAGGCTACAGGCGCGGTGGCCGTGGTGCGGGTGCCGAAGGCCAGTAGGGGCTCCAGCCAGTGCCCAGCACACCACACGTGTCACCTCGATTTGCCAAGAGGAGGACCCGAGTGCTGATGCGGGTCACGGAGAAGCGGTGACCTCACCTCTGTCACAGGGCAGCTCTGGGGTCAGGCCGGAGCCCTGTCAAGATGAGCGTGGTCTGCCCGCCGGAGGGCTCTGCTCCGTGGGACAGCTCAGTGGGAGAGAGGTGGCCGCAGTGTCACAGGCGGTGTGCAACGAAGTGACACGGTGTGACAGCCGGACTCACGGAGGAGGGAGCACCGCCTGATGGGGGGTCCTGTGCCCAGATCGCCCTCCGAAGGAGACGGAGCCAGATCGCCTGCTGGCCAAAGGCCGCGCTGTGCCTGAGGGGCGGTCACAGGCCCGCGGGGATGGCCCACGTCTCCAGGTCCTGGGCTGCACACGGTGGCTCTGTGCACGCAGTCCCCTGGTCCCTTCTCCTGCTCTGCGATGACCCGCATCACGTGCTTGTAAAGTGCCTCACTGACCGACTACAAGCACATCTGCCACCCCTCGCCTAAGACGGCGCCTCTCTGTCATCCGTGTGGCAGAGAGCGGGGACCTAGTGTGCTGGCTACAGGTGAGAGCGGATGACACCTTTGTTAAGATGGCCCTGAATTTTAAACTCGTCTTCCGCACGCACAGAAATCAGTGGACACACCCCCTCACCCCCACCCCACTTCGCGCCCTGCGGCGGCCACCATCAGAAATTCTGTTCCTTGCGTTCTGGAATTGTGCCTATTAAAATGCAAAAGCCCAGAGGAGCTAACACATTAGGTACCTATTAGTAATTAACGCCTCATCGGGAATTAGTTTTCAGACCCCTTCTTCCTCAGAGCGTCTGGGAGGGCAGGGCTGGCTCGGGAGGAAGTGACAGACGGCGAATGAATGAATGAATGAATGAGTGAATGACAGGCGAATGAGTGAATGACAGGCGAATGAGTGAATGACGGACGAATGAATGACGGAGCGCTGTAAGAAGCGGGGCGGAAAGATCCGGGTTTGCGCGTGGATCCCGTGGAAGGCCAGCAACGCCTGCGCGCAGTCCTGTCGTCCTCGTGGCCAAGGGGATGCACGCATCGCTCAGGGGACTCTGGGCACCCGCTTGTCACGCCTGTCACAATGAGGAGGCGGCGGGGGCGGAGGCTGGGCGTGGCTTCTCTGTTTCAGCGAGGGGTGCGGTCTTCAACGTCGGGGACCACGAGTGAGAGCCAGCCTCGCCGGTCACGGGCTCCATCCTGGAACTACAGCTTTCACCTCGGTGACAGGAAGGAGGCAAAGCCCTGAACACCAACACCGTAAACGCAGCCCGCATTGGGGCCCAGGCGCCTGCGAAACGCACCGACCCCCCTCACGGCAGCACGCAGAGCCGCTCCCCACGCCCCGGCCGCGCCCCCAGCTTCTCTTGTTTCTGGCTCTTCCTGTGTCCTTAGCACAGCAGGGCCCTAGTCAGTGCTCAGTGACGGGCCTGTCCCTGATGCCCGTGGCGCCTGGAACTCGATTATTTTTCATTTCTTGTTAAATTTCACAACTCTTGAAACGCAGGTTAAAACGGGCCCCCTCGTGGCGGCAGCGAGAACCCCGCATCCTCGGCCCCGCTCAGCTCACAGCTCCCCGAAATAACACGCACATGCAGACAAGCCAGCTCCACGCACACACACGCCTCACCTTCCTCCTCCGTGTCAAGTCCCTCCACAAAAAAAATAACAGGAAAAGGAAAAGGAAATTCAATCTACTGCACAGAAGAGGCGAGTTTTGGAGGGAGGGGCGGATGGGTCCCCGCGGCCGGATGCGGGTGTCGGGAGGAGGAGATCCAGGAGCAGGGCGCAGGCCCTGGGGGGCAGCGGCGCCCGGCCGCAGCCGGGAGCACTCGAGGGCCCCTCGTGGGCAGCGCCGGGAGAAGGGCGAAGGGACCGGAGGACAGCACGAGCGCCCTGCGGGCTCGTAGGCGTTTGTGTTTCTGGTCCTGACGGTGTTAAGGCCACCGAAATGCTTTCCAGACGCGAGCAGGGATGGGTCCTGCACGTGCGACAAGACGATGACCGTCCCCACGCAGGCAGCCGAGGCCCGGATGACCGTCCCGCGCAGGCGGCCGAGGCCCGGAAGCCGCCCGCTGGCTGCTGCGCTGTGTGGGGGGCACACGTGCTCTTAGGAAGGGCCCGGAGCGTTTATTATTCTCGGGATGATTCGTGGTTAACACGCACACGCAGACAAGCCCGTCGCGTGGAGGCAGCTCCCAGGAGCTGTCGGGTAAGGCGCCGCGTTGCCGTAAGTTGCCTGGACAGCGTTCTGTGATTCAGGTGTCCGGGAGCCCTGCCGCCCCGCGCCACAAGCGGGTCCCGGCCGAGAGCCGTGTGTGATGACCAGCACGGGGTCCGGTCCTCGTGGTCCTCCGTGGACGCGCATCAGACGACAGCGCGGGCGGCGTCCCAAACCTGGCGTTAGCCGGGGCGGCTCGTGAGCGCGCGCTGGGAAAGGCGCAGCTGAGCACCTTGCGCGCGGACCTCAGCGGGCGCGGCCGGAGGCCGGGGTCCGCCTTCTGGAGAGGCGGCCTGTCACTCTTGCCCATCACTGACTGTGCCGCCCACAGTTCAGCGCCCATCCACGTGCTGATTAGAAACAGAAAGCAAGGCCTCGGGCACAGGCCCAAGCATTCGGGGCGTCTGGGAGCGAAACGCCGCTGAGTACACGCCAGCGTCTGAAGCTGGGCGGCTGCCCCGGAGAAATGCACCGGAGCCAGACCCCCCCGCCACCCGCGGGGTGGTAGGGCTGCTCCCGGGCCGCTCCGCCCTGGGCCAGCGTGCCCAACGCAGGAGGCCGGAGGCGGGCCCTGCGCCAGGCCCCAGCCAGGCCACACACAGCAGGCGCTGGCTCCTTCCGAGGGTGGTCCACTGCGGCCATGTAAACATCCGGGTTCGGTTTCTGCTTTCTCCTTCACATCTCCCTTTGCCCTCCCCCCTCCTCTCCTTGAAGGAACCATTTCCACCTCGGAATTCCTGACGTTGTAACCAGAGTCGCAACCCTTTTGCAGTGAGCACAGGAGAAGCCACACCGCAGAGAACAGGTGTTTCCTGTTTAATTAGGGATCCGATGACATCCCGTTGACTTAGAGGAAGCGTTAGAGCTACTGAAGTGACGGAGGTATGACGTCGTGGATACGGGGAAACATAAAAAGATGTATCTTGCCGCCAGGGAGCTGAATGACCACGTTTGGTTAGAGTCGCAGGCGCAGGTATTGCGTGGGAGCTGGTCAGCATTCTGACCTGCTGGTTTCCTTCCTCAGCAACGACGGCCCCTGGGGATGGTTTCCGCCAGCGGGGTCCGTTTGCAGCTCCTTGGCCAGGGTGGGCGGCTTACAATCCCCAGGCGGCAGGCAGCATGTCCAGGCCCCTGGCCGGCTGCTCCCGCTGGACACCCAGCTCCAGGAACTTCCATCTGCTACACCCAGGGCCCACGCGTGGGCTGGGACCACGCTTTGACCCTGGTGGCTTTCGTTCTAGCCTCCGAAGCCACTTCTGTGAACAGTCAGAGCATCCAAGACAGAGCAGCGTGTCCTCATCGAACAACGAGCAACATCCGTAAGAAGGGTGCGGTGACAGTTTAATGGTGTTGATGGAAACTTAAGTCTTACTAAGTTGTTGATCATGAAAATATGTGGGATTCTTAGGAAACATGCAGTAAATGCTCCAGATAAAATGTGAATTGGGAAGGCACGTGTAAGAACAAATTGTGTGTGTGCATGCATGTGCCTGCATGCGTGTGAACTGAGACAAGCGGTAAATACGGCCAACCGGACGAAGCCATGTCAGCTTCGTCCCAAAATATGATATTTTATACAAATCGCTGTAGAGAGGCAGTCCACCATTGTTTTCCCCAAGACAGTTAGGTGAGTCACAACTAAGCGGGAAAAGCATTGCTGTCTGGCTGTGAAATTCTTGTGAGACGGCCTTAAGTCTGCGAGGTTGCCTCCCGCAGATTTTGAAAGCGGTTCGGCCATGACCAAAGTCCTAGGTCCAGGCCCGAGCGGTGACAGATGGCAGCGGGGTGGGAAGGAAGCCGCACGGGCAGGCCGTGTCACAACTCCGGGGTCCCTCCCCATGCTCAGACAGCGTTTGTAGCCTCCACTAACATCCGCGCTCTGAATGACACACTTGGTGAGAGCGTGCGACCTGCACAGGGGTTTAGTGACGACGTGACAGTACACGCGGGACAAAACGTCAAGAAAGTCCACCAGAAAAGGCCCAAAGTGAAGAGTTTGGTTGGACTCGAACCACGCTAGGGCGTGAAGCGTTAGACAAGGTCAGTTTTAAAACAGAAGATAAAAGATCAGGGCTGTGCCTTGAGCACACTCGCCTGTGTGACACCCAGTTTTCTCATCTGTAAAATGGGGTGACACTGCCTACCGTGACGTTTCGACTTGCAGATTAGATGGCCGGATCCTTCCTTCGACTGAGAATGAAGGGCACCTGTCACACAGCAGGAGGCCGTGTGGTGCCCAGGGTCGGACAGCTGGACCTCCCGACAGCCCCCACTCATCCATGCCGGCGACAACGTCCTGGTAGGTAAGCCACACTTCCATCCACCAAGTCGCCCCTGGTTTGTCCTCGGCGTGCTTTCCTCGTGGAGAGACACAAGGCCTCTGCTGCCCATCGGCCGTTCCTTGAGCGGACCGCAGTGTGTGCTCTCCCGGCCCCGCGGGAGTTGGCACCCTGGCCCTCACCCGGTCTGAGTGGCCCAGCTCTCCTGCCACCCGGTAATTGCTGCGGCTAATGGCCGCGATCCCCGCCTCCCCCGCGGGCACCTTAATTAGACAGCTCCGCGCGGCCGGCGGACCCCCTCGCAGGCCCGGTCTCCACGCGGTTAAGTGATGCCGGCGATAAACGCGTTTAAATAGAGTTGCTGCTCTTGGGGTCACTGAGCAGGGACACGTTTTACTTTTGTTAGGACAGAAAACGGCTTTAAATTGGTTTATTTATATGGCGCTGCGGCCAGCGCGGAATGGGCTCCTCGGACCATCCTCCCTCAGCGACGGTGAACGGAATTCCGAACCTCTGCATTCGGCGGGGCGCCGACGTCCTGCCAAGTGACTTCACAGTTCCCGTTATTGTTCACATTTCAGATACTTTCATAAGAAAGGGGGAGCGGGGAACCCCACTAAGTACTATAGCGAATGAGAACGCTGCTCTGCCCGCCTCGGTCAAAACACACATGCAGTGAAGACCCACAGCGCACGACTGCGAGGATGCGTGTCCACGGCGGGACCGCGCGATGCCTCCGACGGCGGATGCGGAGGACGCACGTGCGAAACGACGGATTTTATGCCGGATGGGGGCGGGGCGCGCGCCACCTGGGAATCAGCCTCATTCCTCAGTGAGGGAAACCGGCTGGAGCTGGCTAGCCCTCCGGCTCGTAGGCGGTTAGTCTGCGCCCCGGAGTCAGCAGGGGTGCTCAGCTGCTCTCTGTTCCGGGATGGAGCGGGCACCGATGCCAGGGAGCGTCCTCGAAGGGCCTGGCTGGCGCCTGGGACCGCCCCCCCACCCCCACGCGTGTCTTCCCATCTCTGCGTCTGGGTGGGACCTGGCACAGATGCCAACCGCAGCAGGTTAGACTGATTGAGACTCCAGAATCGAGTGCTGTCAGCATAGGGCGGCTTGTTACCCATTTGCGAACGTCCCCTAGAATGTCACCACATCGTAGTAGGATTAAAAACATTGAATCAAGCCGTGACCTTTCAGCCGAGGAAGAAGGTTTTAACCCTGAAGCAAAATTTATATTGAGTGTCACCTGTCTCTTAATTTAGAGCTCTCTGTGATGCAGCAAAATGTAGCATTATTTTCTTAACTTTCCTGGCTCCCAAATTCATTACGTGGGAGTGATTTAAATCGCGTGTTCTGACTGCGCATTCTGGGGGTGACCCTCCACTTCGCACTGCACACTCAGCGCCCGAGGCTGGGCGCCAGCCCCGCCCTCCCCCCCTGCCCCCCCATAACATGCCGGTCTAGCTGGGCTGGCCGCTCCAGTGAACGGTGGGGTAAATTAACCCCCAAAGGGTATTCAGCACAGATAAGCCTCACTTCTTCGCCGCCTCCCAAATTGATGAGCAGCTTTCGCAGATTAGAAGCCCCCCAAGTTCATGGCAAGCGGCCGTGTCTCTGCGTTGCAAAGGCTGCGCGGGGAGCTGGGAGGCAGAGGCGTTGCTAGGGAAGAAAGACTCAAATTTCCAAAAGGAGGAAATAAAAAAAGAAAAAGCCAAGGAAAGCTCCCCAAACAATGGTGTCCCAGTGACAGCAACTCTCTCCTAACAGCCTCGAGTGTTTAACATATTGAAACAGTTCATCTTCCTCCACGAACTTTAATAAGTCTGCCAGGTGAGAAGCTGTGCCCCATGCTTCTTCATGTTGTCCCTTCCCTCCACACATCCATTCTGCTCCCTGCCTGGCGCTGCTCGGCCTGCGCGGGGCCCGCGGCCCGGTTATTGCCATCATCAATAACCGGGCCGGGCTCGTCATCCCTCAGCCTCCGCGGGACCGCCAGCATCTAATCAGAGCCTTGCGCCGGGATGGCTGATCAATGCACAGGCACCTGTTCCCTGGATGCGGCGCGCCCCGCTCAAGTAACGTGACATGGGGACAAATATGATTTTGACCGGATCATGTCGAGTAACAAGAAACGGACCTGGAAAACTTCCCTTTGGGGCCAATTTGCACAGAAAACCAATTTTTCCACTTGGGACGAACCCCTTTCTCTGCTCGCCAGCCTCGGTGCTGGGAAATAAACACGAGCCGTGTCGGGTATCACGCCAGCCATGTCGGTTTAAGAAGTTGTGCTTTTTCATGTGTATGTCTAAATATTGATGCGTTAGAAGGAAAATTCCAATACTATATTTTTTTCCAACAGGCTCATAAATACACATTTACCTCCAATTCTAAATTTGGGATTTTAAAATCTTCGCATGTTGATATTCAGATAATAAAGACTTAGGATCGTCCGTTCCTTCGTCCACGGCAAAACGTATACCTAGGATGGCGTGGCTTCTGTCCCCACATGGCAGCGTGGAGCCACCAGAGAACTCTGATCATCGCGCTTCCAGGCCTGGTTGCGCTGGTTACAAACACGGTTTTAACAGCTGAAAGCGTTATCACTTAGCACGACGTTTTTAAAGGCAATAGCGTGGTTGAGCATAGTAAGGCTCCTTCATAAAACGAACATGGGAGAGCAGGGGCAGAGCACGATGACGTTCTGGTGGCCGCAGAGGCGGGTCTGACTGGCACAGTGGACGCGGCGGTCCCGAGTTGAGAAAAACAGTCCCACAGTGCATAGCAAAGACCCTAGAAACCCCGCTGAGAAGCTCTCGTGCCAACCGCACGTGTTTGCAGCTGCGTGTGCACAGAGCGCACAGTAATGTGAACGAAGCGATCGTCAGCATTGTGAAATTCTGCATTAGTCCTATTAGCACTAATATTTGCGGCTGCTACAATAGCAGATGGAAAAACATTGATCCACATGCAGAAATCGCATTTAGAGTAGACCAATGGCAACATTTTGGCTGTAATTTTTCAAACGATGTACTGTATTGTCGGCTTTCTCCCCAACAAATTATCACCTTTTTTATTTTTTTTTGCAGGAGTCATAAAAAAATGCCTCAGGGCCTTTTCCGCTGGTTTGCTTTTGGTTTGAGTTTTTGATAGTGTGGGGCATTTCTAGCTTCAGCAAGGTCTCTGAGTTTTTAAAGTCAAATACTATTTTTAAACGTAGACAGAGCTCTTTCCTGATGCTAACGCTCTGCACACACTGAGAAACAAATGCCACGCGGGGTTCCGGGAGGTGTTAAGTGGCCCGGAGACCTCAAACGACTATAAAGGAAAGATGATAGGCCTGGTGGTCTAATTCTATTTAATACCCATTGGGCTTATTATAACCCTTTTAGTTTTTTGGAGCAAGTTATTGAAAAAAAAACCAATTTCTAGGAATAAGAGAAACACTCAAAATTATACTGAGACCCTGGGATTGTAAATATTACAGGGTTAATACTGATGATAATAGAATCTAAAAGGCCACTTAAAAACTACCCGTTCTCCACTTAAGCCACACTGATTAATCACAGCGCTGCTATCGACACATGGGGATAAAACCCTTCCACTAAGCTTAACTGTGCTCGTGTATGATTCTTCACGGCGGAGACATAGAGACCTTCTCCGCCAGGTGAGCGGATAAGACCATGATTACCATGGGTCCCACGGCGTATAACGCATAGCCGAGCAGAGGGTCTGAGCGACAGTGCAAATGTGCCAATTCAGAAATCACTTGACTTTTGAGCTTGGATTCAATGTCAGCAGACAAAATTTAAAATTCAAGTTGTGATTCATATTGCAGAGTATTCTAAATTAAACGTGGGATTTATATTCTTAGCCTGTGGCAGCATCCCAACTTTTAAAGTAACATCTCAATTAAAACTGAAGCTTGCAAGAGCAGCGACATATTTAATTCGGCATGACACATAGGAGAGATTTAGGCGCAGCAGTGACTTTCTGGCAGGGTGCAATGACGTGTCTCTTTGAGCTTTTTCAATGTCATGTAAGCCTCTCCTGGGAGTGGATTTGTTCGAACGCGTTTGAAGTACCAGCGTGTGCTTTCCCAGTATGTCGCTTGTGTAGGAAATGGGAACTCTGGGAAGGACCGGGAGCCCTGACATGGGAGCCCTTGCCTCTGCGGGTGGGGACGCAGTGGGGACAGCCCTGTCCCATGCCCGCGAGCCCGCTCTGGGAACTGGTGCGGGATCTCTGAGGGTCAGGCGGGGTCAGACCTTTTCCGACCGGTTTCGATGTGGTCTAATACAAAGCAGGTTCAGAGTTTTCGTTTATGAGGAATTGTGGGCCATTTCGAAGTGGTACCTGCCTGATCGAGGACAAATTATGCATTTCTTACTATTTTTGAACAAGCAGCACCTCTATCTAAGGCAAATCAACCTCTGACCAAATTCCGTTCCTTCTGCACAGATTACCCTAAAAGTTAACGGCCCGAGGCCGTTAGACTAGACCCGACCGCCTCCCGCGGACCCCGCTGCCCAGGGGACCATGGGCGGCTGGGGACCTGCGCGGCTTTGCCGTGCGGAATTGTCTGGGCGTCGCCTGCGCCTCGGGGTCAAGCAGCGGTCCAGTGCTCCTCGCCGGCACTTTGCAGGGACGACCAGGCGCACGGCATAGTGACCTTCCAGGAGCGCGGCGCTAAGCCAGGCCCGGCCTTTGCCACCCTGTCCCTCCCGAGGCTGCGCATCCCCAGAGGAGGAGTTTTCCCTCTTTCTGAGAAGTTTCTGGGGAGACTTGTAGCCGCGCCCCTGTGGGCGCGCTGAAGCGCCCAACAAAGGCCGGGTTAGAGTCACGTCTTCAGGGTGCAGGCGTCCTGGGGCGCCGGGGATGCGGGGGACAGCGTGGCTGCTCCAGGACGAAGGCAGGACCCACTGCGCCCACACCAGGCTGGAGCCCCCTGACGAGGGCGCCTTTAATCCCCCGGGGTCGGAGACTGCGGACCCCATGCGGTCCCGTCCTGCTGCGCTGGTTTCGTGACATTCTGGCGTCTGGACTTTGGACATGAGTCCCCTTTCCTTAGGGACTCTCGGAGCATTTCTTGCTGCCTGCAGTGACACCTACTGCCGCAGGGACCTTCGGCCTGGGCGGAGCGAGGCAGAGCCGCGGGTGCCCGGCGGGGGCGGAGTGAAGTTGTGAAGTGGCCGCTGGGCCAGCAGCTCCCAGGCAGGAAGGCGGCGGCGCGCGCAGGCGCAGCGTTGGGCTTGGACGCTGGCTGCGGGTCTCAGGCAAGGGACACGATGGACAAGGGACAGGATGTGCTCCGAAGCCGGTAGCCCGTCCCTGTCCCCCATCCCCGCTCCCCGCCCGCTCCCCGTCGGGTTTGCACGGCCTTGGGATGAACTGCCACCTGATATGCAAAATAATTATTCCAAAGCCACCACATTCTGCATAGAGTTAAATGGAGTTTTGTTTTTTGTTTTTTGTTTTTTTAAAAAAATACACAAACACTGTTAATTTTCTCTGAGAAAATTACAAAGCTGCTACATTTAAGACTATGTTATTTTAAATCACCATCTTCGTGACCTCCTCAACCTTGAGAAATGCCGGGGAGCGTTTAAACTGGAGACCGATTCCCCAGCTCTCAGTCTGCATGCCGCCACCAGCAACCCCAGGACTGTGTCTGGGATGGGTTTTCCTCCTCGGCTGTGTTACAGTAATGCCAGAAGGAGCAACGACATAGCCATAATTTTTTTAAAGTAGCTAAATTTTTAAGTGCTTGTAGCTCACACCGCGAAGCGACAGCCACCTCGGGTCGTTCTGCCACCAAAGGCAGCTCTGACGCTGGGCGGCCCTCGGCCCCCGCGCCCTCCGCCGGCCGGTCCTCGCCAGCACCGCTGGGCGTCGGTTGCATTAACCGTTGACAAAGAACCCCGCAGGAGACAGGATGACCCTCTCCCTGTGTCATGTGCCCTAAATAAAGCACTTAAAAAAAACAGAGGAGATTTTGTTGGTCATATTTCCGATGAAACAAGCAACGAATTCTTTCTCATTTTCATTTTGAAGACAAAATCAGAATGTGGGAATTTCCAAATCCGAGCTAGTTTTTTGCAGGATGTCTGATCAGCTGACACATGCGCAAACATATTTCATGCATCTCGCGGATTCGAGGCATGTATAAATCTCGGATGTATAAAGCAAGAGCACTAAACATAATTTAAACAAGTAATAAGAACTTCATTTCCCCGCACGGCACACGCATCATCACTCTGTCTCACAGTAATGTGACTTCGTTTGCAATTGCCGTCCTTAAAATCTGACAATAGAAACCCGGCGTCACTACAATCACCGAAGTTGAGAAGAAGTTACTTTCAGAGAACCAATTATTGTTCATTACTCGATAGCACCACCACATGGAGTGATATCTGAATATAATTCGGCTGCTGTAGACTCAAGACGCTGTCTGTAAATAATGCTCCGTATACTTCCACGAGGCAGCGGAGAGATGCCGAGGCTTCTCTCTGGCGTGCGAAGTTCAAAACATTCTCTTGTACAAATGGCGACGTCCCATTTCTGAGAGCTTGAATGCATTGTAGGAGCGACAGGAGAGCCAAACTGCTTTATTCCATCAATAAAAAGGGAGCCATTTGGTAAAAGGATGCATTCCACATTTTCTATTTAAATCAGTTTATAAGAAGCAGATGTTAAGCTTTCCTTGGTAAGAGAAAAAGGGAGTTATAAATGAATGAAGCTGGTCTTTCAGGTCTCTTAGTCTTGAAGATACTCATTCCTCCGCCCTCGGGGCATTGGTGCTTTTAGTAATAACCAGAATTGGGGATTGTATGATTAATGTGGATGGTCCTAGCACCGAGCCTTTAAAATATCCGAGGCCAGTTTAGGGAAGTTAGCCAAATTAAACGTCAGTTCTGAAAACACAAGCCCGCAGAGGATCCAAATCAGATTAACCAGAGAATCTTCAGGATAATAATCAGCATGTCGGAGTGTCTATGAAAAACACAGCCTGGGCGGCCGGTCCCCGCTCTAACGAAGCGTCTGTGACTTGAGATCTCATGGTCTCTGTCAGTCGGCTGGCTGTACAGTGTAAATTGCCACTCGAGCAAGTTTGAGGACACCCCTCTCTCTTTGTGGAGGAGGTTGGAGTAAACTGTGGTGACGATTAACACCAGAGCCTCAGCTGGGAAGCGAGGCTGTTTCTAGAAGGTTCCACCCCCCCCAGCACCCCACACCGTGCACCACATTCAGGGCGCTGCCCGCTTCCATTGTCAGCAAAAGAGCTTTAATTAAATGCCGGGCCTGGACAGTCTCGCTGGAGGCTTTTGTGGTCAAATGCCTGTGGGAGCCGGCCCGGTGTGGGGGTGCTGCTGGTTCTGCGGGGGGCCCTTTGAGCTCCTTCTTAACGACCTCCAATCAGCTACCTAACTTCAACACTATTTTTCCTTAGACTGCATTAATGAATCCAATAAATAAAGCATTGTATCACCCATCCAGGATGGACATTCATTTTAGAACAAAACATTAATCAATTTAAATTTATGTACTAATGCAGACACAATCAATTTCAACTTCTTATGACAATTAGCAAAGCTTTTGCTACATCCCTAAAACACACTGACCCATCAATTACGGTTTGCATCAAAGTAATGCTAATGACACCTCCTTCTTCCTTAGGCTGTCGGCGACCCACCTGATTGGTCCATTTGAATGCAGCAAATCAATTAATATAAATTATACATGCACGGAAAGATGGGTTAATATCATAAGTTAATTTAATTAATTGTGTTTGATTAAATGAGGCCCTTTCATTAGCCTACTTAGCCATGGACCATATATACATCATCATAATCCTTTTATAAGCCCCGTGGCCCAGACACAGAGCTGACATCAGAGTGTATTCAAATTACCAGCCTCAGCCATGCAAACCTCTCTGCATAATTAACAGCTCAAGGAGCTGCAGTCAGTTAAGCTGAAAAGAAAACCGTGCTCATCAACCTCTCTGATACTGTTTAAATTGAAGGTGTCACGGGTAAGACAGAGGTGAAGAGACAATGGTAATTAAAAATTAAGAAGGGCCAGGAGGGGGGTCGCGAATCATGGCAGCAAAGCGCAAAGCGGACGGAGGCCCAGGCTCTTGGCCACGTGGACCGTCTGGGCGTGAGGCCCTTCTGGGCCCCCGCGTTCTGGGCGTGCCAAACGCGGAGGGTCTGCGGGATCGGGGGACACGGAGCGTCACAGGGAGTGGGGGTGAGGGCTGAACGCCGAGGCGACTCCATCGGGAGCAAATGCAATCGTAGCATGGCGCTCACCACAGCGAACCTTCGCCATTACCCCGTAACGGACGGGAGGCGCGTGGCGCCCTGTCTGTCTGCCCCGCGGCCGTCTGCACACCCGCCACGTCCTCGGCCGCGGCCCAGCGCCAGGTGTCTGTCCGGCTGCCCTCCTGACACTCGTCTCGCTTCTGAGGGCTGCGTTCGTTAAATGGATTTTCCCGCAGACGATGTGGCAGAGCCTTGACATAAAATATAGGAATGTCTGATGGAAGTTATTCATCCCTTCCTGGTTCGATGCACAGCCTTGCAGGGCCGGTGTTAACTCACACTGGATCAAGCACGACAAATAGCACGGGAGAGGCGGGCTGTGCAGGGCGGCGCCGGGCCGGGCTGCCAGAGCCAGGGCGACGAGGCCGCCCTGCTCGGGCTGTGGCCGCGGGAGTCAGGCGCAAGGCAGCACCCGGCAACCCCACGGAGGGTTCAAAGCACGACCAGCACAGGGACCCAGAAGCAGCAGCTGGAATAAGCGTGCGTCGGCTTTGCAGCAGCCGTCTGAGCGCGGGCTGCGTTTTGGGTACTTGGAAACCGCTGTGGCAGCGAACACAAGGGGCCCGGACTCAGGGACACTCACGCCTTCCTTGGGCAGGGACGTGCTCGTGCCGTCGTCCACATACCTAACGGTGCGTCACACACAGACGCCGCCGTCCCAGAGGGGACAGGCACTCGTCCACAGAGGCATGCAGCGATCCGATGCCCATAGCTGGAGGGAGGGTGACAGAATGGGCTTAGCACGTGATCGGTTTGGGCAGTAAGAAGTGACTTGCTCCTTTTCATGCCCGCTGACCAAAGCTGTGTATTTCTAGGCAGACGCTCTGCTGCGAATATAAAATCACGCACACGCGCGCACACACTACATACAACACGTACGACACGCACCTGCATCTGTGTGCACCACCCCGACCTCAGCCGTCCGAACCCCTTCTGCAATGACCATCATTCTTCACAGGGAAGGTGACAACACACAGCGGGACCTAGTGTTTCGAGGCACAGCTCAGCTGCCCAGAAAGCGCTGGCTGCAGGCCTGGCCCGCCGTGTGGCCTCGGGCGCGTCCCGCTGCCTCTGTCCCGCCTCGGTGAGACTGGGTGGGACATGCTAGTCCTCCCCGCTGGGCTGTGTGGGGACAGGTCCGCGCAGGACAGTGCCGTCGGCCCCAAACGAGTGCCTGTCCCCCTCATTGTCGTCTGCCCGTTCCCCTCTCCCAGCACAGATGGCTCGGCCCCGGACCCGACCGCGGTCACTCGTGGTGTGGAGCCTCAGCACCTGCCCGTCCGGCGAGCTTGGCCCACGTCGCCTCCCGGCCACTCCGCTCCGTGAGTCCCTCCGTCGGTGGCCCCCGGCGTGCTTTCCTCACCGCAGGTGGCCAGGTGCGGGAGCCTCGGACCGGGAACGCACGTCCGCTGGCCTGCTCTGGCATCTCCTCCCGTTCCCGCAGCCCGGATGAGTGTCCTGGACGGGTGTCCTGGACGGGTGTCCTGGTCGGCACTCAGGAGGTGCCCCCACCTCTAAGGGAAGGGACGAGGACGTGAACGTTTGCTGCACAATTGTCCTGTGGCCACCCCGGGAAAAGCGTTTTGATCCGATCACGTGATAAATGTATTAGTCCTTTGGCGTCTGAGTCCCAGAGCCAGGCCCAGCCACACCGGGTCCTGGTTAAGAGCCTGTGCCCACACGGCCACCGCCACACAGCAGGACACGTGGCGAGTTCCTCAGCACAGGATTCAACAAGTTATGTCGACTGCAAGAATAATTCGACACATGAATGAATGAGGAAACAAATGAAAACATTTCTTTCAAGCTGTTCTTTTCTACGGGTTATACGATGTCATAGGCCTTCGAGAGTGACCCCGAAATCTCATTCATGACACACCCTCCCAGTGAGAGTTCAGTACAGCTGTATTAACCCTAGGAGTAGAACGTAGATTTTTCAATAAGATGATTCAAATACACGGTATCTTTATTTTTTGAATCAACTACGACTAATATAGACCTTAAGGACTCAGGGAAACTAGTTTTAGGGTTTCTGTTCCACGTCTTAAAACACTAAAATCGTCAAAAATTTAATTTAAAATTGAGCGGACTGGAATGAATTCTTTTTACGGAGAAACCGTCTGAGCGCCTCGTGCTCGTTGGTTGGGGAGACCCTTCCAGACGCTCCCACTCTGAGCGCCGCTTGTTAGCGGGACGACTCTCTGCCATCAGCAGATGTGGCCATTTTTCCGAATCTAAGAACGGAGGAATTCTCAGCCAGAACAGCAGCTACTTTCTCACTTGTCTGTCTCCATAAAAAGTTTGAAAAGAGAAAGTAAACTCGACGCTTATTAGTTTAGTGTTCGCAGATCACTCATGCAGGAAGACACTGCCACAAACTCCACCCGAGTCTGGGAGGCTTTGGCTCCTGCCCACAACGCCAGGGCGCCTTCTGGTTCCAGGGCCTGGAACGTTCTCTGCCGCACCCAGGAGCACAGGTTTCTCACCCAGCAGGGGACTCAGACGGCTGCCGCGAACAAAGGCTATGTGCTTTCCAAATAAAATTGCCGAATTAAGCCCTAAGACTAAGATTCCTGAACACGGAACGCACGAGGCATTCTAGAGAGAAAAACCTTGATCCGATCGTACGTCACGACACGGAGCTTAAAGAAAAGGCGATGCTAAGGGGCCCCGGCCGTGCAGGACATAGGACAGAGAGCGCGTGCCGGGGGCGGTGGTCGCTGGGCGGTGGTCGCTGGGCGGCGGCCGCGTGTTGACCGCGAACACCATTTAAACGTCCGCAGGGCTCCTGCAGGTACTGCGCTTGCCTGTGGCGGCGAGCGACGCGGCGCCCCACGGAGGGTCACCCGGGACGCTGCTGAGCTGCCCGACCCGCAGAGGCGCTGAGGTCGCCCCCGCGCCGTCCTGCCGTGTCCCTGGGAGCGTGCGTCTCCGGGGACACAGAAGCCAGGGACAGTCAGGCAGATGCCAGGGCCTGCTGCTTCCAGCCAAGACGACGGACGTTTGAGCGAGTTGCCTCAATAGCGTCTTCGAAGCCCTGCCACCGCGTGCAGACACACCTGGGCCAGCGGCTGCCCAGCGCGGCCGAGCTGTGACTCGCCTGGGCGACCCGCCCGAGCGTCTGCTGCGCTGTGGAGGGCGGCGTTTGCGGTCGGATTAGGGAACGAACCATCGAACCATCGGTATGGAAGCCGCAGGACTGGGAAGGACCCCGCAGAGCAGAGGACCCGGGCGGCGCGCGGCGGAGAGTGGCGCCCGCATTTGTGCGTTGACCGGGCCTCCGGTTCGGGACACGCGCGCGTCCCGCAAGCCCGCCGCGTGGGCACCAAGGACCATTACGCAAACCCCTCCCTCCGACGGCGGAAAAATCCTTTGAGCTTCGCTTTAGTATATGAAACACATACATTATTAACTGTTCTTATTCCTAGAAAAACCTTTTCAGAGTCGGTCTCCTCCTCCCGCTCTCCGTTAGGTGTGTGAGGCTCGAGGCTGTCACCAGGCACCGCGCGGCCGGCAAGCGGACCGTTCCCGGCTCCTGCTTGCGCCCCGCTGAGCTGGACTTCACCGGTCAGCGGGTAGAGACGGTCGCCTACCTCGTGCACAGCAGGCCCTGGGTGCCCCGTGCTGAGGGTGGGCATCGTGTGTCCTAGTTGACGTGAATGTTGTCATGTTTTCCAAGGAATTTTTCATTTCATCTAAATTCTTTAATTAATTGGCACAAAACATTCCATTATATGTCCTTACTATCCCTTTAATATCTGCAGGGTTGTAGTGACATCACCTCTTTCATTCCTGATATTTGTGACTTGCATTCTCCTTTTTATTGATTACTCTAGGTGAAGTTTTATCAATTCTATTTTTTTCAAAAAAAACCAATTCTTGCCTTTATGATTTTTTCTGTTTTTCCTACTTCATCACATTCCACTCTATTATCCCTGTTTCGCTTTTTAAATTTAATTTACACTTCTATTATCGGCTTCTTTGGGCTGCATCTTGGACTTTAAACTTATTCTTTATAATATAAATATTTAGAACTATTCGTTTTCATTTAAGAACTGCTATTGCTGTATCTTGCAAATTCTGATATGCTGTGTCTTTATTATCGTATAGCTCCAAATATGTTCTAATTCTCTGAAATTTCTGTTGGACCTGTGGATTTCTTTACCAGTGTCTGGCTTAATTTTCAAATCGTTGGAGATTTTAGAAGTATTTTATTCTTATTGATTTCTAATATAATTCTGTTATAGTCAGATCCTGTATGACTTTAATCATTTTAAATTTATTGAGACTTGCTTTATGGCACCACGAATGGTCTGTATCGGTGAATATGCCATATGCCTTTGAAAACAACGTCCTTAGCATCACTGTGTGTAGGATTCTATATGCATCAATTAGGTTGATTTGTTCACAGTGACGTCTCTATATTCTTACTGATTTTGTTTGTCTACTTGTTTTAATTATAAAGGGAGAGGTATTAAAATCTTCAGCCGTGATTGAGGATTTGCCTTTTTTTTTAGTTCTACTTTACCTCAAATATTTTGAAGTTCCGGTATTACATTATTATATCTTCATGACGTGTTCACCTTTAATCTTCATACAATAAACCCACTTACCTCGTGTCCCATTTCTTCTCCTGGATATTAAGCATCTTGTGTTTAAGTTTGTCTCACTCTCTTATCCGTTCTGACAGTCTCTTCCTTTCAATGGCACTCTGGCCCCATCACCATTTACTGTCGTCAGCGATGGGTTTGGAGTGAAGCTCACTCACATGCTATTTTTTTGTTCCCTTGTTCTTTGTTCCTTTTTTCCTGCCTTTTTTTTTTTTTGGATAATCAGTTTTTACTATGGAATGTTGTCTCTTCTCTTGGGTTTTAACTATTTTTTTTAAGTGATCACTCTTGGGATGAAACTTAACCTTTCGTGGTCATCACTAAATTAACATTATGCCGCTGCAGGTTTGCTGTGAAAATCTTATAATATCTCCCAATTTTTTGTACTAGCATTTTTATCTCTTTCACTTTTATATTTTTTATAAGCCACAGATTATGTCGTTTTCGTGTTTTGTTTTTTTTTTTTAAATTTGCTTTGGACAATCATTTCACTTCAACTAACCTTTAGAAAGCAAGAGATATCTGAGAATATGTTCCTGTGTATTTACCCGTGTGCTGACACATCCAGTGATCTGCATTCATTCCTATGGCTTCCTATTTCACCATGACATTGCTTTGCTTCTGCTGGAGGAATTTTTTTAGTGCTTTTTATATTCGAGGTGGCTGGAATCAAATTCTTAAAGTTTTGCCTATATGAAAACATCTCTGTTTTGTTTTAAGTTTTGAAAGACATATTTACTAGATATTATATTCTAGGTTGGCAATGTTTTTTCTTTCTTCAGAATTTGAAAGCAATTTCTCTATTGTCTTCTGGTTTGAATTGTGTATAAGAAACATCTTTGTTCTTTTGTATGTAAAATGTCTTTTTTCCTCTGCCCATTTATAAGGTTTTCCTTTTATCACTAGTTTTCAGCAGTTTTGCCATGACATACCTAAGTATGGATTTTCCCCATTTCTCGTTTTGGGGGTTTATTGGATTCATGGGTGGATATTCTGGGACAAATTTGAAAATATTTTGCCAATATTTTTTAAAATCATGTGTATTTTTTCTACCCCACTCTCTTCTTATCCCTTGATTTTCCTTCTGGGACTCGAGTGACTTTTATGTCTGTCTGCTTGATACTGCCCCAGGGTCATTAGGCTCTGGGTTTTCTCACTTGTCAGTGTTCGCCTGTTCTCTTTGCTCTCAGTTTTAGGGGCCGATCTCTCTCTCTCCTTTCTGGGGTCCTTCACCTCGATTTCAGCAGCTCTGGCTCCCCCTAACCCCAAACTCTGATTCCCAAACTGCGAAGTGCTGACGCTCGAGCTCTGCCCCGCATGACACAGAAAAGCTTGGAAGTGCCCTTTGGGAAAAGACAATAAAATGTGAATCTGTTTTCTGTAGTTCTGTTCTTTTAGTGAAAAGTTCTCTTCAGTTTCTACTGTTTGGGGTAACTCTTAAGCACCTTTAAATAATCGATTTTTAAGTATTTCCCCCAGAGTTTATAGTAGTCAGCAAGGGAGCCACTAGGATACTGTCGACTTGGCCACTAGTGGGAGCTGGAAATCGCCAGAATTAGCCCTGGCATTTGAAGAATCAAAGCAATTTACAGTCTACCAGATAAGGGGTAAATGAGCACCCACACCCCCAAAGCCCGCACACATCCTCCCCCAGCCGATGCCCACACTGTAGGCGCTGTCACTGCACCTGGCCTGACTGGGCTGTCTCGGCCACACTGGGCCTTCGCTCTTCCTCTTTGTCCCCTGGCCAGGCCCACACCAGAGCTTGACGCACAGACGTGCAGGAAGGTGATGGGAGGCGTGCTTAGGGCATGGGTGGCTTGATGTTAATCTTACATTTTTAAAAAGATGTTTTCTACAAGAATCGGGGTAAGTCCGATTCCGGCACGTATATGCGTGAGTGGGGTTGTGTGTGTATGTCTCGTGAAGCTTGCCTGTGTTGTGCCATTCATTAAAAAGTATCTCCGAGGCGTCTCTCCAGATCCTGTAAAAGTCACGTTTTCATTCACAGCTGCTCTATGAGATAATAGTCCCATCATCGGGATGAATAAATTGAGGGTTAGAAAGATGGCGTAACTTACCAAGTTCCCATGTTTGGTACTAAAATCAGAATTGAAATGCTTTGCAGTCTCACTCTGGAGACTGATGCCAGAATCATTAGGCGACACTTCCATCTTTTCTGCTTAAAATAACGGAGTCCCTGACTGTCCTTAAAGAAAAAACAAGACAGTGAAAACGCCGTAACACCTCCCTAGTCACTCAGCCACCCGTATCACTTTGTCTTCTGAATTTATACTCGTTTTCACATCTAGTTCAAGTTTATATTTTAACATAGAAATTGGCAGAGGGAAATAGAGCTATAAATGAAACCGCAGGATATTCTGAAGCAAAGATCTTTTTAAAGTTTTTAAGCAATGAAACGTTCTCTCCTCCCTCACCCCGTTCCCCCGCCCCCCGCACTCTGAGAAATCGCTGGTGGAAAAGCAGGTAAAACCCACCCAGTGGGGGTCCCCGTGAGCGGCTCTGCCGCTGGGACCGGCACGTGTCCCCCTACTGTTAAACATTTTGTGTGTCTCCCCACGTGGAAACCGAAATGAACAGAACAGCAAATAACAGCACAGCATCTGGGAGATGGTCTGGGCCACAAGCGAGTGTGTCTAGGGAGCCAGTGGCCTCTGAGATGTTGTAGGGAGCTCGGTGGGTGAGGGGACACGGCTGGAACTGACGTCTTCCCAACACGAAGACCTAAGGGTGCACTTTGGTTAGTGTTCAGCCTTCATCTGTTAGATTCTGAGAACTGACAGTGATTAGGATGCACATGAAGCCGAGGTTGCCACCAGAACGTCAGCACGTTACTTTGCAAAGAGAATCGCATCTGTCTCGGGGACCGGAAGTGCCCGAAAGGCCATGGGAGAGCAGTGAGCGGTTCTCGTGGGCAACGCCAAGGTCCTCATTCTGGACTCTGCCCTCCGATGGCCGACCAGAGTCCACTGAGAAGAACGAAATGTTTTCTGTGGGTCTATCGATGTGTCCAGCGAGGTCAGAGCAGAGGATATGAAGCCGACGCGTTCCTTTTCAGGTGGATTTGATTTTCCATTTAACTCTCGAAAGTAAACTATTGCTCTCTGTAATGCTGGGTAATTAGCTTTATTTACCTTGCTAAATTTCATATTACGCGAAGACACAAAACTTGTAATTATCTACTCGTTGCGTGCTATTGAACTCCTTTTAAGGGATAAGACAAATAATATCATGAGATGACGAAAAATATCCCACTTGTAATTTTCAAGAGCTCATCGTTAAGGAGAGAGAGAGAGGGAGGGAGGGAGAGAGGGAGGGAAGGAGGGAGGGAGAGAGATGTCGTGAACAGATGCAGACGAGAAACTTCCGCCCCATGCTGTGGAAAATGCTAAAGGAGCGAGTTCGCTTCAGAGAAACAGGGACAGCGTCACAGAGATGGTTTAAACTGGGACCAAAGAGATGAGCGGACAATTCCAGACAGAGGAGAGGGATGGGGTGTCTATCCTTTCTTGGGGGACAGATGTGTCTTGCTAGGAGTTAATTTCGGTGTCTGGCCCGGGACGAGGGCATCTGACCTCCCACGCAGAGCACGGCCATCCGCTCACTGTTCTGGTTGGTCGCCGGCCCGCTTACCAGAATGCGGTGCGTTTGCGAGATGAAATGAATGATCTCTAAGCTTAAAATCAAGCAGGAGTGCCTTGTCCTATTAGGTGCTCACATTTTGACATTACCCAACGTAGGACAGTCCGTTTCGGGTCGTTTCCCAGGACGGGTCCGCAGGCTCGGACCCCCTGCGCCTCCTCCGGGCCACCGCCTGCCTTGGGTTTTCTTTCCTCGTTTGCGTTTTAGGTCACAGCAGGGACACGGAACCCGTGTGTTGTCAAGTCCCAAACTCAGAGTAAAAACCGAAAACGTCCTCCCAAGCTCACCTGCCCTCCTCGGTGACTCCCTGCGCGGTACCTGCATCTCTCGTCGCGCAGGCTCGGACCCCCTGCGCCTCCTCCGGGCCACCGCCTGCCTTGGGTTTTCTTTCCTCGTTTGCGTTTTAGGTCACAGCAGGGACACGGAACCCGTGTGTTGTCAAGTCCCAAACTCAGAGTAAAAACCGAAAACGTCCTCCCAAGCTCACCTGCCCTCCTCGGTGAATCCCTGCGCGGTACCTGCATCTCTCCTCACGGCTTCAAACACGGAAAACGACAGAAAAGCAGAGCCGGTGTCTCCTCCTTGTCGCGCGAAGCGATTATACTGCGCGGCGCTTTCGGTTCCCTTTTGCGGTCACCCACACGTCTCAGAGATGGATCCGGCCTGTTCCGACCCGAGCGCTGTGGTCTGGCCGCTGCCCTCCCCTCCCCGAGCCTAGGGACGTTCGGGATCAGCCTGGGTTTGCCACTCGGACCTCACGAGGCGAGCACTTGCGGCCAGAGCCCGGTGGGCACGTGCTGGCGCTGCCTCTGGGCCGGGCGCGTGACAGTGGCCGAGTCGTGGAGCCTCACGCGGAGCTCGGCGGCGGAGCTGATGTCAGGACACAGGACACACACTGCGCTGGGATCGCTGGGTCATTCCTACAAAGTCATCTCCGTGTCTCGGCGTTTTGCGCTTTCTAACCAGAGAGCTAAGTGGTTCTAACTACATTTTTTGTTTTGTTTTGTTTTGTTTTTTTTAAATCAGAGAACTCTTTGAGAATTTGAAAGAATTCTTATAGATTTAGCCCCCTAGAATTTTAGAAATATGCTTACGCCTTTATAAGACACAACTGGGAACACAGTTTTCAGAGGGTCATGAACCCTCGGGAAGTCATTAAAATAGACTCCAGATTTCACAGGTAACCCTTGCTCTAATATGTCTACTAAAACTTAATAAATATGCTTTTAAATTTATCTGCTTTTCCACGTATAGTCACATGGATCCTTAAATCACAACCATAACACACGAAAACCATTTGCTTCATATTCATGAACCATTCGGAAAAAAGCAGAACACATGGGCATTGAGGGTTAAGCTTAACAAGTTGGGAACGTTTGTGTTCTCGAGATAGAAAATTCATTCCGTTGGCAGCAAGCAGTTACAGCTATGAGTATGGTGTATAAATATTTTATGAATAAAACTCAGTAATTTCAGCAAAGCGCAAAACAGATGCTTAATTTATGTGATGACAACTGTCTTTGTTACAGGTTGGCTCACTCGTGCTGTTCACATTCAATTTCAAACACAAACCTCTCAGAATCATGTGCTAAAGCTTCACTAATCCGCTCTTGTTACCGGAGCGGGCATAATATGCCTAAGTCTCGCTAATTCAGCAGTGAAAAATAAATTACACCTTTAAGCCAAACAATTAACACTCGCCTTTAAATGCTGCTTGCTAGAGCAGGTAGGTAGAGAGTATGCTGAATTCATCAAATGAAATGACATGAATATTTTCTGACAAATCTCTTAAACCATTTTATGAGTTACTTCTTCCAAGGTTGACATAAATTAACGAGTCTCACGAAACAGAACCCATTCTTCACATCCAGAACACCTCGGCCCCAAGCAAACTATTAGAACCATCAAGAACGCGTTTATTAAAAGGCGGAAGGTGAGTCTAAGCGCGAGGGGGGCGTCGAGGACCACTGACGTTTCTGGAGCGGGTGCACCAAGGCCCCGCCGAAGCCAAGCCGTGCTAGAGGCCCTGCTCCTTCGCGCAGCTTGTGACCCTTCCGCGCTGTGGTCGCTGCCTGCCCCCCCCCCACCGGCTCCCCATCCTGTCCTACTTGCTTTCCCCAAATGCTCCAGTCATACCGACCTACTTGCCACCCCCGTGCCCCCAGGGACTGAGGTCTCAGCTACTTCCCTTCGCCCCGTCCTGATTCACGTGCCATCTACGCCTCCGCCCCACGCGCCTCTCCAGGAGGCCTTTGCTGGCCTCTTCTGCCTTTGCTGGCCTCTTCTGTGGGGAAGCTGAAGCCGCGAGGGACTCTCACTGCCCCTGGGCCACGAGGAGGCACGGGAAGGCGGGCAGAGGCAGTCGCCACTGCGCATGCTCCGTCGGCAGGTGCGCCGGGCTTCACCGGCTCCTGCTTCTGGTACAGAACTTATCTTACTGTTAACTTGGCTGTTAGGTAAAACTTGTTAAAACGAGCAACGCCAGACGTTGGAGCAGGGCCAGTAGGGAAACTGACCACGTGCGAGGAAGGCTGGCTCTCCGCGGGGACGGCGGCAGGCTGCTCGCCGGGTCCCCAAGGACAGCGCGCTCCT
>NW_006436810.1:17967662-17983038 GCF_000325575.1 Pteropus alecto | reverse complement strand
ACCCCAAACTTAGGGCCAGAATACAAAGCGTGGGGTGACCAGGCTCACAAATGGGGCCGCGTGGAAAGTCGGGCATCGGTGCCGGTGTAAAGTTCTAATCGTCTACGCGAAACGCAGGTTTGCACTTGTCACTGAAGAAGAAGAAAACGGCTGAGAACTTCCGCTGGGGCCGCCGTGGTGGCCGCGCACTCGTTCCCGCGCGTCCCTGGCTGGCGCTTCCCCCGCCTCTGAGGCGGACCTGGCGTCGCCGGCGTGCACGCCGGAGGCAAAGCCTGTGCGGACATGCGACCCAGACGCCTCGACTAGAAATAAAGCTGAGTTCACACGCATGTCACAAAGCCGCAGGGCAGGGCGCACTTTTTTTTTTACTAGATTCTTGGGCCCACGGAAGCCTCTTGGACACTCGCCCATGGGAACCGGGACTGAGTCGGAGACCCCAAAGGCCGCGCTGTGACACGCAGCTGACGCCGCTGGAGGAGAAGAACAGGCACGAGAACGCGGCACGCGTAAGACGCGCGGTGCTGGAGCGGCCGCGGTTGATCGCGGTTGATCGCGGTAACGGCGCCTCCTCCGCGGCTCGCCGCCCTCCTTGGCTGCGTGCGCGTGGATTTAATCCTTACAAGAAATCTCTGTTCTTTACATTTTAAACGTGAAGAAAATGAGTCTTTGAGAGAATTAATGACGACGGCAACGTATTAGAGCTTGGAAATGGGTTTAAGTCCCGCCGCGCCGGAACTGGGTCCCCGGGTTCTTAACTGCCCGCTCCGCCCCGCGCGGGGCTCACGGCGTCTGCACGCGGCAGCTGGGGGTTTAGAGGCCCGGATGCGAGTGCCAGCCCCGGGGTCACAGGCTGTGGGTCCTCCTTCTTCTGAGAGTCCTTTCTTAACGGCAAAACGGGATGATAATAGCTGCCTCGTCAGGGCTCATGAAGACTGACGTTTCTAACATTCAGGTGGAGTATGTGGACACAGGTACAGCGCCCAGGATTCAGGAGGCGCACGAGAAGCGCCTTCCTCCTTCCGACCCGTTCTAAATAAGAGGTCGTAATAAATCTATCGTCCGCACACCCGAGCTCCCTGTCCTGTTTGTTCCCAGCGAGGTCTCAGCACCCTTTTTACAGAAAGACTTGCAAATCCTCTGAGATACTGAATTTGCTCCGACTGATTTTCACTAATTTGGTTCCCAGTTAAACATACCAAGAGAGCAGAAATTCTAATCTGTTGTAACGTTTATTCTTTTTCCTACTCTCAGATAAATAGATTAGTATCGTTACGATTAAGTTTGCAAAGATGTGCCCAATGGGTGCACCCAGGATGGTTTGTGATTCTGTGTGTGCGTGTGAGCGCGCGCGCGCGCGTGTGTGTATGTGTGTGTGAGACAGGGACAGGACAGAGAGAGACAGAGAGAACAGACTATATTTAAAAACAGAATAGGACGTAGGCTAGAGTAATATGTCTATCGAAAGGCAAATACCTCCTTTATTCTTTTCATTTCCAAGTCTATACCCTTCCTAGACACACCCATGCACACGCGCACACACGCGTGGCTGCTGGAGATGGCAGACGTGTGAGCTTCATGGTGGTAGCCATGTCACAATGCACACGGATATCAAATCGCCACATCGTACACCTTCAACCTACACCATTTTATGTGTCAGTGTTAATAGATGTGGTAAAAAGGCTACATTCTTTCATAATAAATGTAGACAAAGATATATATTTTACGTACACATTGTTGTCAGTGTTTCTAAAAGTTCGTTCTAACTTTATGTAAAAGAGTAAATTAGTGACTCATCTCTACCAGACGTGTCTTGTTCTGACATTTAGAAAGCCTTGGTCCACGGTGGGACCTTTAGGGAAATGCCAGGCATGGCTGAAGTGGAAATCTCGGCATGGTTCCTGGCATGCCGTAGGCATTCAAAAATTTCAGTTTCGTTGCTGCGCCGACCCCTGGCTGGAAAACGCAGGGTCGCGTGGGTACCGCCTGCTGCGTGCTGGCTCCCGCAGGGCCTCGCTGGCCTCCAGCCTCTGTCCCCTGCAGGATGCCGCCGACCTCTGCCAGCGTGTGAACTGGAGCACGCCGCTTCCTGACGCTTAGATTCTCAGGGTTTTTACCACCTGGAGGATGAAGGTCTGGATTTCTTAGTTCGAACACCAGATCCCTATAATCACCAATAATCACACTCGCTGCAAAGGTGCACGATGCGCGCTGTGTGGGTAAATCCCATCACCGGCTCCCTCAGCAGAGCGCAGAGACCGAGTCCCGGAAGGTCGGCGATTATGCGAAGCCTCAAACCGCATCTTCTCGGCCGCAGGGCCCTGTCCTCCCCGCTCTGGCCTGGGGCCTCTGGTGGCCAGCCTCACCCCACGGTCCCTCTCCAGCTTACGACTTAGCGAATGCTGAGAACGGCACACGGATGCACACGGACGGGGAGGCTCCCCGCCTTCGCCCTCCCTGCCCCATCTGCCCGACGCCGCCCGTCCAGCCCTTCGCCTTCCACCGGACGCCTCCGCTGACGTGGCAGACGCTGCCCTGAGCCTCCGCTCACCTAGGTCACACCTGTCTTCGCTCCTTGCGTGTGTGATGAAGGGCCAAGGAGTCCTACAGGTCGTCGTGTGTGTTTTTACATTTATTTGTTGTCACCTTCTCAGAACTCAGCGTAACTCCTGGCACACGAGATACTTGCAGTACGTGTTCCGTGAATATCACATCTGTTTTTTATAGCTTCAAAAGCATTTAAACGTTATATGACTGAGGTTTTCCCCTCTATCTGTATAGAAGCCCATGATATTTCCATCACAAGAAAAGATTCGCGTTTCTATTAGTCTTGTCCCTTGGAGGGAGTGATTTTGTGCACGTCCCTGAAAATCGAACACAATCACTTTTTTTTTTCATTAGTAGATTTAGAAATATAAGTAATATGACATGAAAATACTTTCAAAAGAAAGGTAAATCATCCCAGAACATACTATGCGTTCACGACATAAATTGCATCATGAAAATCCGGAATTGATTCAAATCTCATCACACAAATACGTGTGTCCATGCACACACAAGCGTGTGCTTTTCTGCACACACACACACGTATATGTGACGTAAAGGGAACGGACACTGGAACTCAAGATAGTAGTTCAAAGCAAGACGACGCTTGAGGTTTCCGATCTTTAAATAATAATTGCATTGTACGTTTAAGAAAAAACAGACTTCCGGTCATGCCTCCATCCAGGCCGTGTGGATGCGTCTGCAGAAATCACGAAGTCACGACTTTCTTTCAAGATTGGTAATAGCGCTGCTCGCAAAATTAAATTAACTCCATACAAACAATTCTTAATTTTAAACATAAAAACTCCGAGAGGTCTGTTGGGGAGGTGAGTCCCCACTGAGTGAATTTAAAGAGACAGCTTTCATTCTGAGGAAGTATAGAAGAAATGCCCACGTCCCATAGAACCCTAAAATTCTTTAAGGGAACAAAACTGGCAAGAACAAAGAAAAAATACGAAACCGAAATGAACTCCCCTAATTCCCTCTCTTAACTTCTATCTCAAATATCGACACGCATTTTTAAATCCATAGTTGCACAAGTCTACTGAGCACCTATGCTCTTTCTAAATATTTTATTTCAAATTTCCTTTCATGTTTTCGTAAACATTGTCAACACCATGCGTCCCGTACTGATGGAGAAGCCAGTACCCAGCTCATGCCGCCGGGCTTCAGATGGCAGCTTGGGACAGTGACCTCAGGATCTTCAGGGCCTGGCTGCTCTGAGCGGTGTGTGGCTGTCCCTCAGCTCTCCTCGTGGTCTGGAGGTGGGAAAGAGGGCACGTGGGCCCCAGGACACGGCTCCCAGTGGGTCTGCATCCCGCCAGGTGGCAGGGACAACGCCCTCCCCGCCTGGACACTGATTAGAAAACTCCGAATTCGTGTCAATTATTTGCACACTTTTTAAATGAGTAAACCGTAGATTTGGTAACAATACGCTCATTTGGACAAGTAGGACAGTCACAGACAATGCTCTGAGTGAAGAAGGACACAAGTGACTCGCATCGTGTATGGCGGTGACAACTGTGACATCACTTTTTACGTGCTTTGTTACTATTGTGATAGATTTCTAATAATTAAATAACAAGCACACTTTTTTCTGAGCAGAGTTTTCTTTTTAGCACAATCACCTACTCACTAAAACGCCTCCTGACTTTTGCTGCGTGGTCGAGTTGGGTCTCGCGGGTTCAGGAGACACTCGCCCCGCGAACTGTGGGAACGGGGACGCTGCACAGGCCCAGCATGATGACGAGTAGGGGTCCCGCGTGCGTGGTGACCGGCGTCCCGCAGGCTAACACGGCTACAGAATTCATACAGGTTTTTTCCAGCGCTGACGACGTGCCAGGCTCGTTGCATCCATGGACTCGCTGAATCCTCAGCTTCGGACTGAGGTCCTGATCCAATGTGGAGGGAGACCCTCTTTTGTTGAGCTTATCCATTGAGCACTTATGTCATATTTTCTGTTCTAAAATGTCCCTTGGTTTTTGAGGGCATAATGGGTATTAGGGCATGAGATGCTGGATCTTACTGAAATGTTCTGTTTTGAAGACTTCCTTCCACGCCGATCCAGTGGGAGACCCGGTGACTCCTCACTACTGCTGGGCATGGGTCCGAGTTCGTGCTCCTCCAGGCCTCTGCTGACGGGTGGGAGGGTGTGTGCCCATCACCCTGGACAGTGGCGAGAAGCCTGACCCTCCCCTGGGCCCCCCGCCCCACCCCGACACCAGCCCGGGGGAGAGTGGAGTGCTCATTACGGTGGCGGGGAAGCCCGGGCTGTTTTCCGGTGTCTGCTGGAGCAGAGCCATCACCGATTCAAAGCTGTCCGTCCCGCTAGCCGCCTCTCTCCGGGTCCTTTGGCCGGAGACCGCAGGCTCCTCCTGGGGCTGTTCTCCCGTTAGCACGTGTCGCCGACCTTTCGGCTCCGTGTCTGGGATCTTCGAGGCAGAAGGAAAAGCCGGGGGCCCCCCACCTGGGCCTCCCCAGTCTCAGACCCCCGGACGGCCTGTCTCTTTCTCGCCACCCTTCGGCGGCCCTCAGGTGTTCCACATGCACTGTCCAGAGTGATGAGCTGCACGGCGTCCGCTCCATCGCCCGGAAGCAGGAAGCTTTGTGCATTTGCTTTTAAAGTCACAGACGGAAAAACAACCTCCATATTTAAAGGAACTAACTCCTTCCCAACAACATGGCATTGCTGTGTCACCGTGGGAGGGGTTAGCTGAAATCTGCATCGGGGTCTGTATCCATCTCCCTATTTACATCCAGATCTACATCGATATTCCTATTTACATTCGTAGCCACTCACAGACATGGATATGCGCCTTTGTGTGCCTGCGGGTGTGTAACGAGCATTCGAAGCATCTTCTGCCTTCTTACTAAAGCGCGTGACGTCTACTCCGTGTGTACTCACCAGAAAAACGCCTTCATGGTGGCCCCAAGCCTCACGCTTCTGCTCCCATCAGGTTTAACATACTACGAATAGTAACGGCATCTAGGCCGATAAGTTCACGAGAAGAAAACCTGCAATGGTGTCTACTTTCATACAGGAAAAAAATCAAATCGAACATTTTCACTAAGCGGAATTCAAGAAGTGGCCACAGACACCTTTTGAGGTTCCCACAGCACCTTTGGAGCAAAGAAGGGCCTGGTCTCTCCCCCAGGACACGGAGGCTGGTGAAAGGAACAGAGAGGGAGAGAGAGAGACACGTCTAACGCAGCGACATCCATTTCCATTCGGCGAATAAGTGGCCGCGATCATCCTGATGACACACGTGCTCGGTGACGCCGGCCGGCCGTGTATCGCAGGTGGAGCATCTGAAGTTTGGGAGGCGTGTTCCCGCCGCGGCATCTGTGGGATCCCCGGTGAATTTAATTTTTCAGTTTTTCTTAATGACGAATCCCCGAGTTCGAAGCAAAAAGGCAAATAACTGCTTATGAGCGCGATGAGAGTCTCTCGGTTTCCAAACACATGTGCTTGTTCCCTGTCACGTTTCCTTAACCCCGGAACCTCCACGCCACGTATAAATGAACTTGTCTGGAATTGTTTTCTCCCCCCAAATTGCAGCCTATATTTCTGTAGCACTGATGCAATTATGCCACCTCGATTGCCTTGCAGGAGAGAGCAAAAAAGAACACAAAGCAAAACTTTGTGTATCGGGAAAATAAAGCCCGGAAAATTGCCTGTGACACGCGCGAACACAAAGACAGCCAGGCTTCCCCAGAAAGTGGACAGAATAAAAGTAGACAGTTTCTATTAACAATAACAAGACAAAATACAGAGGCCCTTTATCTCTTAAAATGTAAATTTATACAAGGATCCATGCTGCCCTGCTGTAAATATCAAACACCCCTTAAGACCATAGAACAAGAATGAATTGATTTTCCTCCGAGCCACCGCCATCTGCAGGTCCTCATAGCTTGGCATTACATCAATGCTAAATTAAAAATCCTACACTCCAAAACCATACGGGAGATTTGCGAGGTTCAAGCTGTTTATTCTTTAAATTATATGATTGATTTTCTATGTTCATATCTACTCTATCTGAATCATTTTTCAAGTTTATTCAATTGATTTCCTAGTGTTATGTGTTGCTCCCTCAATAACCTTCTTTAGTGCATATCAGCTTTATATCTGTTCTCATTTACATTTATAGGCCGAGAGCAGCTGAAAGTATATTGATTTTCTTCGAGCACTTTGGTATACAATCCCTAGTTATTTGTGATGAATGCTCTTGCTCATTTATGGTATTAAAGTCTCTGAGAGGAAACCTAATTCGATTTGCATTCATTTGGGTCATCTGCCCTTCAGAGATGCACGCCGGTGAGGCTGGCGGCGACGAAAGTCATAATTTAGCGCAGCCGAAGCCGGTAACGGGGTGAGGGGGGCTCCCCGACCTGCGAGCAGCGCACTCGCTTCATCTCACGATTCTTATTAACAGCGTCACACCGCTTAGCACGTCTCCGTCACTGGACTTGTGTTCGATAAGGCGGCCGTGACTCTACCTAGCACACAACGGACGCCCAGGCATGGGGCGCTCGGGTCACCGGACAGCGCGCTCGTGTGGCCTACTGTGCGACTCATAAAGAGGTGATCCGGGTAAATCATTCAGCGCCTCAGTGTTACCTTCCTTGGGGGGAGGCGGGATGAGAAACAGAGAGAACACCTGGCCGCTGGCCCAGGGGGCCGAGGGTCCCATGTGGATTGCCGCGTGTTTGCCTGGCTGAACCCGACGCGTGAGCCAAGGTCTGAGCGCTCATGCGTCTGTCAGCCTCACAAACGCGGCCGGCTGCCCGCGGCCCGGCTCCCATGGACAGTGCTGGCCGCAGGGGATCCCCTGGGGGGCGTCGGGTAGCGTCTCGCAGTGGAATCAGAGGCCGAGGGGCCGGTGGCCTAGCCCTCGCCACACTGGACCAGTCAAGGCGCGCTCTGTGGCCCCGTGAGCAACGGCGGAGGAGCCATCTGCGAGCCTTCTAACGGCCTTCGTCCGTCTCTAAGAAAGGGCCACCGTCACAAAACGCGACACTAAACCAGCCCGGCGGGCCGAGCGAGGCCGCTCCTCCCGAAAGGCGCATCTCCCTGCGCTTCGCTCCAATGGCGACGCTCCCGTCAAGGGCCCTGGATCGTCCACTGTCCGTGGACGTGGCCGCCAGACTTTGAGGGGCTGCGCTTGTTCTCACGGCTGTCCCCCTCCTGCTGGACAGCCCGCGACGCCCCGAGTCCCATTCCAACGTGGAAAAGGGAGTCGCACTTTCCAGGTGAAAGCTGCCTCTGCTGCGCGAAGCAGGACACAGAGACTTTCTCAAAATCCAGTTCGTCAGATGACCTTGACCAAGCAAAGGTGACTCAGCGCCAGACTAACCGAAGTGGCTATGACGAGAAAGACAGAGAAAGCGGGGGGCGGGGGGCAGAGCAAGCTCGACTTCCGTCTGAGGTGCAGTGAGGTCAGAAACATGTTTATTAACGTCGCCCCCTCATCTGCTTAAAAGGGGGCTCGCAGTCATTTGCTTCCTAAGCACCAGGCCACTGATTATTTTAAATGTCCGGCATCAGCATGGACAGTGCTGGCCGCAGGGGACCCACGTGGGCCGAGGGGCAGAAGGACAGGGCCCTGCGGCGTGTGGGGGACGCGGCTGCATCTGGCCCTCGGTCTCAGTCTGCAGCTCGGGCTCATGCTCGGTGGGTGGGGGCCGAGGGGTCCCTCTGGGGGGCACTGAGACCCGGGAGGCGGGCGGGGGCTGTGGCCGCGCTCACCTTATTGGTCCAGGCTCTCCGTGGCCGAGGCCCGGAGCGGTCCGCCTCTGAGCACGCTCGCCCTCTGGGACGGGCCGCCTGGCTCTAACGGCTCTTGGTCCTGGCGTTTCGCGGTGCTGGGCACAGACGTTACCTCTAACGCATGGCGTGCAGCGCCCAGTCCGGTGTGATCGCCCACGAAGTCGTCATTCCCAACCCCCAGGAAGCCCCCTCCACAGCTTCATCGGTCCCTGTCCACCCGCCTCAGCGGCTGCAAGTAGCCTGTTGGGGACCCGTCCCCCGTCAAACCCAGGGAAGCTCCTGCGTGCACCGTTGACACACACACGTGTGTAGTCACGTTCATCTTTTGTGTCCCGTAGCTCGTTGGTGGCAACAGGAGGCCCACTCGGGGCTCACAGCTGGCCCGGCCGCTGCTTCACTGTCCGGCCGGCTCCCACTGGGCCGGCAGCTGCCAGGCCCCCCTGGCACCGAGAGCCCTAGCAGCGAGCCTCCCAGCCCCTCCTGGCAGGTGCCCCGTCCACGCCCGTCCCCACCGACGTCCGTCAAGCCCGCTTGTCCCGTGAGAGAGGACGCGACGTTCACGTGGCTTCCGGGCCGAGCGGGCAAGCCAGCCTCTCCCGCGCTTTCCCGGGAAGAAACCAACTCGGCGACGCTCGCTCCGGTTCTGTCTTCCTGTCCTCACGCCGCTGCAACGAGCTGCCACCGTCTGACACCCGCTTCCGCCCCGGTCCCCTGAGGCCCCTGTGGCGTCTCTCTCCACTCCGTAGCCAACAGCATGACGCAGACTCACAAGTCAGGTCCATTTAGTTCTTGGGGAAGATGTCTGGGGTGGGGGGAGTCCCCTCCCTGGAACAAACCCACACCTCTCAAGCGTTGTGGGGTGGCAGCCCAGGCAGCAGCTCTCAGCGTCCCGAAGTCACCAGTGCACCCCAGAAAGAGCATGCGGGGGGCCTGCCCTCTGCCTGCGGGGACCGAGGGCCTGAGGAAGCATCCTGTAGACCCCGCTGGCCAACGCAAGGCCACTCAAAGCCACAATGGAGCCATCTGAACAAAGCCGCTGAAACTGGGAAGGGCGTCGCTGGCCCGGGGGAAGTGTCTGTGGGAAGAGCGAGGAGACTGGACGCCGGGGTTCCGTGAAAGTCTGGGATCCGGTTACTGCCCCTTCTGGGGGGCGCTGGCCTGCGTGACTGAGGAGCGGGCCAGGAGACGGGGCAGCTGGCGCCCCTCGAAGCTGACGGTGGAGGGATGGACTTGCCCAGGAGCCTCCAGGACCTTCCCAGAGGCCCATCCTGGACCTCCGCCCTCCGAAACTGTGACGTAACCCGTGTGTGCTGGTCTAGGGCACTGGAGGACACAGTCATTTATCACAGCAGCGGCAGGAGACCAACGCCGTCCTTCTGGGGGGTGATAGGGAGCCAATCGATCACCTTGAAAATCAGCCGCGAAAGTCAGAATCGAGCCCTTCTCAGGTGTTCTGTCTACGTGCGGCGACACTGGTCACCGAAGCGGGGGACACGGGAAGCACCTCTCCACGGACACATCACCGAAGCGGGGGACGCGGGAAACGCCGCTCCACGGACACGGTCGAGCCGAGAACGGGAAAAAGGAGACGCTGCGGGGCCCCGTTCGACAATTTTAACAGATTAAGGGGCAGAGTCAGGAAGCCCCTCCGGTCCTGAGGTCGCAAAAGAAAGAAAGACGATACCGATGCCACCGTGAGCTTAGCAAAAGCCAAACGAAGCAGCAACCAGAACCAGCACACGCGCTCTGCATCTGCGCAGCCCCCTGAATGGCTGGCCTGGGGCGAATACGGGGAGGAGGGGCGCTTTAAGACCCGCCACGAAGACACGGCGGGGACCCAGCGACCTGCACTCACCGAGAAGCTGATCGCAAGGGAGGTCGGGGCTGAAACAGCATCTGGACACAGAAGACATGTTTCTGAAACGCGCGGAAATGAAAGAGACGGTTTAGGAACGCTTCCTGAAGCGCGGTGGACGGCAGCAGGTCCATCCGACCTCCGCCTTGGTCGGCGGTCCCCCCATCTGCCGTCTCCGGTCCGCTCCCCGCCGTCCCCCTCTCCTCCCCCTCCCCCCAGACCTCGTCTCTCTCCTCCAACTCGTTTCTCCCAACGCAAAACACGTCCTGTTTCCTCTGCTGCAGACACATTTTTCTTAAATCTCACGTTTTCCAGATCATTCTTGAAGTCTGTGCTCAAATATCACCCGTTCGATGGGTATCCTTGTCCTTCTGATGAAAACGAACTCCACCTAGCCCTGAGTCTGCCGCTGGTCGTCGGGCGTGCCTCCCCACAGAGGTCGCCGGCACACAGGCCCATGGGGCAGGGACCTGCGTGTCCCCCCGACTGCGTTTCGCCCACAGACGTGCACCCGCTTACGCAGGACTCACTGGACGGATTCCGTATCTAAAACGGGGCACTTTGAACCATCGGAAGTGTGCTCTGCATTCGTGCTTTGATTGTCATGTTCAAATTCTGTACAGAGACCTGTAAGAACCCCAAAACTGTGATATTTACCCTGAAAGAAATTGTAAGCTAAATTCAATGCGACATCGCATTCCATTAAATGGGTCTTTGGAACTGCCTGTGGGAGAGCTGGGACCCCGTCTGCAGCCCGGAAGGGCGTGGACACCGCAGGAGATTTCAGGGGAGCTACGCGGGTCACACCTGCTTCTTGAGAGAGAGCCTTTGGGGTTCCGGGTTGGGTTCCTGCAGGTGACGCGGTCCCCGCCGTTCTCTGTGAGGAAGCGGCGCTCGGGGCCCTGTCCGGGGGCGTCTTGCTCATCTGATGGTGGGACGGCTGGACTGGCCGCGGGTCCGTGTGGAATCAGCTAACACTGGGACGATGTCCCGGATGCTGCGCGTCCTCTTGGGTGGGCCGAGTTCCACTCAGCGACCCGCCCCAGCCACTCTGCGAGGTCCCAGGGGATATAAGAACAAGCTCCTGAGACTCAGAAATACGGGATTAAACGAAGAACATTCTAGAAGCCCTCTGTGATGGAACTCAAGTCCGCTTCTTTTGGAGAAACAAAGCTGACTTTCCCCACACCTCTCTTTTTGTGTGTGGCGCTATCTTCATTTACATTAACAACGAAAGCTAAGCTCATAGGACCCAGCCCACGGCCCACAGGAAGGACAGCCAGACGCTCGGCCCCAGGCGACCTCGGGCCGCGTCAGAGTCTCTGTCCCAGCCTCAGAAGCCCCAGGCTGGAGGCCCCAACCCCGAGTCGCTCTGGGGGGACGCGAAGGCCCGACCCGTGACCCACCCCCTTCGTCCCCCGCCCGTGACCACAGTCCAGGGACGACGTGCAGCCAGAGTCCCCTCCCCAGCCACAGCCCCGGGGAGTGGGCTGGGCGAGGAGAGACGTTCCCCCCGAAACCCCCGATGCCAGCGAAGCCCGTCACGCGGGCCTCCCCTCGATCCTCTTTCGGATCCTAATGCAGCTTTTAGATAATGCAAATAGATCACAGGCCAACATGATCTGACAAGATAATGGAGCTTTCATTGCTGCCTGATTAACTTGGCTGTAGGGCCACACCTCCGCCCTTTCGGCATGATGGTCCTAATTAATAATGATTACTCCCAAAATGTGCAAATGGGACGATAAACGAAGAACCAACTAATTAACTGCAACCATTTCTACTAATCATTAGTTAACATCCCATTTTGTCATCATTACAGAACGCGCATGCAAGGACAGATAAAACAGGGTCAGCCTTTTTGCCCCCATAAACCTGACAGCCATATTTTCTTTCCCAATAAAAGACAAACAAGTAATTAAACTGAGAGCTGAAGTAAGGGCCACAGAATTCGATTACTTCAATATTCCACTGGTGGGTGAAACAGAACCATTTTTCAAAATAAGTGCTGAAACCACCCCATTCTCAGGCTCCAAAGGTGAAGCTGTTCTCTGGGCCCTCGGTGGAGCCAGAGCCAGGCCGTCCGCCCGTCGCACGGGGACACCGCCCTGACACCCCGGGACGGCGGGCTGGGCCACGTGCTGACTTTACATGACGATGCCCAGGACACAGTCCTGCTCTGAGGCGGTGTCGACATTGCCCGGTCTCATGAGGCCTCCGTGGACAGAGGGGTCACAAGCTGGGTGACGGGGACCCGGAGGCTCTACCCGAGTCCTTGGCCGCAGACGGAGGGCCCTGGAGGCTGTTCACGTTCACCGCACGCGGGCCCGGGTCCCCACTGGCATCTAGTCACCAGCCCGTAGGGGCCTGGAAGTGCGGGTGCTGGCAGACAGGGGCCTCGGTGATTCACTCCACGTGGCTCCTCATGTCGCTCACGCAGACAGAGGCAGCCAGGAGGTGACAGGAGGCAGTCTGCTCTGCCTCTCCCCGATGAGCACATGTAAATAATTTAGCAGTAACTGTTATGCCAACAAGAGCATTTGTAAGGCCAGGGCAGGGGACGGAACATGGCGGCTCTCGGGAGGAGAAGGCTGCCGTGAAGGGGGCCGCGCGTCGTGGCGGCTCCGGGTTCTAGCTCCCTTCGGCTTCCGTTTCCAACCTCGGGCTGGATTCTCCTCTTTTCCTTTTTCTTCCGTCATTTTCTGAAAACGACTCCGTGAGCGGAAAGTTTGTATAAAGGAAACGCGATTTCCGTAATATTTCTGTGGGTTCTTAGGAAGGTGCAGACGCTTTAAGTACCACTGCTTAGTGACAGGTGCAAGGGCATGCAGCTTGCAGGGAAGAGTTAAAGCCTGCGGTTCCTTAGATAATCAAAGCCAAGTAGAAGACATGACAACGGACTTTTAACTATATTTAAAATATTTAACAGGGTGATGAGACAATTCCGGCGTCTACACCTGAAGCGAGGTAGAGCATCAAGTGGCTAATTCAGATAAAAGTTTTCAACAAGATCAAAAAGTTTTGGCCCTGCAACCTACTAAATGCTTGTTCCAAAACATTTATATAAATAACAAAGATCATCGGGTCCACGGGCATTTGTCTTTTATTAAGTGACACAAATAATTCGGCGCTTTGGTAAAGATCGAAGGTGAATGAAATAGTCTGTACAACTTAAAACAGTGAAGATACAAGGTCTTATCAATAAAAAATTAAAGAGGAACTTGTATATATTTGAAAATCCTCGTCTATGGCGATTTTGCCTGTCGAGGTAAAATAGAACACTTATAGGAAAATCAGGTAAAGGAACGCTGGGCGCCTCCTGATCTAATTTTCATCGTTCGTTAAAAGAAGAAGGGCTTCCACGGTCGAGTGGCCGTCGGTTTTACTGTCTTGGCCTCCCTTCATCTCAGTGTCCCCATCTGTAAAACGGGGCGTAAACCGTCGGGTTATGGGAAGATGACGCACGGTGAGGGTCTACGCGGCCAGCGCGCGGCCGGCACGTGACGTCACTGACCAAAGGCTGCTTCTTCTTCATCATTGCTGTCATTGTTTTATTGTTATTATTAGCATCGTTTTCTCTCTCTGCCATACGAGGAGACTACAAGAAAGAAATTCTGTTTAATATCAATGAAAACTTTCCTCTCGCTCTGAAACGGATTGTTCATGAATTTGTACCATTAAGGATTCCCCTTTTTTTCTGTTTTCCTTCTTTTCAGTCATTTGAAATCTCTGTTAAATTGAGTACCCTCTACGTGGAAGGGAGGGACCCCAAACGTGTGCACAGAAAAGGACACAGAAAGAATCCGGGCCGCTCCCCAAACCGCGGCCGCCCCGGCTGCCTGGGGCCGGGACGCAGAAGCCGGCGACGCGGGTGGTCGGCCTCCGACCTAACGCGGGGCAGCCGAGCGTGTGGGACGCTGCGTGTCCAGCGCCCTCTGAAAGCCCTTGGGGCCTTTGCGCCCGATTCGGAGATGTGGGAATGTCGATTAGAACTGTCCTGGAATTCTGCAGACGCATGAAATTCTCTTCGGATCCGAGAAGGTGCCCCAAAGAGACAGACGTCCACGTCTGGGGCCGCCGAACCCCGGAGGGGACAGGTTCACGCAAACTGTCGGGGTCGGGACAAGAAATCACATGTTTGCAACTCTTCAGATATGTCACAAAATTGGGGATTCAAAACGAAAATTCACGTGGGGATACGTGGATTTTGAAATCTTTTACAGGAGGTGTACGAGCGAATTTTTTTGAAGCCCGATGGCCTAGGGCAGAGTGACCGAGTGGACCTCAGGCTCCGTCTCTGCGCCCCTAAGGTGGACGGCGAGTCCAGATGACATGCCGTTTCCATGGGCCGCTCACCAGGCGAGTGACCGTGTCTGATCCGGTAGCCTGTCCCTTAGACCGGTAACATTTCATCCCGATGTTCAATAGCTTTATCTCTACAAAGACACAGAGTCTACGAACGCATCTGAGAGAGAAAAAAACAGCAAACGGTCCAACGCCCCTCCGACAGTTCCCAACATCTCAGAATTCCAGGACAGTTCTAATCGACATTCCCAACATCCCTCTCTGCAGAGAGAAAAAAACAGCAAACGGTCCAACGCCCCTCCCCCCGAAGAAACATCGCAGAGGCACATGTTACTGGTGTCCCACTGACCCTAACTGCGCGAGGAGGCAGCTGACACTATCGCCGTGTGGCTCACGACGTGGTTAACCGAGTTACGGGTGTTTTTCATATTTTTGTGTTTACTTTGCATCCCATTTGAACTGTTTTTTTTCCCAACACTACGATTTCTTCCACGGGAGTTGACGCCCACAGAGTGGCATGCGTTCAGCGAACGCAGCCCTCCCTGAGCGAGGCGCCCCAGGAGGACCGGGGACAGGGGACTTCCGTGACACATCAACGAGCAAGCCGCTGCAGAAGGAATGCAGGAGCTGGGGCGCGGCGGGCCCTGGCACTTGTCCCCTCTCGGGGACGGTCCACAGGCCGGGCGCAGCTCCTGGCTTGAGTTCTAGGCGTTTCTGTGGCGCGTTCGCATCCTGTCCCTCCAGCTCGGAAAGGCGGGTGGGCCCTGCAGGAAGCTCTGTGACTCCGCCCACTTTCTCAGGCAAAACCTTATGCGACGCGAGAAAAACAAAATCGAAAACGAAACGAGAACAAGAAGGCGGGAGGCCGCCGGGGGCGCGGGGGGCCTGCGGGCAGCCTGGCCGTGCTC
>NW_006436810.1:17955963-17967489 GCF_000325575.1 Pteropus alecto | reverse complement strand
GAGCTGCGGTGCGTCTGCGCTGTGCGTCCGCCGCCGGTGTTCTGGTCCGAGTCGTTTCTGCCCACGGGAGACGGTTCCTCCTCCATGTGGTCGTGCATTTCAGACACGTGGTTCGGGGCGGGAAAAGGAGAAAGACGTATAAAATCCTACTTCTTTCCAAATTGCACTTGGTATTTTCTCCACTGTTTCTTGTCAGGAATCCGCCCGTTCGGTGTGTGTTATGGTAACGCTTCTTTGTGCCAGGGTGGTGAACTCTTAAAAAATACTGCTGTCTTCTGCTAAGTTCATTGAAATAAATATTTTTAATAATATTTTTTAAAAACTGGGGCAACACGATTCTGAAGTATTAAAAGCACTTGATGCCTAAACAGCATTACAAAGTAAATTTCGAATGATCTTCCTGAGAATAACAAAGGTTTCAGGGGAAACCCAGACATTTCTTAATGGCCTGGTATTTGTCACTGAGCAGGCCAGACACAGGATAAGCCCTAAATGCAGAAATGACCGGGGCGTTAGCTTTGCCGCGGCCGTAATGGGAAGGCAGGCCTGCACCTGTTCCTCTGGAGGCGATTTCGTGAGGCTTTGCGAAGACAGGAAATTTTACATTTTAGTAAGCGTGACAACTTCGTCCTAGGCACTAACAAGCAAAACTAACAAGAATCGACGTCCCCCAACCTGCCCCTGAATTTTGTCAGCCCCAGTTATTACCGAGCTCGTGGGTGACGATCCGGGCACCGCTGTGATCCCGTCTTGAGGTCACGGGATGAGAGCTGCAATGTGAAGAGTTACAAGTTCAAACGCAACATGCAAAACCCGGCTGCACGTGCTGGGCGCTCGGCGGGGTGACAGGTGAACGCATGCGTGGACTCGGCACACGCGTGGCCTCAGGCCGCAGGCTGAGAGAGGTGAATGACAGCAAGAGAGGCTGTTCAGGTGGGTGGTTTTCAGGGTCGCAGACCCACGCACACTAACAGACGGGCCCTGGGAGGGACGGGCTCCTCGCTCCTCGGAGTAACGTGGGGGTGGAGGGGCCACGGTCCCCTCTCTGGCCACACGCAGGGACGGAAGGGCCTCTGATGGAGGGCTCCGCTGTGAGGGCAGAGCCGCAGGTGGCTCCCAGAGCGCCGGCAACATCGACAGTACAGGTGCCTGAGAATCACAGGGACACAGGTGCTTCGAAGCCGGAGGGAGCTGTGTCCATCTTCCATACTAGCTGCCCGGCCCCTGCGTCCCCTCTGTGTCTGAGCTGTCCTAGAGCCGTCCCTCAGTGGGACGAGACCAGCGTGTCACACAGTGCACAAGTGACCAGGAGGATGGAACGGGGTGAGTGTGTGTGCCTCACACTCACACACATGCAGGGATCAGTGAACCCTGGGAAACAGCGTTAATGAAGGAAACAAATAAAAACTCCAGAAATTGTTTAATTTGTGTTCTTCTATAAGAGAACATCACGTCCATAAAAGGCAAACAGGTTGTCACGAAATCGGAGACGTCGGATTTTTCGGACCATGATATTTATGATGATTTTGCACTTTTTATTATGATTTCCGGTATTTGAAATGATTTATTGCATACACGCAGTCCTGTTGCACCTGAAAATAGCATATGTGTTGTACACTGGAAAATATTTCAGAACAGACACTGTGGTCTGGTGACCCTTAGAGGATTGAAGTCTTCGGGTAACAAGTTTATCCTCGTATATCGTACTTTACATACTAAAGTGGGCCTTAGGACTTAAAATCATTTGGGACGATTTGCCGATTCGGGGCACTGTGTTGGTTTCTCAGGCTGCCGTGACAAACCACCACCAAATGGGCGGCCTGAGCAACAGGAGCACATCGAGCCAGCGTCTTGCAGCCCGCAGAGGTCCGTGCATAGGCGGGTTCGTCCCCTCGGAGGCTGGGCAGAAGGGACCGATCAGGTCCCTGTCCTCGGCCCCATCTCCGCTCGCTGTCTTCCCTCTGCACGTGTCCGTCGGGTCCGAAGTTCCCCTTCCACGGAGGCCCCAGCCTCACGGCCTCGTGTCGACTCGCCCACGTCCTCAAAGACCCTCCCTCAAAACGAGGTCACATCGTCGGCGGCTGGGGGCTCGGAGCGCGACATACATTTGTGTTAGGAGGGACTCCGCCCACCAGGCGTTAGGAATTGCAACCGAGTAAAAGTAGCCGCTACTAAACGGCGGCCCCGTCACCAGCCACACTGAATATTGTAGTTTTCTCTCTTTCTGTTTTGCCCCGTTCTCACAGTGCAGAGTGTTTGTTTGCAGTGTGATCTTCCAGACTTAGCCGCGATGAGACTCGGCTGTTCGAACCGGTCAGAGATGGTCCGTCACACGCGCACCTCGGAGGAGAGAAGCTTGGCCACAGACGGTCGTTCCAGAAGAGAAATGTCTACGGCACGGAGGCTCCGGCCACGTCCGTCGTCGGAGGACAGTGGCCGTGATTGATGGACGATGCGCTTTCATGTGGACTCCACAAAGCTCATCAGGCCTTCTGCAGACTGCGCGTCCCTGGTCCTGAGGAAAAGTGATTTGTTATTGATTTATCCACCGGACGAAGGGGTCGTTACGACCGGACCCCCAGAGCTGAAGCTTCACGGGTCAGAGCAGCAATGCCGAGAGCGGAGGGTGCGCAGTCGCTGCGACAGATTGGGACATCTCTCTGAATCTTAAATATTTGGTCACATTTCTTTAAAGTTTCATTACAAAATCTCAAACACACACCAGGTCTTCAGGCCACTTGTAAATCAGTATCGGTGTTTCCAACAATACAGCAATTAGTTTGGTGATCTTTGTGAACGAGATTGAAGACACTTACTGTCCTGTCTCCCGCAGCTCACTAGTGAAACCGTCCTTCCCTCTCCCCGGAGGCTCTTCTGGGGGTGCCCGTCCAAACCAGCATTCTCTGCCCAAAAGGGGAGATGGCAGGGTGGGTGAATTCGAGTTCTTATGCAACCACACTCCGACCGCACCCCAGAAAGGTGTCAGACAGAAATACTCCGTGCTCTGCGTCTGGCCATCGCACTCAACTGCTGACAGCCCGTGGCTTGGTCACCGAGTGTGACCTGGGCCCTCACTTACAAATGAATGAGCCAGTGACAAAAAAGTGCAAAATGTATGCGAATAAATAAGTTCACTCTACATGGCACATTTTGAGAAATATCCTTAACTAACTGCACAAATTGCATAAGAACATCTTTTTTTTTTTTTTTTGATATTTTAGAGTTTAAAATTTTTTTAAGTATGGAAAAGAAACTGAGCAAAGTGAAATTTTATAATAAATTGCCAGGCATGTTTTTCTGATGGAGCAAATGTCATTTTATTATGTGACATTGGTCCGATCTCTGAGTACGAGGCAGTTATTTTATGGCTAGATGAGCTGCTTTGCACAGGAAGTTCCTGCTTTTGATTGGCAGCTGAAGGCCATTCTGATATGACAAAATTCTCTTTGTCTTGATTCCCTAATCCTTCGACCCGATATCCCAAGCTCGGGACTTGGTTCTTGACGGAATGATGGGACATGAGAAAACTGCTATTTCTATAACCCGCTTTGCACAGGAAGTTCCTGCTTTTGATTGGCAGCTGAAGTCCATTCTGATATGACAAAATTCTCTTTGTCTTGATTCCCTAATCCTTCGACCCGATATCACAAGCTCGGGACTTGGTTCTTGACGGAATGAATAGGACATGGGAAAACTGCTATTTCTGTAATCCACCCCAAAATAAAAAAAAAAAAAATTTACAAATGTTTGAATAGATGGTGAGAAAAAAAAATATTTATTAAGTGCCCGATAGGCACCAATACTAGACTACGTGATCTGTATATGTTATCTCTTTTAACTCGAGTAGTAAAGTTGACCGTCACAAGATCGTCAGCTTGCAGGTGACAAACACAGAGGTGAGTGACGCTAAGTAACCGCGGAGCCTCACACAGTCAGCAAGGGCCAGTTTTTGAACTCCCGTTGTCCTTGGGTCAAAGCGCACGCTATTTACACCTTCTGCGTTGTCTCCTCAAGTGGAAGGGTTGTCATTTTTCTGAAATGTGTAGAACTCACGGACACTTAGAAGCTGTCTTCAATGCCCGTAGGTTTTCGGTTGGTTGTCTCGTCTCCACAGGCGCCGTTCTCTGCGACATTGTCGACGTTGCTTCTTCACATCGCTTCCCCTCGGCAATCCATTCGGAATCACCACCACCACCACCTCCAGCACCGCCATGACCATTAACACCGCCAACATAGTTCAAATCCCACGCAACACAGCGAGCAGGAGAGTGTCTTTTGCTCTTCATTTCTCTGTAGTGGGTTATGAACAATTTAAGGAACAAGCCAACTCCTTATCGTATTTCTATTTTATCTAAATATTATTTATGCGAAGCCTAATTTCTTCAAGTGTCAACCTGATTTCTTTTAGATCTTCGAAGAAGTTTTATTTTGTATGTTTCGAGCTCTAACTCGCTTCTCGTTGTCGAGGAGGCGACCTCACTCGCTCACTCTGGATCTGGTCGCAGGCTCAGACGACTTCACTCCACGCATGCTTCGCTTGGTGTCCTGCTCCTGGAGAGCCCAGAAGTGAGAGATTTTTCCTTGACTCATAATGACAACCCATCAAGGAAAGATTTTAAGGTTTTTTTTAATATTAAAATTATAAGGCCGACATTGGTTAATAAAATCATATAGGTTTCGAGTGTACAATTCAATAAAGAAAGAAAGCTTAAAGATTCCCTTGGCTATAAATTGTTTCCTAATTTTCCATGGAGCCTTAGAAAAAGCTCTTTGGCCAGTGGACGATCCAGGTAAATTCGTTCCGTTACAACGTAACTAATTAGGTAGTAAACAGTAGATGAGCAAAGTAAAACCATCGTCCTTCCATGAAACGCGGGTAAATTTTAATGAATTTGGTTTATCCAGCTGCGTGGTCCACCGACCTCCGTGCGTGGGCAGCATGGGAAGCTGGTCCCACAGGGGGATTGCCAGCTGTGGCACTCTGCCCGACCCTCCCTCACTCCCTCCTTAACAACGCAGCGGAACAGCCACGCACGCCACACCTGCTGTCACGTGGACGAAGAGAGGATGCATCAAATGCAAGCCTGGGCTGCGAGGGTCGGTGTTCACACGCACGCCACACCTGCTGTCACGTGGACGAAGAGTTCAGGACGCATCGGATGCAAGCCTGGGCTGCGAGGGTCGGTGTTCGCTGCTGACCAAGAGGCGGAAGCGCCGGTGTGAAGGCTGCGCCCTCGGCGTGGTTTAGCTCTGAAGGCCGATCCTCCTGCAGGACCCTGATGTGTCGTGAGCTCAGCAAGGACTCGGGGTAGAACTGCACCCCCGGCCCCGTGAACTGTGACTTTCTGTCCCCCACAACTGTAATTTCATCAAACAAACAATGAACTCAGACGTGTCAGGAGAGTTAATTTGCAGAGCGTTGCCTTTGATTTGCAAGGAATAAAACACGAGGCTTTGTTTGGGCCAAGGGTGATGCAAAGCAATGCGTCCGCTCGGTGTCTACAAATAATAACCCGCTATTTAAAGCAGATCCTGTTAGCGTACCTCACAGACCCAAATAACTCTCAGGGAAAAACTGAACATTAACCTTAAGAGAAGACAAGACAGGAAGCTCTTAAAGCAGCATCTCCAGGCCCGGTCTTAGATAAAGACAGTTAATTATGCTCACAGATATTTATTACCTCAAAGTGTCTGAATAAAATGTAGCTCTTACACTATTATCCAAGTAAGCCCAGCGATTTTAACTGGTTCTTTTTCCTTTGTATTGATAACCTGTAAAGAAAAACATACATAAGCACAATTTCTCAAAACACAACCAATACCAACAAACATAATTTCTAAATGTGAAGAACATCCTGAAAACTAATGATGAACTCATTTTCTTAGCCAATGTGACCTTCACGAGAAGACAGCTTTCAAAGAACATTCGGCATGAACAATATAAAACTTTGGAGTTTTTTTTTTTAATGAAAATTAAATGGTTTGTCCACTAAATAATCAGCATTAAAATCCTTTAATGCACTTGCATAAAAAATTAACCCTAACAAATAAAACCAAGCTGTGGATCATTTGCCTCGGCTTATCTCTTTGATTACTGTATATTAATTAAGATGTGAATTACTGCTTGAAATAAAAGAATGCCTGAGACCCCAAAAGAATTAAAAATGAAAGCTCGTAGAGGGAGACAATGAGGAGGGCGATTCAGGAAGCAATTGAAAAATGAATGTTTACTTTTCATGTTTTACTTTGCTATTTTCCTTAAGAGAAAATCTATATGAATTTATATTGTTTGCACTCTGCCGTTCCTCAGTAGCTGGGAAACAGCTGTTCTACCGAGCTGGTCTTCGACGCCTAGATGGCAAGGCTCAATAATCCGTCTCGGCCCAGGTTAAGTGATGGAATTCATTTAAATGCCCCAGAAGTAATCATCCACAAAGAGTACATTATTTCTCTTTTATGAATTTTCAAACCTAATACTGATGGCTGGCATGCAATTAAACCTGATCAATATGTAATTTAGGAGGGCTGACATGTTTTCAAATTCTCAGAATATAGATTCTTTCAATATTGCAAGAGCTTAGTGAAATACTGAGCCTTTCTGACATAGCTAAGGCAGTTTAGTACAGTACCAAAAAAAAAAATAAATAAGTTTAGCCCGACGGTGTAGAGTAATTATACCTAGAGACTCTAATGTTTGCACAGAAACCATCACGGGGAATGAAGGCTGCGTCATCTCTGTCTTCCAAGCAGGAGACGAGGGATGGACAGGGTCCGGGGCTTTGTGAAGCACCGGTTGGTCATCTTCACGCGCGAGCAGTTTCAAAGGCATCACGAGCACGAGGCGAAAGGTCTCAGGAGCTGCACGGTACCGAGAGGCCGTCCATATGCATTTATCTATTCACGAAGCTGTGTTTATCCGCCTGGAATCTAACCGAGACAGTCCCCACCCCCACCCCCCGCAAAAAAAGGGAGGCGAAGCCCAGGGCGGGCGGCGGCCGGAACGACCCTTTGTGTTAAGCTCATAAACAAAGGCTAGCACAGTGGCTTGTGACCTCGGAGGTGAAGGGCGCCTCTCCCCAGTATTACTAATTAGCCCGCTGTCATCTGCACAATAAGAATTACACTCGAGTCCCCGTGATTTGACAGGGTCCAATTTTAAACTTCATGCCTGAGGTCTGAACGTGCGCTTTCGCCCTTCGCCTGTGCAGAGGACCCGGCCCGGCAGACGGAAGCCACTGGCCTGTGAGTGGCCAGGCGTGGCCCGGCCCTGGCCGCAGTCTTCGGGGCCAGGCCTTATGCCGCCCAGTCCTTCCACCCTGCGGCCTGGCGGGGTCCTCTGCGGTCTGACCTGTCGACAGTGTGGTTTTCTGTCAAAGGTTTATTCACTGCTCATTAAGCCTGTTGCCCCCTTTCGGATGTCTCTGGCCGTGGAGATGACCCCGTTCTTCATTTCTTGCTTGGGGAACCTGTCCACGCCCATGGCCCTTCACTAGCTCGCTCTGCCGCCCCGGCGGGGGACACGGCCACACGCTGGGCTTCCTCCCGGCCACGCGAAGGCCAACTGGCTGCAAGCGGAGAGGGCAGGAGGGCGTTAGTGCCGTCGTCACTGGGGGCCTGGCTCTCGCCGCGGCCTGGGGCGGAGCGCACGAGGCCCGTCACCAGGGCACAGCTGGACAGGGGCCGGGAGACGGGCGGGGAGGGCGGCCGTGCCCGCGGCACCAGCAAAGGAAGCGGGCCCCTCGCGGGCGTGACAGGACACGCCGTGGCTCCACGTGCTGAGGCGGGCGTGTGGAAGCCACGCGGTCGCCCCGTGTGGACCGGGGTGCTTCGGTGCATTTGAAAGACGCCTTGGAAATCTAAGATTCCCATTTGAAATTTAAAAGTTTATTTTGACTATTGTGGAAAATTTTAGGGCAACAGAAAGGTAAAGACAATAATGTAAAATAGTTATTACGTAGCCACCAAAAGCGTTTAATTAGGGAAGCAGCTGGACGCTGGGAGGCCCTGGGCAGACAGGTCTCTCCTGGGGGTCAGGGTGGGGGAGGGGGTCGTGCAGGCCGCTGACCATCACTTCAGCGTCCAAGGACAGGGAGGCCGTGCTGGGACATCCCAGGCGAGTTAGTCACCAGCAAACGTTCACTTGCTCTATTCGCGTGAGTTTTTATTATTGTTCGGTACAGAGTCACGGACATGTTGAAGCCCCGCTCCCTGTTCCCGAGGGTGTCATTCCTCCGAGGCCACAGCGTTCTTATGCATTAAAGACTTTTGGTTTGTTGACTGGCAAACTGACAGACGGAGGCCACGGTGGCAGGAACAGAGCAGGCGGGCGCTGGGGACGTGCGGCGGGACCGTGCTCCACGTCCTCTCCCGGCACAGTCGGTTCAGAAGGTGTTTAGGGACAGCATGAAAAAAAACAAAACCAAAAAAAACGAAGAAACAGGGGCCCGGAGGGCAGCTGCATAAGCGCTTGGGTCACAAAGGCAGAGTCGGCTTTCCTGGGGGACAGGAGGGGGGCAGGAGTGGCCACGGGACTCAGGGGACAGGCCAGCCCCCGGGGGACAGCCAGTGGTGAGTCTATCGGGGCGCAGCCTTTGGAAGCCTTGGTCAGATGCCACGGTCGGACCGGCCCTCGAATTTGGCGGCAGGTGCTGGGGACACGCTTTGTGACACGCGCTCCACGGTGGCCTGGCTGGGAGGGAGCCTTACAGATGGCGGTCCAGGGGGGACGCTGCCTCTGCTTCTCTCAGAGGACCCTCTTTACCCGTCACTCGTCGCTCTGCATTCACACGCCCAGGCGAGCATCACGCGTGCCGTGAAGGCGTAACCTCAGATGCCACCCTCTCGTGAACACGCCTTTTCGGCTCCTTCCCGGAGCGTCCCTGCTGGGGACAGTCCCAGAGAGAATCGCGATACCAGCACTTCCATCGCAGCGTGCTACCCACGCTTGACATTTCCATAGATGTCTCAGACCTACCGAAATAAGCGGATCTATGCAAACATTCGAACATTAAAAAAAAAAGGCAGAAAGTCACTTCAGCTACTGAAAATATTCCAGTGTGGGCTCGCGAGGCTGCAGCAGCCACTAAACGTTTGCAGAGAGATTTTCCATCTCATATTTCATTTAAGTGGACGCCGTGGCAAGAAATTAAGAAGAACAAGGCCACTACTTGACCGTCTGTGAGTAAACAAATGGCCTCTGCCAGTCACCTGCAGTCAGTCTTTTTTCCTAAAACGCTGAGCGCGATCTCGGATGTGTCATTTAGAAGCGCCTGAGGTGGCAGGAAGGCAGAGACTTTCTCTGAGCTATTCGCTGGTCGCTGGGACAGAAATGACAAAGGACTCTGTCCATTAGTTTTCAATACAGTGCTCCATAGCCGCCGGAAATTGATGGCGCTTCGCGTCGAGGACGCTCATGATGCGGACAAAAGCGCTTTCCATAAAAAGGCTTTTGATTTTCTGGGTGTCAAACTGTTTTAATATTAGGGCATTTCTAGGTCAATGAAGGGTTAACGTGGCGTCATAAATCATATCTAAACGAGAGCGCCGGGCTTTGCCGCGAGTAGGAAGTAGATTGTTGAGGTTAAAAAAAAAAAGGCATAAAAAAAAAAAAATTACCAAATGGCACGTCACGGAAGCGATGCGAAACCTCATTCGTCTCCCTGCCCCACACGGACGCCGCATGCTGGAGCGAGCGACGAACGGGCGGCTCAGAAATGGACGACTCCCTGCCATGTAAACGGAAGCCAAAGGGCAGGGCAGGGCCGGCCGCAGCCATCTGGATGGACGATCGGAGCTTGGGGGACGCACGGACAGCTCTGCTGACCTCCTGGGAAGCCATCATCTTCTCCCCAGCATGAACCCCGAGTCGGCTTCACGTAGCACCTACCTACCCCCCGTCCCCGGCTTAGCGGGCGGATTGGGGCGGGGGGTCCATCGCTGGGTGTGAATACATGGTGACGGCTCCCGCAGGCCACACGCGTCACAGCCAGCGAGGCTCAGAGATCTGTTCTGACTCCGGCCCGCGCCTCCGACGGCCGCCCTGGCAGAGAGTCCCCCGTGGCCGTTTCTAAGCCCTTCCTTGTCCGGAAAGCTCCAAAAGAATTGTTCTCTGCTTGGAGAGGGGGGCGGACTGTTAACTTTTTAACTCACTTAGAAAAAAAATAATCTTTCGCCACCGTTATCGGTAAGCGTAATTTAAAAAGGTGACAAATTCAATAAGATTTAATGCAGAACAGAAAGATGCAGCGCTGAGGCACATTTGCCGTCCGCCTGGGCGTTTGGGCGCACGAGCCGCCCGCTGCAGCTTTGGGGACCTCGTAGCCCCGCTTTCCGAGACAGGACGATCCGCAGCTCCACGCTGCAGCGGGGCCCACGGGGCTGACGAGGACACGGGCGCCCGACCTCTGCCGGGGAAGCCCCTCTGGGCCAGAGTCCCGCCAACGAAGCTCAGAGAGTGATGCGAGCTCGGGCACAATTCGTCACTTAAAATCTGCAAATCCCTGCAATACGCATCTGAGACGAATGGGCCATGGGCGGCCAGGCAGCATCAACGGAGCCGGCAGAGAGCAATTTCCTGTCGTTCAATGAAGGGTGGAGAAAGTGCCTGATGAAGCGCCCACTCCTTATGAGTGCGTGTGCGTGTGTGGATGTGCGTGTGCGCGTGTGTGCGTGTGCGTGCGCGTGTGTGTGTGCGCGCGTGTGTGAGTGTGCTTGCGCGTGTGCGTGTGTGCGTGTGCATGTGTGCATGTGCGCGTGTGTGCGTTTTCGTGTGTCTCAGTGGCTGACAGAGAACACGCACGCGTGTTGATGAGGACGTCATCTCCCCAGTTCAGACTTCTCAGTTGTCATTGTCAAAGCGATCTTGCTTTATTGGGGATTCGTTCGGACAGTACCGAACAAAGAATCAACTGAACTAGTAGCTAAAACAATACAAAATATTGTCATTTGTTATAGGTTTTCGGGCTTGCTTTTAATTCTACTGTAGCAAATATTATATATCTCCATATATGTGCATATAATTTTAGAATGCTTTGTAAAAGATCCAATTAATTTAAACTTTGCCCAGTCATAAATACATATGGAAGGTGCTTAATAGCTGTAGAATGTTTATGAGAATATTCTATATTAAAATACATAATGCAATGAAGCGACACCCACTGTCCGCGAGCCAGCGCAGGCGGCCGGGGTGGACACGTGGCGGTGACTGAAGAGGCTGTGACGTGAGCGGCCGGTCCCCAGCGCACAGCGAGGACCTGGCGGACTTGGAGCCACCACCACGGGTCAGGACGCCCCACGCCGCTCTGTGGAGAGAAGCAGGAGCCGCTTCTGTGATAAAGAGCAAATCGAAATAGGAAAAAATATATTTTGCACCAGATAAAAGTCATGAAGTTGGCTCAAAATCAGAGATTTTAACAGTACCAAAGACAATCTGTGCAAGGACAATCCGAAGCGGAGGCTCCTTCGCACTGCGCAATCGAACGCTCTCGTCCGGCTTCAGGCCGGGACTGAGTGCTCTGTCGTCGTCGG
>NW_006436810.1:17948872-17955879 GCF_000325575.1 Pteropus alecto | reverse complement strand
CTATCCCCGCCGACGTTGCGCGTGTCCCTTTGCGTCCCGGACTCTGGTGGTGAATGGGGAGATGGGCGTGGCCGTGCAGGTCGCCGGCGCGGAGCTCACGGCACGGTGTCGGTGCGTGGGGACCAGCCGCCCAGGCCCCTCTGGCTGGCCCACGTCGCAGGCCTTGTCCGTGGAATGACTCCCATCTCTCCACGGGAGCCCGCGCCCTGGCCCTGGCAAAGCCGATCCCCGATGCCGCACGCGGCAGGCGCTGCCACCACCATGTCCCGTGACTTAGCTTCCCGGGCGCGGTTACGGCTCCGTGACCGGGGACGCAGCGGTGACAGCAGGTGTGTGGCAGGGCGGAGTTCTGGGGCCAGAACGCAGTAACAAACGCAGTTCCCACCCCCTAGGGGCAGGTGGCAGCGTGGGTGTCGGTGCGCGAGTTTCTCTAAAATGATCGTTTTATGGATAATTTCTGAAATCCTGTGGATGCTGTGTCGTTTTTTTATGACCACTTTGCGGAAAGGATAAAACAGGACGGGTGTGACTTGCTGTGCCCTGAGTGAGAAGGCTCTGCTTTCAAAGTAACTGGACCTTTCTAAAACTAAACACTTGTCTTTTTTTAAATGGGAAATTTGTTTCCACTACAGAAATTTAACGAAAAAACCTGCTTTTCCCAGCCGGTGTAAGAGTAATCCACACAACAACACGGCTGAAATTTGGAGTGAACCCTATAGCGAAGGTGCCAGCTCCCCGAGTGTAAACGCCGCGTTGCCTTCGCTGTGACTCTCACCGCGCTCCTCACAGCGGAGGCTCCGAGACGTGCGTGTTGCTTTCGTACCGAATCCTGACGCAGCAACGCGCAGGGCTGGAGCAGCCGTGTCCGGGACCATAACATGCTGCGTGTCAGCGTGGAAAGTTCTGGCCGGACGGACCGGGCTCCCCTGGTCCAGGTGGAGGCGTCTGGAAAAAACCATCCGCCGGACGACAGCACCGCCGGAAGAGGGATGGAGGAAAGCGGGCGACGGCCGTGTGGCGGGGCCGGACAGACGGGAGCGGGAGACAGGGCTGGAGCAGCCGTGTCCGGGACCATAACATGCTGCGTGTCAGCGTGGAAAGTTCTGGCCGGACGGACCGGGCTCCCCTGGTCCAGGTGGAGGCGTCTGGAAAAAACCATCCGCCGGACAACAGCACCGCCGGAAGAGGGATGGAGGAAAGCGGGCGACAGCCGTGTGGCGGGGCCGGACAAACGGGAGCGGGAGACGGGCCGGGCCGCGGAGGAGCGGGGCAGTGCGGGCCGCGGAGAAACAATCCGCAGGTCAGGGCGGGTCCCGGGGAAGCAGAGGCGGACGGGCAGGAAGAGCGAGTGGCCAATGCCAAACTCTTGTTGATTCTGGGGACTCACGTAAATCTTCCAGGTCTGGGCAGGCGAGGGTCCCCTAACCCTAACCTCATCACCCCGGCTTCGTGCGCACTTGGCGCCCACGCCAGCAAGTGCACGTCAGCGGTGTGGGCCGCCCCTCGCGTGGGGGACGGAGGGACCGTTAGATGTCCTAAGCGCAGCAGAAATGGCCCGCACATCACCCTCACGGACGGTTCCCGGCGTCCTTCGCGCTGTCCCTGAGCCGTCAGCGCTCAGCATCCTGGACACAGCGATGAGGACATGGTGGTGGCCTCAAGCTCGTTTCTGCAGGAAGCGTCAGTGTGAGTGGTTGCCTGGCTCGTGGGGAGAGCTAGTGCCCCCCACCAAGTCCCCACGTGCTGGCTCATTCCCGCGTGAGCTTTCTCCTGGGACGCGTTCCCGGGGTGACTTAGTGACCACGTCCTGCTTCTGAGCTGGGCACACCGGCCCAGCAATGCTCTCAAGGCCACTTTGTTTTACATGAAAACAAACACTGTTATTTCTAAATCTCAAAAAAGGACATCGAGCATAAAATGGAGATAATTCTTCAACCTCAGCTAAGTGAGATTTCTTTCACAGGACATTTGGGGGACGCGAGTGAGGCAATTAGCCGTTTTCGGTGAGTGCAGATGGAGCCAGCCGTTCGCTTTGTAATAATGGTCATCTCCGACCTCCCTGTAATTTGCTGGAAAACGCGTCCCAGCAGCAAACGGCTCGTCCACCTGGCAACCACGGCCCCGTGTCACTGCTGCGTTCGGAATTTTCTCAGGGGTCCTGGCGTTACGTCTGCATTTCTACATCGCCCCTTTTTGCGTTTCTCGGCTGCACACGCACACAGGGTGCCTTCACCGTGACGAAGCTTATTTAAAATACAGACATGAACAACACATCCTGTGATATTCTCTGAGAGGCATTTCCTGCCAAATTTTCTGGTTCGTTTTCCCAAGTTTTGTCTCAGTGCATACGTTTCTGATGAAGCGACTGCACGAACAGGTGATGACACATTCTCTACGTCCTTCCCCTCCCCCCAACGAAACAACAAAGGAAATGACCCCCCCCTTTCACGATCCACGCAGGAAACCGAGCCCGGCGGCCGTGGCCCCCGTGCCATCCCAGAAAGCTCCCCCACGACTGTGGCTTCCCGGGTGTAAATACCAGTCTGATCGGAATATAGTGTATTATTGGATTTCTAATTTTCTGTGGAAAGACCAGGCTACGTTGAGCAGCCTTGAGCAAGCTGTCACAGATGAGACCAATGAGCACATCCTGACTTTGCACACGGCGAGGGTTGCCTAGGATACGCTGCCGAGGGACCAGGGTCAGGAGTCAAACTGACCAATATTGAGTAAATTGCATTGGTTTGAATGATTCCCCGTGAGCTAGTAATGATACGGCAAGCACCTAGTTAGGCCTGCAGACAGATAAACTGCACTGTGGAGCATCCACGGCTGCATTTGGCGAGGGGCGTACACGTGCGAACTTGCGGGGGGTGTGTGTGCGTGTGTGTGGAACATACAAAATATATACACAGCAGCCAGCGCAGAAATGAGTTCGGTACACAATAAGTCTATAAACCTACGACGAGATTGTGTATCTCTCTTCACGTGTTTTTAGCTGAAACTACATCAGCGCTGTCTACCAAGCTAGGCAAAAATGACTATTATATATGGATTACCAAAAAAATCCCTTCTCTTTTTGTATTTTGTATTTTGTATTTTGTATTTTGATTTTCACAGCCAATTTTTCATGGCAAGACATATGATTTTTTTCAGTGTGATGAAACTAGAGAACTAGTATGATCTAAAGGATTATTATTTTTCATAACAATCTCCACGAATTGTCTCCACGATATGACATATAAAAAGTGAATTACAGATTTCAGAGGCAGCATAAAGCTTAAAAAGGAAAGATCGAGTTCAGTGGTAGTCTTCTTAATAAACGTTCTTCTAATCATTGAAATTAATACTTTTTCCGTAAGCGATCAATGCATCGATCCATACTGCAGTCTTCCCGTTATTAAACTGGCTAATTACGCGTTCCACACGGTTTCCAGCAAACCCTTTGCTTGCCCCCCTTCCCTCCATCAACTGGAGCTTTTCACGTAGTTTGTCATCGTGACTTAAGTCCATCATAACTCACGAGTTAAAGATCACGCATCTGACTAATGGTAGAGCTTGGAATGGCCAGAGATCGAACGCATGCTATCTCGGCTGTGCGACTCGGAGGGGGTTGGACAAGAGCAGGCACCCCACGGTGTCCGAGCCTGGAGCCTCCTTCCCGAGCGTTCACCTTCCCTCGTAAAACCCACCCGCTGTCTGCCCACATACACCTGTGACCGTGAATTCGCAGCTCAATTCGAGTGGGAAAGGAGGCTGCGATAGATAACTTCGCAATCAACTGATTCTGCTTTTCTTTAGCTCACAGGCGACGTGGTTAAAAAGCTAAGATCCTACCAACTTTAATTTAAAGTTGAGCAAAGAAGTCAGGGAGAATGGAGCAAACGAAAGCGAGAGGTAAACGATGCTGGCTCTCTGCCCGTGCGAGGTTTAAGGCAGCATGAAGATACTGTACGGTAGTGGACTCACGATCGAAAAAAGAAAGTGCTTCCTCCCCTTTTAATCATCCTTTCTCCCGAGTGTATGTTTTCCAAAAATGACTTTAAGCGCATTTTCTGAACCTTGATAGGATTTATAGCCTCGGCTGGGAGGACGTTCTTCTGTCCGCGTAATGGCTGGGCGTGGGCTTGGTTTGTGCATGGAGACCCAGCAGCATCACGGAGCGCTCGGCAGGGTTCTGATGGGTATCTAAGCGACTCGCCTGTACTACTCAATGTATTTCTCTAAAAATTTCTTGGTTCCTATTTTTTATTTGGAGAAGAAGTCAAATTTGGCTGCTTTAAAAAACAGGGGGTCGTAGATATTTATATTTTAAGGAAGATGGCGTACTACTCTTTCTAAATCTAAAGAAAAGGAAAAAAAAAAAATGGCCAGTACGTTTCTAGATAGATGGTTAAGAAAAGGATTATTCTGAGTCTGGAGCAGTACATTTATAAAAACGCTGAGTTTTGTCTCTGTTCAATTGGAATACTGACCAGAGGAAAGCTGCAGGCAAGATAATTAAGTTTCCTTTGCTAATTTAGTTCTTTGCAGCGTCTCCCAGCAATCTTTTTTAAGTGGCTCCTGCCCGGCTGTGTCACCTTCTACGCTGACTGTCTGCCAAGGTGAGAGAGGCCGGCCGGGAGTCCCCGGGGAGCCAAGGCATCGCCTGCTGGGAGGGTGCTGCCGGGGTGTCCTCGGCAGGCTCGCTCCGTGTCACGCGTCCCCCGACCTACACTAATTACATTGTGATTCGGGATGAGTTGCAATAGGAATGTGATTTATGAGGAGGATGCTAGAGAAAGTCTATAGCGAATAATAGAGAGGAAAATTAATACATCACAGCTCTTTTCACAGAAAGAACGAACCTTCTTTGTAAGGTGAGCCATTTAAAACACGGTTAGCCCACTCACGTCTTGGCAATGCACTCGCTCCTCACTTAGATTTAAACTGACAGGCAGCGGGCGTGTAGTCTCCACGCCTCGCTCCCGCACAAGGGGAGAAGCCTCGTGCAGGTCCCGCGCCCTGCCCTGGACACTGGGTGCTGAAGGACACCCGCAGACAGGGGAGAGTGGCCTCAAGCCTGTCTCCCAAGTGCCGTTTTGGAAATCAATGTGCCTGATGGTATTAAAAACGCCTTTGGGGAAAATGCCTTGTAGGTAAATATCCTAAGACTAAAAATGCTCAGTCGGTGACCTTTGTTCTCTGGCTTCTGTCTTCTTCTGGCCGTGGCGCTGCTGCTCTGGTCTCACCCCGAAGCCACCTTCTCCCCATGCTGCAGTGTCACCCAGGCTCCGGCTGGCACCAGCGCCTGCAGCCCAACGACCCCCAAATCAGCATTTGCAGCCCCCTCCCTGCCTCCCCCATCCACGGGGCATTCCCCGAGACTGCCGCCCGTTCCCTCTCTGTCTACACACCTCGGTCTAAGCCAGGAGCCCTTTCCTGGCAGATTAGAATTATGAAATGCAGATTCCGTGTTTCGACATTTCTCACTGCCCGCCGGACGCCTCCATCCGAACCGCCTTCTAAATGCTGAGGGTCCACGTGCACCCAGACGAATTTCAGTTTCTACTAAACGAACCGTCACAGATATACCCAAGGGTCCCCACGACACATTTATCATATTTACAATGATGGAAATTATAAATAACTAAAACTATCCCAGAGTAAACTATGGTTAAAAATAATGGTAAACACATTGCAGAATATCATGGGATTGTTAAGTGACTATACAGGAGGATATTAACCGGCATGGAAAAGGGTTACTATATATTTAGGTTACGATTCAGTGTATGTGCATCATGTATATTAGATCATTAATATATTATTGATCTCTGTGCTTAAATTTATGTAAAGGAAATCTATTTACACAATGTAAACTTATTCGGTCCGTCTGGGGTCAGGCATCGCGTCATGCAGCTCCTACATGGAAAGTTATACCTGCGACGAACACGCGACGCTTACAGCCGAGCGAATGCATTACAAACGGTGGGAAACAGCGTTACCTCCAGAAGCGATGGTTACAGCCGTTCGAGCAGTTTTAAATTCCTTGTTTCTGCTTTGTTATATGTTGCACATCATTAAAAATGTGTCAATTGTATAATTAAAAACAAAAAATAAATTAAAAAACCCACGTGCGCCTCCCTCAGCAGCGTCCCCAATGCCGCCCCTTCCTCTCGGTGCTAATGACCGCTGATGGGAACATTGTGTTTCCCTCTTCCTTCCCCTGGCTGAAATCCGCCTCTCCTGGGTCACCGAATTCCACTGTCTCCTTTGAAACACCTCTAGCTGTCATGTCCATGACCCAGGGCCTCTTCTGTGCAATGTGTCTCTCTCTGACCTGTCCCTCCGCTGCAGCTTCTGGCCCTGGAGCCCACCCTGCCGGGCGCTGCGGCGCGGGCGCCCCGGGGCCGAAGGCCAGCTCTGTCCCCGACAGCCGGGCTCCGCTCTCGCCCTCGACGCCGGCAGCGGAGTTCCAGCGCGTCCCACGACGCGGTCCATCCGCGGGGCGGACACGAGCCAGGACCCGGGAGCAGGGCGGGCGCCCGGTGCGGGGGCCGCGGGCTCTCAGAGGTGTCGTCATCCGCGCGTCCGAGTCAGGTCCCAGGGGTCGCATATGTCCACGCTCAAACACGACGGGCACAACTCCAGTCCTGGGAGGGCGACGGCGACTGCTTCGGACCGGTCCGGAACTGACCGCCGCGTCTCCGACCCCGCCACCATGCCCGCATGTCACGCGCCTGTTCCCAGCGACAGCGCTGGACCCTTCGCTGTCCCTCAGATCCACGCGGTGGCCGTGGAGAGGGAGTTAGGACGCCGGCTGGTTTCAGGACATGGTGCTTATGGTGCAGCGAGCGTCCTCGCCACCCGCTCCGCTACCCCCTCGTCACAGCATCCGCTGTCATTGACGAGAACCGTCCACCAGTGTCCCCACTGTCCTCAGTCGGAGGGCGCTGGGCGTCTGTGTGTGGGTCCCCCCGGCAGGACCCGGGTCGTTAGGCTCGGTGGGGACGAGGCCCGCGAGCGGA
>NW_006436810.1:17945569-17948796 GCF_000325575.1 Pteropus alecto | reverse complement strand
ACCCTGCAGGACCCCGAGGTCCCTGCGCTCCGGGGGCCGCCTGCGGGCGGTTCCGGGAGAGAGACAGCTCTACCCGCGTCCGGTAACAAGCGTTTTGTTTGGTGCATCCGGGGGACCCACCGTTCAGAGAACCGTTGATGGGGCGCAGAACCGGGCTTTGGAGGTTCTGAATCCACCTGCTTGTTCTAACCTAAGGTCAACTCTGTCATCCTTGACCCAAGCATGAGAGCTGATCTTTGCAGGACATAATGAAATCTCCTTGGCTCAAAGTCTCAAAAGGTCAGATAAATTCGCATTTCCCTAAAACGGCTTCAGCTGGAATCCCTTAGAGGAAAATCGATGCCTGGTAGGGGCTCCCGCTGATTCCCAGATGTTCCCTCTGGGGCCAGCAGATCTGAGTCTGGGTCCTGCTCAGACCTGGAGAGGGGGGCGGACAGGCCGCTGTCCCCTGTGCCCACTGCCTCATCTGTAAAGCGGCAGCGCTCGGAGCCGCTGTCTCAGGGAGGGACTGGAGACACCCAGCCGGGCGGCTTCTGGAAAAGGTCCCCTGGGCGTCTGGTTTATCTTTAGACATCCTGCACCCCATATGAAGTTCCTCACACTCCCCTGAAGGCGAGCGAAAGCGCATTCAAATCAAAAGTGTCATTCAGATGCGACTATTACTAATGCAACCGAAGCCATCTGAAAGATGTAGACCTTTTATTGCTCACGGTCGGGCTTCGAGATTTAATTATTAAAAATATTTAATTTACGTAAATCCTTCAGGTCACCAATCTCTCTGTTACGTGCTTTCCCAGGACGCTATTATCAAGAATATATTGAAATTAAAGCAGACCAAAGTGAGCTCCACATTAGAAAGATGCCACCTAAGTTCATTCACATAATACACATCCCTGATTTTAGAGAGGAAGTGCCGGGTTGGGGTGGAAAAGTCAGTTAGTTACACTCTGACTCCTATTAGCGTTAGAAATGAAACGCTGGAAAACTCAGGACCGGAGAGGCGCCTCCCCCGTCGGATGCGGCTGGCTGTTAAGTACAGTACAGGGCTGGGGCTGCAGCTTCGCCCTTATTACAGGAGGTAATGAGGCCTTAAATTGGGGGAAATTTAAATACTATGGTATTTTATTGGTATAACTTTCCAAAATGATTGCCGAGGAAGCTATTAAATGGATAATTCATCAGAACAAGAGACAACGGAATCGGTGGGATTAAAAATAACCCTTGTTCCTAAAAATCAGTCCCGCCGTCTCCCCACTCACTGGCTGGTGTGGCCGCTCACTCGCCAGCCCACCTGCGTCTCGGGCGCGAGCCCCTCTGCGTCTGCACCACCCGCGGGCCGGTTCACGGTTTCACATCTTCCTTCGAACTGAAGCGTGTAGAGTTGGCACAGTGTTATGTTGATGCCGCACAGTGATGCAACATCATATGGCTAACGAGGCGACGGCCATACGTCTAGTCACCTTCTGACACCGTGCACGTTTCTCGTGACACGACCGAGCCATTCCCATTCCCTGTGCTGCACAAGCCGTCCCCGTGGCTCACCTTGTAACGGAAGGTATTTCCTGATCCCGCCCCTTTGCCACCCGCTCCGCAGCCCCTCCCGCCTGGCCGCCGGCAGCCGTTCTCTGGGTCCATGAGTCTGTTTCTGTCTTCTTTGTCCATTTGTTTCGCTGTTTAGACTCCACCGATAAGTGAGATCGTGGCGGGTGTCTCTCTGTCTGACTTACTTTACTTAGCAAAATACCCCCGGGGTCCGTCCACGGTGTTGCAAACAACAAGGGCCTTGCTCCTTTCCTGGCTGAGCAATAGTCGGCTGCGTGTCTGTCCTCTACCCCTCGTCTATCGCTGGGCACCTCGGTGCTTTCCACGGCTTGGCCACTGTAAATAATACTGCAGTGAGCTCGGGAGCGCAGGGATCTTTTCGAATGAGTGTTTTGGATTTCTTCAGGCAAATGCCCAGAAGCGAAATGGCTGGATCATATCATAGTTCTATTTTTAACTTTTCCGAGGACGCTCTATACGGTTTTCCGCAGGGGCTTCACTCCCCTGCAGTCCCACCAACGGAGCACGAAGATGCTCCACGTCACTAGTCATCGGGGAAATGCGAACCGACCACCACGAGATATCACTTCACATCCCGCAGAGTGACCATCATCCGCAAGACAACAAATGACAAGTGTCGGCGAGGACGCGGGACCAGGAACTTCGCATGTCTTTACACACTTCTCTCCTGGCCCTTTGCCCGTCCCTTTGTCCACCCAGTGCCCCGAGGCATTGTCTTGCTTCCCTGAGAGGCTCGACTTGGCGGTTGCAGCTGGGCGGAAATGCTGTCACGGTGACTCGTGCCTGCGGGGCAGCCCTTCTCTGCTCTTGTCGGTCACGGTGACACGTGCCACTGACCCGTGCCACCTCCGTTCCCTGCGAGGACCTCCACAGCCTGGCCTCAGCTTGTCTGCGGCTCTGTGACTGAGCGTGTTGTACAGACTCAAATGCCTGCGAATTTATTTCAACTTTTCATGATAAAAAGTCAAACTCCAGGCTATAACTCAGAAATCAAAGCTGGAGGATGCACTAGCTCGGTGGTATTCTAGAATTTTCTGTGGAGGAAGCAGCCGTAGGCAAGGCAGGCCGGCTCCTGGCTGTGTGGGGAGTGAGGGGTCGGGCAGCAGCACTGAGGGCGGGATGTGCATGGAACCCCCAGGCCGCGGGGGTCCCCTCCAAGCCCTTCGTGGCTCTGGTCGGAACAGAAAGGGGGTGTGGTGACGCTTTCTATGAGCGAGCTGGCCAGACGCTGCGGAGCGAAGGAGGAAGACACAGAGGTGCTCCCCGTGGGGGCGCAGACGGGGCACTCAGAAGGCGGAGGGAGAACGGATCGCGGGAACCGGAAACGCGCGTGGCTGCCACGGGGACGTCGCGTGGGCCAGGAGGACAGGACGGGCCGGCTTATCCCCGGGGACTCAGGAGGGCACCTTTGAAAAATGCCGCAGGTGCTTTGCGCAAAATGAAGGAGAAGGATCTCCGCGCCGAGCTCACGTGCGAGGGACAGTTCCGGGCCTCACGGTTACTTTGGGGAATCAGAGATCGAAAACGTGAAAATAAGAAGTAAACGCGGTGGAGACTGTCGCGGGAGACGTCTGGCTGTTGGCTGGCTGGGACCGAGGCCGGCGCGACAGGCGGGGGGCGCTGTGGGACCCGGGCCAGGCCCCGCTCAGCAGCCGTAAACCCAG
>NW_006436810.1:17941144-17945004 GCF_000325575.1 Pteropus alecto | reverse complement strand
CGGCGTGGGGTCCGCTCCGCGCCCCGCCTACGCTGCTCCAGAGCATCGCGTGCTTCTCCCGGGCTCCCGCCTCGGCAGACGCGGCCCGGGGTCTAGTTTAGTTCCTAATCCTCTACCGCTCTTTCTTAGGGCTCTGCGTCCAGCGCCCGGGCTCAGCTCCTGCCCCTGGCTCCGAAGTGAACGGCTGTCAGGCGGACTGTTGCTGCTCTGCCACCCGCAGTCGACACGTTGTGACTCGTGGCTGCTGCTCCGATTTTCTCGCTTTTCGAGGGCTTAATCGCCTCTTCGTGCTGCTCCGTATTTCTTAATGGCTCGCTTCGCACTGATTTGTTTTTAAAGAGCAAAACCCTCTTCAAACAAGCACCACTCAGTGCAATTTCCCTAAGAGGCCACTTGCGGGCTGCAGGCTGGGCCCTGTGTGGGGGGCGACGGCATCGAAGCCAGGGTGTGCTGGAAATCACAATTAAAAAATGGCTGGGTTGTTTCTTCATGTGCTTATGTAACTGGTGATTTTCTTTTTTTTCCCCAGAAAAAAAGGGATACTGCGGCGGGGTGACAGGGAGATGCCTCAGCAGCGAATAAAATGAATACTCGCTGTAAAAAAAATGTCAAAATGTGGATGTGCCTCCAATCATTTAAAAAATAGAAGGTGATAAGTTGAAAATGTCAGGTAATTGGCAGACAGATAGAAAGTTAAACTGTGTCCTCAGCGAAGAAAATTAACCAGCAGCTGCCAGCAGGGACCCCAAGGTCATGTGAATGCCAGAACCAAGCGGAGCCCAATCATTCAGGAGGGGCCTCGGCTGGCCGTCCCCTCCCTGGTCATTTCCAGCTCTCTCAGGAACTGCCCTGAACTACTGCCAACATGTGTTCATTTCTAAAAATTACATAGATTGTGATGTATTACCCATCACACGACAAAAATCCACTGTGAATTAAATCAGCCCTTTGTTTAAATTGCTCCCCGGCAATACATATCAAATCATCATAAATGACATTGAAGTTATAATCTGCAGTCCCCGGCCTCGGCCACTGATAAGGCTCCACCGCGGGACGATCAATACTTACTATTCATTTTTGAAATTATCTTCACATTGATCCCTGAACAAGCACGGGCAACGCAGAGGCACAGTGCCTTTAATACAATAATTATATAAAGCTTTACAGGCTCATCCTCCCAGCCAATAAAAGCTGTCAACTGGCAGAGACAGTTACAACCCCATAATCCATCAAAACCCTGTTCTCTGACCTGTGGGCTCCTGGGCTTCCAGGAGCCACGGTAAACATGCCCGCCGAGGGGGTGCAGGCTGTCGGGCTGAACAAAGGCTGCGGACGGACACGGCCGGCGAAGGCCCCGAGGGGCCGGCGTCCTTCCCGTGTTCCTCAGCAGAAGCGGCGAAGGCTCATCTGTGTATCCGTTTGCTAATCGTAATTCGCCGAGGAAGGACACAGCGAGCCACTTGCCTGCTTTGATTTCTTGGTCTTTGATCTGCCAGGTTGGACTCTGTACCGGATGCCGTAGTGATGAAGCCAGCCCGTGGAGGTCAGAGAGGGCCAGGCACCGCAGCACAGGGACAGGCGGGGCCTGGGTCCACAGGAGGAGGCACAGGTCAGTGGCCGTGGCACTTAGTCTCAGAGCTCAGACACATGGAGATACACAAAGAAACACAAATACAGTCTACGGCCACGCCGCCCTGAACAAGCCCGATGTCTGATCCTGGAAGCTAAGCAGGGTCGGGCCTGGTTAGTACTTGGATGGGAGACCACCTAGGAAGACCAGGTGCTGTAGGCATAAAAAAAAAAAAAGAAAGAAAGAAAGAAAAAAGAAACACAAATACAGACACACACACACACAGCAAGAGACACACATACCCAGACATACATACACACGTAGGAACACTCAAATGCAATTATACAATGCCCATATTACCATTAATTATAACAGTCATTTGCAGAATTTGTCCAACATGCCATTAAATTTAACCTTGCTTAGGGAAATAGAAAAAAGTGAACAGAGTATACCTTGACTTTTTCTATTAATGCAATTTTCTATTAATTTTCTGTTACTGTCTCTTATTAATCAGTCACAACTTGACCCATGGATCTGTGCTCCCAGAGCACTGGACAGGTCGCTGGGGGCAGCGACGTCCCCAAGAGGGTGGCCGGGAAGCGGGTGTCCTCACGCTGTGGGGCAGCTGGGGACACGGACATGCTCTTTGCAGTGAGGGTGGCAGAGGACCCGCGGGGCGTGGCCAGGCCCCCGGGGAGTTGAGCGGGCATGGGCGCCAAGCCAGGCAGCTCCGTGCCGCGGGCTGGGGTCTCAGGGACTCACCTGCCACCTCAGCCCCCAGTCTCACTCTTCAGCCTAAGCCCTCCTTTCCCAAACGACTTTCTCCGAAATGGCAGAGATCCCAAACGCGTCAAAAACCGTGCCGCTGGCTTTTAAAAGAATCTTTGGAAAATTTGTTTATTATTTAATATCATTGACTTTAAAACATGGAAGAGAAATGGTCGCGTGGCCTGGAGTGGCTCGGGTCTCTGTGTTTGCGCTGTCACCTGGGTTGGATTAACGCTATGTCTTCTGAGTGGGTGAACGGGTTGTTTAGTTAAGGTGACCGGAGGAAACCGGCAGGCTGAGCTCGCCCGCTGGGGCCACGGCCAGCAAACCGTAGGGCACAAGCGCGGGGGGTTGAGGGGGTGGGGTCAAGCCCGTCAGTGTCACGGGAATGCCATGGATACGAAGAACTGCAACAAACAAGCACCAGATCTGGAGAGTCGTCAGAATTGGCGCTGGACCTGGGTACCTTCCGTCCGCTAACAGAGGCCACGCCTCAGATGGCAGCAGATGGAACAGCAGGGTGGAGTCTGGGGTGGCTCCGAGGAGTCCCTGGGATCAGCCCCTTGGAAGGAGGACCTGGAGTCAGTGGTAGGGATTTGGGGAAGACGGGGCTCCAGGCCAGCCGGGCGGGAAGGGGGTTGGTTAGAGCACATTCTTTTTCCTCGGCCCGAAGTAGGCAGAGGGACAGTGCGGGCCGGGAGGAGGCATCCGGAGACTGGAGAACTTCTCGGCTCATCCGAAGCTGGACGTTATCCACAGTGGTACCGCCACTGTGTCTGAGTTAGAGCCTTGTCTGAATGCGAACGTTAAAAATTCACTCCTTAGGCAACTATGTCGTAATAAATACAGTTTATCATGATGATTCTTCCTAACTATGAACTCTCAGAGCAACCCCTACCACTGGGGAAACCCTTAGAAAAACAGAACGACGCAGAATAGGTTTTACTGTTCTGTCTCTGGCACGGGCCGACCGAAGGCCGGTTGGATTGATGGGCGACAGAGAACCGGCGTCCGGAGCGCAAACCGGACGGTGCCCACAGCGGGCAGCGAGCGTCCCGTGAGGTTTCGGGCTCGCGGGGAGCACATTTCTCGGGGCGCAGCCTGGAGACGCTTCCACCGGCGCCTTCTTCCAGGCTCCGGCCCGCCCGTGAGTCACTCACGCACGTCGCGGGCCCGTCATCCAGCCCGTGGACAGCACACGTCCGCAGAGACGCGGCCACGTCGGACACATATGAAATTCTCCGGGACGCGAGGCGCCGTATCTTGTATTTTTATTTAATTGCTTTCGACTTACAACAATGGGGAGGTAGTGAGCTGTGCAGGAACAGCGCCGGCCCGGGCAGCAGACCATGTATCTATTATCTCGTGCCCGCGAAGGTCACCGACCTCAGCGGCCCGAGCGGCGGGAACATTAGGGACCCCGTGCAATTCAATCTCTACACAAATAAAGGAGAAGCGCCACAATGCCGGGGTAATGAAGAGTCTCGCAGAAAAGGGGAGGCCTGTCCCCGAGGCCGGCCTG
>NW_006436810.1:17938947-17940749 GCF_000325575.1 Pteropus alecto | reverse complement strand
AGGGTACGGTTAGTGTACGGCGCAGACCGGCTGTCCCCGAAGGTTTGCTGTGACTCAGAAGAGCCTGGGTCATGCCTGAAAAGTCCCCTCTGCCGCGACCCCTGGTCAGAGTGCCCAGCGCGGTGCTCACAGGGGACACTGCTTCAGCTGCAGGGACAGGACCAGGGTGGACACGACCCTCTGTCAGCCTTCCTTCCAAAGGCACAGGGACCCGGAGGCAGCAGCGGCCTCACAGCACACGGGCACCCCAATGTTCCGGGGAGACTCCAGACTCCCACCATCAAAGAAAACAGTGGGTCGACAGAGCCAGGGAGGGAGGATGGCGCAGCGAGGGACAGGAAGACCCATCTCAGAGGGCGGTGAGTCCCTCTCGGCTCTAAGTAACATTTTCACTGCAGAACGACTTTAGATTTACGAAACGTCACAGATGTGCGGAAGGGTGGCCGCAGGCCGTCCACGCGGTCACCCCTGGTTCTGGCATCCGCCGTGACAAGCGTGCATTTGTCACCACTGAGACGTACGTGGATGCGCTGTGACCGACGACACTCCATCCTATGCGGACTTCACCAGCCTGTCCCCGGTGTCCGGCCCCGGCCCCAGGAGCCCAGCTGGAGCACCGTGTGGCTTTCTGGAACCACGCCCACCCTGGGACTGCTGTCAGACTGGCCTTGGGGACCCCGACAGCTGGGGAGGCCTGGTCACGTGGTGTGCAGGATGCCCCCAGTGGGGCTGTGTCTGGGGTTTTCCTCAGTTAGGACTCACGGGGTTGGGGAGGCAGACCACAGGAAGGCACACCGTCCCACCTGCTCGCCTCAGAGCTGGCGGCGTTGACCTGGAGGACAGCTCAGGAAGCGCGGACACCACCGGCGGGCGGGCCAAACGCTTCGGGCGCAGCTCCATGCATTATCCGGAGCTGTCTGGAAATGCGTCTCTTCTCCCCGCTTGTCCGACTGTGCATCGATGATAACATTTGGGTTATAATCCAGCATCACGCTGCTTATTTTCTTGCCTGCATTGTCCCAGCTTCGGCCACCGGGGATTATTCCGGCTGGTCCGCACGTCCCTCTCACGCACCCCCATCACGAGGCGGCTTTAGTTTTCCTTCCTTATCGAACACTTTTATGCAGGAATGAGAAACTCCCCGTCCCTTCGAACCCGAATGCGAGCGCAGGGCCTCATCCGCCGAGGACGAGGTGCGTTTCCCGTGCACTCCGCTCCGACCCGTGCCGCGGACACTCGCTCACGCGCTGGGCGGCAGGACGTGAGCGTGGCGCACAGAGCTCTGTGCGGACACCGGGCAGGGCAGAGGGAGGGGGCTTCGGGGCCCACACGACAACGCCAAGCGCCCGGCGGACACGAGCCGGCTCTTTCGGGCCTCCGCCGGCCGCCATGCCCTGCTGGGACACGTGTTAGGTCCTTCTGGCCTGAAACGGCTCTCGAGGGTGGAGGAGACGCGCCCCCCAGAATGAGGAGCGTCGCGGGGGGCCTTCCTACAGCTGGAGTGTCATGCTTTGTTTATTTCCAAATAAACTCTCTTCACGCAGCGTTTTTCTAGATCACATATCAATTTTTTTTTGACTTCAGAATATGCATAAAGCATATGGCTACAAATGTCCATCAAGTTGGACGTGGTTCCACAATGTGGCGGTGAACACGTCTGCTTTACATGCAGAAGGTCCTGGGCTCGCGCCCCAGTGGAGCCACGGTCCACGGTCTACGGCCGTGCCACGCTGAACAAGCCCGGTGTCTGAGCTCGGGAGCTAAGCAGGGTCCAGCCTGGTTAGTACTTGTGTGGGAGACCA
>NW_006436810.1:17919004-17938912 GCF_000325575.1 Pteropus alecto | reverse complement strand
CTTAGGAACAACTAACTACCAGTTATTCAAGGACAAATTTTATTTATATGCAAATCATTGTAATGCTGTAGGCATAAATAATAATAATAATAATAATAGAAATAATTTTAAAATATCCATCAATTTAATTTCCACCAAAAGCAATAAGTTTGCACATCTCCGCTGTGGAAAGCCGTCAGCATCGGCTGCGACCATCGGAATTGTCCTGCACACTGAGTGGCCTTTCACATGCTGCATGCCACAGGGGCACAGACCCCGAACCCTTCACTGGGGTCGTGGGTTCCACGGCAAAGATACGACACTGGGCTGAGCTCCAGTGGGGATTGAAAACTTTTCTCTAATGGATTATTCTTGAAGGAAAAGAAATAGAAATTCTGAAGTGAACCTTCCCAAAGACATGGGAGAGGAAGACTGGAAACTTGTCCCCACGAGAAAGCGTAAGGTAAACATCCAAGTACTGAGAGTGGTTACTTATACTATAGAGGGAGGTTAATATATGTTTGTCTCTGAACTACGGTCGAGCCGAACACAAGTCCTGACCGGTGCGCTCTGTGCTCCCGAATCAAACAGCGGCCAGAGACCGAAAAGAGAAGAAAGACTCAGGCCAGAGACACAGGGGCTCACGGACCGGAAGTGGCCGAGAGACGCCCGGGGCCTGCTGGTCTCCGAGGACCGGGCGGTGACACCAGGGTCTCAGCTGCTGCAGTGACGGAGGCTACACGGGCACCACGGGGGGGGGACACGCGTGACTCGGGAGCAGGAAGAGAGCCGGGGACGAAAGTCAGAGCCGCAGCCTCACCGCTGTGGGCAGCGACACATTAGCCAAAGACCAGAAGCGGAGGAAAAGTCCCCTCTTGGCTCGCTGGGTGTCGATGGCGCGCTGGCGGGGACAGGTGACCGCAGCCCCCGGCCGAGGGGGTGACGAGAAAGCACGCAGAGACGCCGGGCGGTGGGGACGCGACAGACTGAGAGCGGCGTCGCGCGGCCGTGCTCGTCCCTAACCCACGTCGCACCCGTGAATTTGATTTTAAGAATCGCAGCAGCGAGAGTCGAGCCAGAAGCGACTGCACAGGAGGCTCGTGCGGACCGACCCCGGTCCCGAGCACGCGGCACGGAGCGTGAGACCGAGGCCTCTTACTGCTTCTAACGCTGGAGACGAGGAGCTCTGGTCCAGAGAGGGGCGGGATTAGCCCCCCAGCCCCCGCCTGCAGGAGGAGGAGGGCTGTGGCCCCCCGTGGGCCGGGGCCCAGTCCAGGCGCGTTTGTCAGAACCCGCCTCAGCCCTCCGCTTTATCTCTGTAACCGCCTCTAAAGGTACACGAAGAAGAAGCTGTCCCCTGAGGCATAAGGACAGCGGCATTCACACCTCGGGTGTCCATCGCCCAGACTGCCCTGGTGTTGGGGGTCCCACCCCCCGGGCTTAGCGCTGGCGTCCGTGCCTCTCGACCCTGGGAGCTGGACTGGCCATCGTCGGAGTCTTCTGTTTGATAGAAAACCTCAGGTGTAATGTGTCTGTTTTCACGCAAAACTTCTCCGGAGAAACACAGAGAACGCAGCATTCTAAACACGCGCCGGCTCCAGGGCCGGATTCAAGATCGCCGATCCCACCGGTGGGACCCGGCGCAGCCTGCCAGACACCGGGGCCGCTCACCTTGTTTTCTCTTCCCGTTATCGGGCAGCCCCCCTTTTATCTTTCGTGCCCCTCACATTAATGTCTCTTGTTTTCATAAATGGAGCTCTGGCCGGCCAAGCCAGGAACAGGAGGGGCGGCGGGGGGCGCACAGCGCGAGGCAGTCGGTCTACGCAGCAATGTCCCTGGCATCCCACGTGCGAATTTCCACCGGCAAATGACCAGGCTGGCGTCAATCCGTGGCTGCACGCTCCGCCTCGCCGTGTCCCCGCCTTACTCTGCTTCCGGCTGACACGTCTCAGGCCTCCGATCGAAGCTGGCGACACAGCCCTCACTGCCCTTCTGCAAACATCACACGCGGCTCGGTGGTGCTGGCCCGAGCTGCCAGGCCGCTGGCCTCGTGGCTGTCGGCGGGCGCTCGGCTTTTCAGGCCCCTAGTGTGACCTTCGTCTCAGAACTCAGATCGGCAGGAACGCGACGGATTCACTACCGGATCTCAGCTCAGAGACGTTGCCATAGCAAAGCGCTCGCAAATCCTACGGCCAGGCCGAGCGTGCGTTTGTCCCCTCGGGGACAGACATGGTGATGACTCGGCGGGCGCGCCCTCCGCAGCACCACGCTCGCCTCCGACGTCCAGCCTGCGGTCCCCTGTCCCCAGCCCGGCGGGTGGGGACGAGCCACGTGCACAGGGAGCTCTGAGGCCGGTGGGCAGGGGGCCAGGGTCCTGCTCTTCTCCTGGGGGTCCCCGTGAGGTCGCCCCTCAGGTTATCGGGCCCACACTCAGGGACCGTGGGAGCACGGTGTCCTCGTCGGTGAGGGGAGGGTGGGGTCGCTAACACTGGGACACACTTTCCAAAGCTCTCTCAGCACCCGGCCCGCCTCCGCGGTGAGCTCAAGGCCCTGTCGCCTGTCCTGGGAGACCCTCTCTGAACCAAGAGGCGGGGGCTCCCAGAATGCCACTGGTGTCAACCGGACCTGGAGCAGCCAGGACAGCCCCGCCGATGGAGGTAGGAAACCAATCACTAAGAGGCCTCGGGCCGCAGAATCTTGACGGCCAGACACGGGTTAGAGGCTACCTGGCAGGGATAGTCCCTTGGAGGCGGGACACCGTCAGCCCCCACTGGGCCAAGGCTTGTGTCCCTCGGGCACTGCTGGCCACCGCCCGCATCTGCCCGGTTGTGGCTCAGACGCTGAGGCAGCACAGTCTTCAGCTCCCAGCCCCCGCCTCTTACCTTCCTCCTCTCCGCCTCGGAGGGCTGAGGGCTCCTCCTGGGTCGGTCACACGGACGGTGGACGCCTGAGACGGGTGAGTCAGGCCGGGACTCCTGCGTCATGCCAGCTGGACGGCACTCACACCGCTTCAGGTGAGGCCCAGCCCCCAGCCCGCAGTTCAGTGGGATCTGTGTTCTACCCTCTGCCGTACAGGAGCATCTGGGGCCCTGCCCTTCCTCTCTGTCTGTCTGTCTCTCTGTCTGTCTGTCTGCCTCTCTCCCCCTGTGAACAGAAGGGTTTTAAGAGGATGAGATTATTTATATCTTACTCCTTGATTTTTGTCTTTCAAAATCCACTCTGAAAAGTGTAGCAGGCAGAGGGAGATTCGGCTACTTTATCTCCTTAAAGAGATAATTTTAATAAATTGAATCACCTTCCGGAGGTGTATTGTCGACCAGTGTTTGCGCTGCGTGGTATCGATAACCCGTATGCATTTTGAAGGCTGAGAATATCTGTAGGCCGTTGTTTTTATACTAAAGACAATGACATTTCAGTAACGGTCCGCAGCAGGCCTTCTCCGTCCCGCCCAGATGAGACCATCGAATTGGAAAGAAATGGGTCCTGACTTGACTGGAACATTTTCTCAAATTTTTTTATGTAGAGACAAAATTATTGTAAAAGAGTAAACATGATTCATTTCTCAGCTTTCATATAGTTTCATTCTGAAAAGCATTTAAACAGGGAATTAGATTCCGCGGCGTCTTGGGGGGTACGCGCCAGTTTCCGATCTCACCTGCAGTGCGTCCACCCAGCCACCCCGTCTGGGCCCCCCCACCGTGCGGGCCACCGTCCGGGTGGTCGCCAGTTTCATTCAGACCAAGCCCCCCTTGCGACGGCTGAAGTTCTAGGCTGAGGACCTGTGAGTCCGCTCCCCGGCCTTTGATGGAGGGACCAGACTCGGTGCCCGAAGCTCCAGCATTGACGGTGTGTTTTCACTTTTATGTGGCTCGGGGGCCGGGGTCCAGGGCACCTGTCAGTCCCCGACGAGACGTGGCCGCCCTGTCTGACCCCTCCCTCGACCCTAAGGACGTGTCGTACGCCGGGTGGCACCTCTCATGACTGCAGTAGCGGCCACTCTCTTCTCCGGCCGCTCACCCCCCTTAGCTAACCTGCCACCTCTTCCCCAAGCCCCCCGGAAATGCGGCCCCAACTTCCCGTCTCTGCTGGAAGCTCCATCTCCCCACAGCTGACAGATGAAGAAAACCATCGACATCTTGGTGTAAATTTCTGTTTCCTTCGGCGTGAGAGACGATCTACATTTATCTCAAATTAGAGCTCAAACTGTTTCTTTTATTTTCCACTTAACGTCATATCATTAATATTTATGTGCATTTCATCCCCTTTTAAATAAAAGTATAATTCTCTACCTCGAACCAATCTGTGGGAACTCTGTTTGTATTTCATTTAAATTGCTCAGTTTATTTTTTAAATGAGGGTTATGGGTGATATTGAGATGGGCATCACTGTAGATACATCTTTACAATGTTTTTACAAGTGGAATGGTGGAGTCAAAGAGCATACGTACTTTTAAGGTTCGATATATGTTTATTAACAAATTTCCCTCAGAACCTTACACCGATGCATCCGGCAGTTTTACCAACAGTGGGTGTCTCCACACGCCTCGGCAAGACTAATTTTTTTTTCTGTAAAAATAACTTTGTTGGTAACTTAAACCATTAAAAAGTCACCCTTCTCGTTAAATTTGGATTTATTCTATTATAGGAGAGGCTGGTCATTTAAGAGACAGACAACTCTCCTTTGTAAAGCTCCTGTGTGTCGCAGGCTGTGCCCGTCAGGTGGGATGACACTGATCAGGCCGCTGTGTGCTCCCCTCAGGATGCATCGTGAAGTGAGACCCACGGAGTTTGCCAGCCCCTCGCGTGTATGACACGGGGAGGCGCTCGCCGTCCCCAGGCTCCGGGCTGGCGTCTGCCTGCCTGGTTCGGAGGTTTCACACGAAGCCCCTGGGCCAGGCTGGCCGGCCGCCGTCAGCTCACTGATCCGGTGAAAACGTACTCAGGCTTTTTATCCGCGGCCGCCGCCGCAGCACCGAGAGCACCAGGAAGACGAAGCAGCCGCCAGGCCAGCCGCGTCCCCTGGGGGGAGGGGGACTGTCGCCCCGCCTGGCATGCCCGTGGTTGCCCTTCCCACCTGGGCTGGCCGAGGGCCGCGCTCGCCAGGAGGGGACTTCAGGGGGAGGAGCTGCGACCTCGGACGCCCGCGGGTCAGTGTCAGCGCCTCAGCCCCCGCAGGCTCGGAGAGAGGCGCCCCTCGGGGGGCCTTGTCCAGGCCACCTCCGCCCTTTGTCCTGGGGCCCCGCCCCGCGTCCTGCTCTCCTGCGTCCATCTAAGTCACGCCGAAGGAGGACGGAGACCCTCCCGCCCGCTGGGCTGCACCCAGACGGAAGGCAGGAAACGGGGACAGGCGTCAAGGCGCGTTCAGCACGCGCGCGGTGACGCCGGAGCTGGGCTGGTGCAGAGCGGGCGTCGCGGAAGCGCGCGGGTGACAGGTGTGGGCAGGTGCGGATCGCGCGCGCCTGCGCAAGGCCGCGGGAAACAGACGTGTTTCGCCCCGTCTTCGCCACGCGAACCCCCAGCTGGAGCTGCCTCGCGGTGCCCACGCTGGGTGGCACCCCGCGTTTGGGAAGCTGCGCTTTGGCGGTTGTTGGGTGGGGGCGAGGGTGGCCCCAGGGCGGCCGCATTTCCGTTGTTCCCTTGCGTGGCATTTATTACATTTTCGAGCAGCTCCCAAGTTCTTACGACGTAAATTCTGGCGAAGATGTTTGTATCTAACGGTATCAAACTGATATTTATTTGCATTTGTTTTATTTATTTAGTTTTTGTTTTTGTTTTTGTCTAGGGGCGCTTTGAAAAATTGCCAAGACAGTTAGAGCCCTTTGGACTGAAAGAGCCCGGACCAGTGGTTCCTGCCCCCAGCGACACACAGATCCTGGTGTCCCACGAAGCGCCAGCAGTCAGTGGCCACACCGTGCGTCCCCGGCCGCTTTTTGACATATTCTGCATGTATGATCTATGGGAGTCCTCCATCAACAAATAAGCGAATAAACAGGGACGTGAGGAACCGGCCCTCGTAAGCCACTGTGAGAAACAACACGAGGACACGCACCTGTGCGGCGATTTGTCCCCCGCTAACGGGAGGGGCGCGTGCCAAGCGTGTCCGATCGTGGGAAGTCGCGTGAAGTGTAAATGCCGAGGAGCTGCATTTCCGGCTCCGACTTGGCCCACTGCCGGCGACGGTGCAGATAAGACAGCTTCCCCTTAGGCTTCCCCAGGTGTAATGTCTGCATTTTGTAGCAAAGAATGATTTAACCCAACGTGCTTTACACGCTCCGCTCAGGGCCTCGGGCCGCTAAGAAAAGCGTTAATCATGAATAGAGGAGCTAATACTTTAAGTCGCCCCTCCGAGGCCCGCACCCGGGCGGTCCCTGGACTAATTACGAGCAGTCGGGAGCTCCGCGGCCACGCGAAACCCGATCTGGCTCTCAAAACTCCAGCTGCATTTACACGTGCAACATTTATGTGGGATCGAGTCGGAGCGGCCGTGCCAAGCATGATTAAGAAGCCAGCGGAGATGGATAGGTTCTGCCATTCACTGGGCTTCACCGTGGCATTAATTAAAATAGGAAAATTTCCCAAGTGTGGCCTGTTCGAAAGACTTCAAAGATAATCGCGTCGTCCAGATCACATGAAATTTTCTATGAGAATAATAAAACACAACACTCTTAATATGCGATCATACCAATATTATTATTCGCCGCTCTTACGGAAAATCATTGAAACCTTCTCTTGCCGTCTCACATTTGCCAGAGAGGATGCCGCGATTCCGCTAGAGCTGGATCTAAAACGTTTCTTGCGCCCCGCGGCTGAGCAGACGAGGTCGGTGAGGGAACGGTGGGCGAGCCGACTCCCCAGGCTGCGCTGAAACGCTGAACCCCGAACCCGCGGCGGGCGGCCCCGCCCCAAGGAAGACCACGCCCACGGCAATCTGCGAAGATTTCCCTAACTTTTACCTCCTGTCGGTGGGAAACAGGTAAGGTAAACGTGGAGAAGCACGTGGGGCATGGGAGCAGGGAAGAAGATATGTCTGCACCTTGCAACTGTATCACAAGCCACCAACTTAATTTTTTTGTTTCCATTGTGATAAAACTGACGTAAGATAAAATCCCAGTGAGTGGCATGTAGTGTCGTCAGAGTCATACAGCAATCACCCCATCTCTAGTTCCAGAACCTTCTTATCGCCACTAAAGGAAACCTAGACCCATTAACCAACTTACTGGTGTTTAGAATTTTTCTTAGGGCGAATAGGGTTTATTTACAAAGTGCTCAAATCCCTTGAATGACAAGCTATGTTATAAATGGTTCTGCTGCGCTCATTCGCTTAATGATGTGAGATTTCAGAGTGGGGCACAGTTAGTTTTAATATTGTACTGAGAATAAGGTCACTAACAAAGGACATTAGTGATCTTTGCTTTTTATGGACTTACATGATTGGGATAAGATGATCTATAGCTGACAACAAAGCTTAAATGTGTCTGGGAAGCAAACAGCAATATACCAGGCTTAAAATGCAATATTACAGGCTGCTTAGCAGCTAAAGAGGGTTTACGCCGAAGAATGCTGGATGTAATTTCTTTGAAAAAAAATTATAAGCAAAAGGATTGAATTTAATCTAATATCACCACCAAAGCTTGCTGCAATCTCATGCAGCATTTGGGTGGTACCTAGGGCCAAGGGGATGATCCTGAATTAGCATAGCATACAAATCAGCTTTTCGATTTTTATCAGATTATCTGCATTACTGGCTAATGCTGATGTATTCAGTAACATGCAATAAGCACTCTCGAGCATCATATTTCTGCGGTGTAAAATATCCTCAAAGCACACTTTAATTGTTTTAACAAGATAAAGTATGCTATTTTTGCATGAATAATATTATCAGTATTACATCAAATCTCTTCATTTATTATCACTAATGCTACTTAAAAGAGATGTTAATAGAGTAATTCATTCTCGCACCGCGACCTTGGTCAGAGGTACATGATGGTTCATATTCATTATGCTGAGCTAAGAGAGGGCTTCCGTTATAATATCACTTAATTTCTATTCTGGAAAATGCTCCGGGGACGCGTCGTTCTGATGCATTAAGGTTTTGTCTAAATCACAATATTTGAAGAGGAGCGGGGCTGGCGGATCACTGCAAACGAGCCCCCTGTGCACTGCTGGCTCCTCCAGACACGCAGATGGAGAGCGAGGTCCTGGTGACCTCATCGAAACACACAGTTACCCGTGCGTTTACGCGGCGTACGTGCGGATTTGCATGAGATTCAGACGCCGGCGCCCACGCGGAGGTGCAGCGCGCCTGCCTCAGAGCTGGGGGGGCGGCGCCTGTGGTCTCTGGCTATACGTACCCGTCGTCGGAACACCAGGGGGGTGTGTGCGTGTGTGTGCGCGCACACGCATGAATTAGCGTTAGGAGATGCGTGTGATCAGATGTGCATGCTAAAAAAAAAGTTCCCATTCCTTTTGTAAAATCGACTCCAAATCAACCTATCATTTAGCATATCGCAAAAACCTGTAATTCAGTATGTCAACACAATTAACGTCTTTGAAATGACAGTATATTTATACCAATTCATTGGACTGGTCATTGTTTTAATACAATACAGTTCCTTAAAAGTACTTTTTAAAGTGCCTGGAGACAGCATAATGGACTGGATCATTTCAGTCTCAGCTTCACACGGCAGAAGGTATTGTTGGGGCACATGACGGATACAAATCTTAATTTCAGTGCTAAGAGAAAGAGGTTAATTCTCTTTATCTTGCGGAAAATTAAATCGAATCTAACAAATCGAGCGTCATAGCGAAGTCACGTACCTAAAAGCTAGTTAGTGAAAATTCATAGTAAATGCATCACCCATACATGAGCAGCTCATGAGTCGAGCATGAGACGTGTAGAAACAGAACGATGAGGGAGAAAATGCACAGCGCTGCCGAGTGAAGCTCCGTGGCCCGCTCGAGTCCAGCCTCGGTCGCTTGAACGGTTTGGCGGCGGTGCAGGTGGGGGCGGCCTTGGCGGCTGTGCGGGTGTTGCCGTGGGCGGTGGTGGTTACGGCGCTGTGAGTGGTGATGCTGGTGGCGGTGTGACGGTGTTAGTGTGGTTGGCGGTGATGGTGGTGTTGGCAGCGGTGTGTGTGTTGGTGGTGATGGTGTGGTTGTGGGTGGAGACAATGGTGGCGGTGGCTATAAAGGCCGAGTGAGGAGCGTGGAGGGAGGAGCGTGGAGGGAGGAGCGTGGAGGGAGGAGCGTGGAGGGAGGAGCGGTCCTTCCCGCTGTCTGAGAAAGGATGGGGCCGAACGCTGTCCCCCGCAGTCTCCAGCGAGCACCCCGCCTTTTGCTGCCTCTGCCCCGAACTCTCTCCGGTGGGAAGGACCGGCTTTGGCAGGGAAGGAGTGACAATCTGCTCCTGTCCTGTTTTATTTACCTTCCTCTGAACCCTCTGCGAATGAGAGAGTGAAATTAGAATGTCCAGACCCGCCAAGTTGTGAATATTGTCATTTTTTATTTGTACAAACGTGCGATGGATGACAGTGAGAAAGGAAATACGTATCACAAACACGAAATCAAAGAACGAATTATCAAAATACTGATCTAAAACTCTCTGCAATAACTGATATTTCTATAGCATTAAAAGGCAATATTTTAAAATCAATATTTCATCAAGTCTTTCTGTCCTTTTAAAGCATACAGTATATTATTGAAGGCACGACATTATGAAAAATAGATAAAACCTTTTGTACTAAAATTGCACACTCTGAGCATCTTTGGCCCTGGCCACATATTAAGATGAGAAATGTCATCACTTTACTCTTTCTTGGTCTTTGGGACAGAAGATCCTAGATCCCCAGTGACAGCACTGACATGTACTAAACAAAGCTGCACGTCAGCGACCATTTGAAATCTCAATTTTTAATGATAAAAATTAGGGAGAACACCGTTCCGCTTATTAGGTGGGCACTAGAGCCCTCGCCAGACAAAACAGTGTTCTGAGCTGTTTATCCTAGTGCCTAAAACACGGAGGTTGGCCGTGAAGCCTAACTTCTGTCCCCTTTCTCATAAAATAGTCCAAGGGGTGTAAACAGGCAAACGACTTCCCCACGGCTGCACATCCAGTGAAAACTGTAGGCCTAGAGAGTGGACATCTTTCAGCCTGTCTGGGTTTGAAACACGATCGTTTTTTGCTTGCATTTAAAAAATATATACATGTAAACATTCGTCATTTGATTGTATAAATGATCCTGCAGCAACAAGAATCACATCTGCTTCGAGAAATAAAATTAATGCAACGGTCACCTGGACTGATGACTTTTTTATTGTTTCAGTTTCTACACACTTACTTTAAATTTTGTTCTCTGTTCTGGTTTGTAAAATACCCTGACATTTTCTGCTAGATTGCGTTTATTCGAAAAAAGCCCGGTATTGACACTATCTTTTTAAAAGAGGCTGTTTCTCCTCCCTGTTCATCCCACTGTGTGCTCAGACCCCAGTCTGCCCGGCACCAGGGAACCCCACGCCCCTGGCACCGGCAACATGCTAGGCTCTCAGTCTATTGAATTGAGTTGAATCCAACCGAATGTAGTAAAGAGAGTGCTTTACACTGTGTGAGGTATAATATTCATCTCCAGAGAAGCAGGCGAATATCACCATCTCGTCAGAGTAACCGCCTTTGTTGCTGGTATGACTCAAATTTGAAAGACGCATTTGAAACGTCAGCACGGGCAGAAGATGGGCCAGCCTCGACTTTCGCATTTCACCATCCCTGGGCAGAAATCCACGTCCGGTCGGACTGCACCTGGCACAGAGCAGTGGCACGTCTGACCAGCGCACTGAGCCTTGGAAACTCAGAAACCAAAATGTCGGTGTTTAGGAGCAATTCGGAAAAACAAAGGTTAGCGTTTAAATGTGGCACCCAGAATAGCAGCCTCACCTCGGAGATGCCAGCGCGACTCGTGCGCTTCCGAGCACGGCCTGGCGGGGAAACGCAGCCTCGGCGGGAGGGGGAGGCGAGGCGCACATGCGAAAGGCCTTCCTCAGCTGTTAGCTCTGCCGCGTCCCCCCTGGGGGGTCATCTGAAAGCACGTGGAAGGGGGAAGCGTGAGGCCAACGGCGTTGCGGGGAAGGAGCAGATCCAGGAGAGGCAGTGATCCTTTCAAGACCTCGGGCGGGTTCTTCCACGGGTGTCGAAGGGCTCAGTGCCCCAGACTTTTTAATACATTTCCCCAAGTGATCAATGACACTTAAATCCAGTGTCTTGAGAACTAGTTCTTCTATTTTTAGGTCTGTAAGAAAGCACCTTTTTCTGTGTTTTTCCGTAAAAAAATTATAAATCTATATAAACTTTAAACACTTAATAATAAATACTTTTATCTTATACTTTTTCTATTTTTATTCCTGTTGTTTTAGAATATTTCATATTCTGATGAAGTGCCAATCTTCGAGGATGTTTTTAAATGAAGGCATCGTTCATGTCGCATAGCTGAATGCTCCCCTGACCTCGTGCGTGTAGACTGTCTAACTCTGTGGCCGTGATGAGGGGGAGCACGGCAAGCCCAGAAAATGCTGTCTGCGCTGCTCTCTGGCCAGGCCCCTGCCCAGCTTCCGACCCGTAAATGCTGGCCGATCACGCGTAAAGACCCCGAGCAGGTGGACGTGGCTGCTGGGTCTGTGACAGCCGCCTGTGCTTCACCCCCTGCCTGTTTCCTTCTCCCTCTGCCTTGGGGCGTTTATTACAACGTCAGGGTGAGTGGTGGCCGGTCAGTGGTTTATCCCACACGGTCCGCTGCAGACAGTGACCACGCCGAGGGGCCCCCGACGGGTGCCCTTCTCGGCCTGTCCCTAACAGAGCACGATCTCAACACTAGCTGGATTGCGAGACCGGGAACCCAGACGTTTCCGATTTATTTATTGTTTACGTGCTTCATCTCTCATCCATACTCCTAGTCACCAATTAAAAGTGGTTTAATGGAAGTAAACACAGCATTATGGAAGGCTCAGGAAAAAAAAAGGACTAACCCATTTCACGAATATTTACAGAGAGATTTTTCTCCATGTGTGGGATACAGCTGGGGACGAGAGACAAAAATCCTGGTCCTCGAGGACCTTGTATCCCCGTGGGAAGAAGACAGGCAACATGGAATGTGTCCGCGCACATGCACGCATCCATCGGGAAAGCGAGTTCCTGCTGCCAGAATGCCCTGTGCCACCAGCGATGCAGCTGAGAAGTGACGCCCGGGGCCGAAGCACCTGACTGCGCCCCGCGCTAGCAGAGGGGCCCGCGAACCACAGTCCACATTTCCAGATGTGAAATTCGTGTTTTATGAAACACAGAGGGCCTCCCGAAGGGCGGAGTGTCACTTAAAGACTGAACGGACCAGACCAAACCGAACAGACTGCTGGTCCTCGGATCACTCATAAAGCTAGTAAGTCACTGGCTTTTAATTCTGACCATGACCTAGGCACCCACAGTCCCTGGTCCCCTAACGAGTGGACGCTTAATAACGTGGCGTAAATCCTTATCGAAGGATTTTTTGAAGTCCAAGCACCTTTTGTCTGCAGCTGTCCCACGTATGATACCCTCGACCCGCTCGGCTGGCGCCGATGGGCTTGACCGCGCTGCGTGTGGTGGGGAGGGGCCAGCGCAGGCAGCGAAGAGGGACAGAGCGCGACAAATGTGGGTGAAGCGCTGCCACGTGGGAAGGAGACGGATGAGGGGAAGGGTGGGATCGGGGCAGAGCCGGGGCAGACAGGGCGAACCCGACCGTGGCTCAGCGGCGACGAGGCGTTTCGGGGTCGTGGCCGCTGATGCGTGGGTCGCCTGCTGCGTGTCGCCCCGCGGACCGAGCTTCGGTGCGTCGGCTGCTTCCACCCTCACCAGCACCCCGGTGGTCCACTCAGCACGGGACGGCCCACGGCTCAGAGAACCGAGGTCCCCCACCCAGGGGCGGCCCGGAGCCACTGCAGGTGAGCCGTGAATCCCAGTGTGTCTAATTCTAAAGTCCAGCCCTTAATCAGTAGCGTATTTAAGGGCACCCCAAAATCATGTTTGCATAATTAATCATTCTGCATGGGGGACAAATAGTATCATATGACAAAGCTTTCCTGCCTATCAGATCGATCTGTCCATTTATTCGATTATATGTCTGTCTGTCCATGTATTCATCATCTACCCGTCATCTACATACTATCCAGCCATCTATCATCTATCAACCATCCATCCATCCATCTATCTATCTATCTATCTATCTATCTATCTATCTATCTATCTATCCATCTATCTATCCATCTATCATCGCCTATCGTCTATCATCTCTATCATCCATCGTCTGTCTGTGGACCATCCACTATCCAGCTACCACCTGTCCGATCCCTCTCTGTGAGATTTACTGTCTCTCCGCCCCGCAGTAAGACGGACTGGGAGGCTGGCCCTGTCGGCTTGCACCCGTGCACCCCGGGCTCCTCAGGCAGAGCCTGGCACCCGAGGGTGTCTGTGCTCACCGTGGAAGGCACGTGGTGGGCAGCGCCTCTCCTGCCAGGGCACGGCGGCGCTTGCTCAAACGCCGTGCAGCCTCTCGGCCTCATCGCGCGCGCTCTGTCGCACGTCTAGCTTTCCTGTCGCCGTGCGCGCGCCTGGGCGGGCGAGGAGGAAAGGCCGGGTGGCCAGAGAGGGTCCCGGACACGGCGGAGCAGCGGCTTCCGGGGTGACAGGGCGGCCCGCTGTCTCCCACGCGTGACAGCCGCGGAGTTCCCGCCCTCCTCCTCGACGACGCTTTCCCGCGCCTCCTCCTCGGTCCCCGCCACCCTCTCGTCCGTCCGACGGCCCCTCAATTTCTCTTGTGCGGTTCCCACCTTCCCTCTTTTCCGGGGGTGCGGCATGAGCTGCTGCGGCTCGCAGAGGGCAGAACGGGGGGACACGGGCAGCTCCTCCCCATCCCTCCTGCTGAGCGGAAGGAAGGGGACACCCCGAGCACCCGAAGATTCTGGAGACGTCCCGAGAGCCTCACGGCACCATCAGCTGCCTCACTGGACTCCTCATGAGAAAATTTCAGAAGTATGTTGAAAATGGTAGTTTTCTGTCTCGCGGTGCTGCCTGGGGGCTGATTCCAATATTCGGCGTGGACGAATTAAGGAGAGAGGAAAGCACCCCCCATCCTGGCGGAAGAGGCTGCCGGGCGTCCTCGGCGCTTACCTGCGCGCAGAGCATCAGGTGTGCCGGGCGGAGGGGCACGTGCGCGCGCGAGGAGAGCGTGGACCACGGTGTTCTCAGCTCTTCTGCGCTTCGCGTCCCGTACGTTTTCATGCGAAGCTCTGTCTTTGACCGTTTTTGTGCTGCTGGATCCGAAGCCACCCGCCCGACATCGCGACGCAGGCGTCAGCCGCACGCAGGCCGTGCGCAGCCAGAGGCGCGGGTCCCCGCGTGCACGCCGCCGGCTGATGCGCCGCGACTGACGGCCAGGCGCTGACGTGATTTAGTGGTCACTGGTTATTTCAATTTACTCTTTTTGCGTTTTTAATTAGTAAATGAATCCCTCATGGTCAAATGATTAATTGCACAATAATTCACTGCAGGACCTTCCTGTCCTGTTTGCGCGGAGCACAGAACGCGGAGCGTTTGGAGTCCGGGCCGCCGTTATAAATTAGAGCGAGGCCTTCACGGCGCTCACTCGGGTTGTGTCAGCGTTTCCATTATAAACTCCCATTTTCAAGGTGCTTGAAACTAAGCTGGGAAAATTCATTTTCGGGGGGCGGCTGGGGACGGTGTCCACCAGGCAGCAATGTTTCAAAGCAAATCCGAGACTTTACTTGGCCGTCATTAAAACTACCAAGCAGATAGAGTCAGCAATGCACCTGTCAGCTCCCGCCGTAAAGTGAAATGTGAGAATGATGAAAATGACAGACTTCTCTTCGTAGCGATGGCTCTAAGGTGACCCCGGAAAGGGTGGGAATTTGGGGTGCAGTTTATGCGTGCTTCCTGTCTGTCTTTGATGGAGCTTGTTTTGAGGACGGATCTAGGTCTAGAACGCCCAGGAGGCAGACAGTCCCGCACGTCTGCGTGGGCCGTGACCTCTGCTGTCAGCATCCCCGGCCAGTGTGGCGCAGCGGTGACAGCAAACCAGTATCGATGCGTCGTCATGAACCGAAGTCCATACTCTTTTCCCGACTGCTTTGGTTTTTACTCAAACCCCTCCTGTCACCGAGTCGTCTCAGGTTTCCGACAGCTGTGACACCGGCTGGTCCCCTCATTTGGATGACAGATCCCTGACGGTTTTGAGTGTCACTGCTCAAACGCAGGTCAGGGCGGCGCTCTGCTGGAATCTTTCTGCCGGTGGCGGCGGATCTGCGTCCGGAGCAGGAGACCACGGCAGTGGGGCGCCGTGCACCCCGCCACCCCCCGGCCCAGCCTCTCAGTGCCGCGCCTCGCTGTGGCCGCTGACCTCGATGACCGGCCGAGGTGGTGGCCGCCAGCTTCCTCCAAGGTTACCGACGCTGCTTCTCTAAGAGGTCCTGGCGCACGGTGGCACGTGAGGTGTGGGGACTTCATTTCCACCTGCTTTGGACGGAGGATCGACAGAGATTATTTGTGACTCTCACAAGCAGCAGGCGGCCAGGCTGGGAGAAACGCAGCCTCAGCGTCAGCCCTCGGCGACCTGAGTCCACTCGCGTCCGCTGCGGCGCCAGAGCCCGCGTCTCTGGGTCGCTTCCTGGCCTCCTCTCCTCTCGTTTTTCAGATGATTAAATTTCCACTATTTTTTTTTCTACTCTTAAAACTAATCGACCCCCTTTGTAAACTTTAGAAGTAGCCACTGGCGTCCAGCAGGTGTTCCTCCTCGTTAGCGGGATCTGATACTAATGAGCGCCTCTCCTTCCGCCCCGAGCATCCCCCCGTTTCAGAGGAGCGCTCCCCTGAGCCTTGCTGTTTTCCTCCCGGTGTTTCGAGTCCGTCTTGTTTGGACACTCAGGAGTTTGGTGATGGCTTTCGTGACGGCTTCAGCAGGCAGCTCCCCCTCACTTCAGTCACACGGTCACCACTGTCCCCGGGCTGCTCCTCTCTGGGACCCCCGGCCAGCCCTCCGAGTGCCGATCACCCTTCCCTGGAAGCCCGTCTCGGAGGCTCCATGCTCAGAGTCTGTAGGAAACGTCCTCGCTCAGGCTTTTTTGTGAGGCGCCCTTCTCTCTCCCACCCATTCAGCTGTACGTGAAAGTTCTTCCTGTGCCCTTCCTGTCCCTGGGGAGAGAGATGTCCGGGTTTTGTCCTTTGCGGGCGCTCACCTGTCTGACCGCTTCATGCCTCCGGCTGACCTCTGCCTCCTGCAGCTGGCTGTGGTGTGTCTCGCAGCGATGCACTTCTCGGTCGTCCTGTGGACCTACTGCCCTTCTTGAACCTCAGATCCGTGTCTTTCGTGTGTCCAGATGTTGCCTCTTTTGGCCAAAGGCCGGGCTGTCCCTTTGTCGTGTTCACATCTTTTAACCTCTTGTGTTTTTTACCTTCGCTCCTCGGTGCGCTGTCTACGATGTAATTTCTTCACGCCCTAATTTGAAGTTCTGAATTCTGCTTAGTTTTGTCTAATTTGATAATATTACACGGTCTCGATTAATGGAGCTTTGTCATAAGACCTGACATCTGTTAGCGTTGGCATTTCAACCGAAAAAGTTGCCTTGGCCATTCCAGGTTCCAGGCATTTCGTATGGGTTTTAGTATCAGCTTGCTCATTTCTACAATAAGTCTGCTGGGATTTCGGTTGGGAACGATTGAATTTATAAATTGCTTTGAGGAGGAGCAGCATCTGAAGCTATTGACTTTTCCTCTGCATGAACATTGTATAACTCTGCTTTGAACTATCTGAATTGCTCTCAGCAGCTCTTTCAGTTTTCAGGATTTGCATGTCTTTTGTGAAATCTATCTCTATGAATTTCTTAATTTTTGACGCTATCATAAATAGTATTTTTATTTTAATTTCTAATTCTTCATTGGTAGGACATAGAAATCCGACAGACTCTTGTACACTCATTATTTATCCTGCGACTTTAGTAAAATTGTATGTCACTCCCAACTGGCTTTTGGTAGATTCCAGGGCATCTCTACATGGGTGGCCGTGCTGTCCTAGGAATTTCACTTACAGCTTCCTGTGTGGACGCTTTCATCTCTTTCTTGCCTAGAATCTTCAGCAAACTGCCGAATACGAGTGATGAGTGTGGACTCGTCTCCTGAACAGTTATTTTAAATGTCTCTCCTGATTATTACTTTATCATTTAGAACTTTTTAATGGGGTTTTTAATGTTAGTTCTATCTGCTGGCATCGTACTATGTTGTATGGGTGTAGTGAGCTTTGTGACTTTATCTACATTTTCATCTGAATAAACTTGCTTTTTTGTCCCCACCGCTTATAATCTGGGTTGTACAAATCCTCAGGAGGTTATCATTGGCCAGGCCTCAATTATCATGATATTTTTTTCAACCCAGTAAGAAGAATAAACTCAGATGCCCGATCCACGAGAAACGCCGGTCCATGGTTTCAAGTTCTCAGAATCCTTTGTTTGCTTTTCACGCACAGCCTGGAAGGAGCAGAAAGCAGTCTGGTTTCTCAGAGTCGATCGGTGTCCTTTTTCTGGTCAGCACTTTTATTGAAGTTGTAACCTTTTGAGGGCTCTGGCAAAAGCAATTGCCTCAGTTCCAACTCCCATCAAGGTAAGCTAGAGACTCCATCCTCTCTGTGTTCACGGGCAACGGAACCTGAATGATGACCACCCCCACCATCACCGCCACTGCCACCTTCACCATCAAGGGGCCCGGACCAGCTCTCCTCTGACAGTACGGTTCCTTTCTTCTTGCTAGCATCCGAAGAGTCTCCTTTATTTTCATGAGGTCTGCATCGCAGTTAAAATAATGACCCCTAGCATTTCGTCTAACATTTCTAGGGGTTCGTAGCTGGAATATGTTTACGTTATCTTAGTTCAGCAAATTGTTGAAAATGTAAAGAATTGTCTTTTGTATGGTGGACATTTCACGGGCTTGTGTGGCCTGCCAGCTGCTACCAGCCTCCTACGATGTTCCACTGGTAGCTGGCATTCGATAAATATTGGATGACAAGTAATCAATTTTGCAGATGTGTCGTGTATAAATGACCTTATCTAATTTCCTTCAAATTTTTGTGCTAGTAATTCCATCTGGGCAAAATTATGCCTCTTTTATTGTGTTCGGGGTTTTATTTCGAAACCTATTATCAATGCGATGGCTTCTATCAGTTATTTATTCTGTCCATATCATTTTTACTGTGTAAGTGTAACTAAGTGGAATGTTTCCCATCAAAGTTTTCTAAAGATTTAGTGACAAAAAGTCATTACCTTTGCTTGGAACAGACCCTGATGTGACACCTGGCATTTCATGAAAATATTCTAAGAAAAAGGTCTGCCATAATCGTATCACTGTGTGGGAGGGGGCCGATCCACTCCTCTTCGAGTTCAGGCTGGAAGGTCATTCAGTCAGGCCGATACTCATCTCTTCAACTTACATTCATCTTCGATAAATTGAAAGAAAGAGGAAGATTTCATACAGGCAAGAAAAGAGACAGGCAGGCATCTAAGGTAAGAAAGGAAATTAAAATTAAATAAAGAGAAAAAGAGAGACAGAGAGACAGAGAGAAACAGAGAGAAGAGAGAACATCCGTTTTCCGCAAGCGCAGCTGGGCGCATTTGGAAGAGTTCTCCATTCCAGCGCATCTTGTAATGAGCGTTTCGAAAGACAAAGAATCCTTTTCTAAGCTAATTGGACCTTAATTAATATATGGGTTTAACTTTTATATTGTATATTAGGGTCTCTTAAAGCGGACGTGACTACACTTCTTTTTCTGAGTTTTCTTTTATTTGTGAATACTCGTTTATATATTTTGCCAAGGCTGATATACATCGTCTTTCCATTTCACTGCCAAATGTAAAATTGTGAACTATAACATGTTGATGCTTTCACTAGACATTTCAAATATTGTGCATACATGTCTGTACATACACTGTATATATGCCATATATATAAAATAAATAACATTTTATTTCAAAGGCTTATGATGTTTTTATTTTTTTTTATTTTTCTCAAACACCTGCCGTTATTATTTTAATTTTGAAAAAAATGACTTTTAACATCTGGGAGTCAACATCAGACTGTTTGATCAGCCAAATAATTAGCCGAAGAAAAATAAATTAAAATAAACAGCACGTGATCAGTAAAACGTAAAATCCTAGGAGGTTCGTCCGCCCAGCCTGAGTCGGCGCTGACCGAAATCAATGCCACTGATGGTGAGCAAGCCCCGGGGGACAGGGAGCGGGGCGCTGCCGCCCAGGGAGCCTCTGCAGACAGGCCTGGCTGCCTGGCTCGGCTGTCCCGCCCCCCACCCCCACCAGGGGCCGGACAGGAACGGAGAGGGTTGTCACTGTGAGCGCAGCTCTGCCACCACCAAGGGACCCTCGCTGAGCCTGGTGGTGCTGGCTCACTCCGTCCCCTCTCCACTTGTCAAAGCAACATGTCACCCTTCTGAACGCACATCAGATTATTCTGGAAAGCGCATGCGACTGGCGTAAAACAGCAAAACGGGGAAACGGCGTGATTCGCGCATCCGAACAGGTCGGATTGCGGGCTCCATCCCCGGGGCCCAGCTCAAGACACTCGTCTGTGGGGGTGGCCAGGTTGGGGACCGCCGCGGGGACGTGGGCAGGTTGGGGACCGCCGCGGGGGCGTGCGCTGTTGAAGTCATCGCAGCTCGTAGGTTCGTGGCAGCTTCGCTGTCTTCAGGATGCTCTTGATGCGAGCGTGGGAGGTAAAAGCCGGAGTCAGGGGTCAGGGGTCGCGGACGGCTTGGGGACCCGCGCACTGGCGCCGCCCCTGGGGTGGGGGGCGTTTCTCCCACCCCCCCGCCGGCCCCCTCCCGCACGCACCTCCACCGAA
>NW_006436810.1:17897103-17918803 GCF_000325575.1 Pteropus alecto | reverse complement strand
AGGACGCGCGTGAGGCCGGACGCCAGGGAGCGGCCCCGTGGGGAGCACCCAGCAAGGAGCAGCGCCTCGTGGGCAGCTCACCTATTACCTTGCCCCCCAGCCAGCTGGAGGCTAACCAGACTGATAACCCTAAACCAGCGCAGGACAGACCCAATGATTTTCACATCAAGCAGCCTGATGTACTGCTCCGCCGTCTACCAATCCCTTTCCAATATCGATTCTCTCCTAAATGAGCCTTCCCCGCTTTGTACCATGAGCAATAATTAAAAAAGCAGCACATTGATTTTAACTAATATTATGAAGGCCTGGATGTGCACATGCTTACAAAACAGTGGGCTTCACCCATCTCTCATTGTTCGACAAAGGGTCCGGATTAGCTCTGGGACACAGGGAAAGCGATGTGTCTGCCACCGAACGTGTCAAAACTGAACCCCGTTCTGTTTTATTATAAACCTCCTTTCGATACCAATGAGCTTTTTCCTCCCCTCAGTTTTCAACAAAATGAATGAGAACATTCTAAAGCCAGAAGAGAGTATAAAATATCAGAGGGACATGTTTCTCTAAAGTGCGTTATTCTACTGTATACACATCCCACTTAAAAAATTATTTCCATCCCATATAACTCATTCAGAAGCAAATCGTTTATTACTGGATGTCCGGTACACGTTTTGGTACCAAAAGCGAAACACCACTTCCCCTCTTAAAATGGCTCCTCACGGTCCTGCATAGGGTAGGAACTGACTCCACACGAAACGACCTGTGAAAAGGAAGGGCATGAAGATGTCCTGCCTCGTCACCAAACACCAGAAGCCCAGCTACTCGAAGACGCAGTAGAATTTCCATTAACTGCGAAGCTGAAGAAATTAGATTTTCTTTTTAGGAAGCCGACTGGTGCTCGGCGGGCATGTTCTCTCCTCTCCCGCTTTCCCTCCCAGGGCAGTTGAGGGTCTATCTCAGTGCGCAAAGCTCCCACCTCATCTCCCAGCCTGGCCTCCTTGGAGCCCCGCCTCTTCCCCTTGGAGTGTCCCTTCTGACATCGGCCTGAGGACACCACAGGACACCAACATGTGGGCGAGACACGTACCATTAGCAGATGTTAAAATATACTGAAAGGTCCACTGATTTGAAAAAGCATGCTGTTGGCAAAACCATTGGCATATTATTTTAAAACGGCCAAATATCTCAAAACGTAACTGAGGATGTATAAGAATGTAGCACAGCAAACCTCGGACACTTTGTCTCCAAGATATGGCAACATCCACTATGGCACGTGTGGAACTGGCACCCACGTCCTGGCCAGCCTCTGCCCTCAAGCGGCAAGAAAATTAAAGTCTGGTCATCTAGGCTTCCTTGGCTTGTTTTGAATGGGAGGTGGCTAGGGGCAGATGTCATAAGAAATGATAGGTTGTGACTTTTTAGAACCTTCTTAGTTCGGGCAACAGCTGTGTGTGTACGTACACATATACATATGGTGCGATGTTCACTGCACTTGACCTTCATGCCTCTTCTGTTAGCACGGACTGAAAATCACTGACTTACTGACTTCACCATAACACAGCTCTGAATTTTCATGATTGAAGTGTCTTTACTCCATTTATCGTTGTAGATTTTTTCCTTATACCACAGAAAGAATATTCAAAACTAGTTCTGGAGTAATTATTTTGAGAAAAACCAAACCAAACCAAGTTAAACAAACAAACAAACAAACAAAAACCAGGATAAATCTTTTTATCATATCATACAGAAAAATAACTCCAAGTAAATTGATATGTTAAATGCCCCCCCATATATAAACATGCCTCCCCAAAGAAAGTGTAGATGAATATCTCTATAATGTTGAGACAAAGATGTTTGAAATCCTAAGGCAATAGAGAAGCACGCATTCGACCCATCCAGACAGTCTGCAATTTGAAGGTGCATGTTAGGCACTAAAGACCGACTCTTCCTACAAGTGAAGCTGCTCACTTTCTCTGTGTGGTTTAGAGCCTGTCCGAGGCCAGGCGTGGACAGACGGGGGCTGGACCCCTTCGCCCTTTCATTTCCTTGAGGAATTCTCAGCGCCCCCTGTACATACCCAGGAGGGGACATTTGTGTTTTGGGGCCCGTGACAAAAATGTGAAAACATTTCTCTTCTGCTTCTTGTTTTCCTAAAGCTTAATCGGTTAAGTTTCTGAGAAGTAAAGGATGTGTATTATGATTCATAGAGCAATTAGCAAGAAATTAACTCAAAAAGCATATTTAAAACATCGAAAGAAATTATAATAGCACATTAGAAAATATCTACTTAAAAATAAGAATATAAAGAAGGTAGAGAAAAAGATAGGAGAAAAATTTTTTAAAAATAACAAAATAACAGGAAAAAGTGTAAAGGGCTATTTCCTAGGTACCTACTTTGGGTCCTATTAAAAAAAATAGAGGGGGGAAAAATCCTCTAAAGCAATGGATTTTTGGCAGGCGAGCAATAGATGTCTTAGGTAAGTGCCCAAAATGTCGCGCTCCGCCGTTAGCTCTGCGTGACCCGAACCCTCCCCTAGAACCTGCCGCCATGGCCGACGGGCCCTCTGTCCCCAGCCCGCGTTCCTGGCAGCTGAGGCCGAGGGCAGGTCGCGCCGCGGCTCCGGGGAGGCTCTTCGCGGTGTCTGAAGCCGCCTGGTGTCCCGTGCGCACTGCGCGTGGTGCCACAGTTGACACGTGCGCGGTCGCCCCCGCGCGCGTTTCTGGTTTAAAGATGGAATTGTTGTCTGGGTGACTTTTAGGACCATGCATCTGAGAAGTGAGTGGTCTTGGCTTATTTAAAAACAAATCTATCTAGACATTATTGGAGGTTGCACGAAAGCCAGATAAATATCTTTGAAAAGTGCCCCACAGCGAATGTCACCACGACCACGAACGTGAAGTCAGACGACCGCAAAAGTGCCTCGGCGCGCACCGCGGGTTTTGTTTTCTTGCTGGATTCGTGCGGCCCCAGCATCGGCTTCCGTCCGCCCTTCGCTCCCACCGCCCGCGGGAGAGAAGCCGCCGGCGGCAGAAGTCACGCCCGGCTCTGCACCCCGGCCCGGGCCCGAGCTGGGCAGGCACTCGCACCCGCACCCGCGAGCGTGGAAGGTTCTAGAGCAGTTCCAGATTCCACGACCGGATGGAAAGTTTAAGAGCGGAGCTGAGAGATTCACCTGCGCGTGTTCAAAATCAAACGTTAATCACGATGGCAACGCGGGGAAGAGACTTCACTCAGCGCCGTTACTCACCGGGCAAGCGCAGGAGCCGCGCACTGGCGACGAGCGAGCGGCGCGTTTCATCATCACGCCTTAAAAAGAGCCCGCCGGGGAGGGCTGGGGCTCAGGGCAGGTCATCGGGGAGCGGGTTGCCACACGGCGTATTCCAGCTTCGTAGAGGCCGGGTGGTCGGCCCCCGCGGCGGCTGGTGCGTGGAGTCATTCCTGCGCTTATGAAGCGCGGCCCGCTCGCTGACACGCGCCATCTGGGCATCTGGCAGTGACCTTCGGGAGTTACAGAGGTCGTTTCAGAATCAGCACAGGTGCCAGGCGAAATTGAAGGCACACGGCGCCCTGCGTGGGAAGACGTCGTGCTCACTGTCCCCATCGGCTCGCGGGCGCGGCAGGTGCATTGTCACTGCGCGCCGCGGGCGCCCAGTGAGTTTCCGCTGCGCGGCGAGGAGGGGAAGGGCCTGCGCGCCTGGGTGGGGGTCTCAGAGTCTCTGCTCGCAGACAGTAAGTCGTCAGCACACAGGCCTCGCTTTCCAGGTGAGCGCCCGAGGCGTTGGAAGGTGGCTTGTCCAAATGTCCCCGGCTTGGTGGCGAGTCCGGCTGACGCAGACCTCTGTGCGGGCCCTGAGGCCTCTGCGTCTCCAGCCCCGCCCTCCCGCTCGGTTCCTCCCAGAAGCGAAACACACTGGCATCTAAATGCTCACTTGTTTTTCATCTGTGGAAGGCAGAGCGGAAGGGACGGGACGTGATGGCAGACGCAGCGAGCGAATGAGAGGAGCAGCAGGGAGCCCGGGGCTGCGCCTCGTCCCAAACCCGGGGTCTAAACCAGGATTTCAGGCCGGAATCGAAGAGCCTAATTACAGCACTCGAAGGAGTGTACGGCTTTGTTCCAAAAAAATCAATATTTGGAAGTTCGCTAAAAAGAAGGAAAAACCGAACACAGCTGAAGCAATATATACAGAAAGTATACAATATAAATAACTGAGATGGGGTGGCCAAGTTCTGGGGCAAACGTTCAGAATAGAAACTGCGCGTAAATGGACGCGACTGCCATTTGTCACGCAGCTGCTCGTAGCAGCTCGGAGGACGTGGTGACAAGTAATAGATGAATCAAAACTGGACAACTCGTGTGAGTAATTTAATCCTGCATTGTAAAGAGCCTAGCGGAATAAAAGCACATCGCGTTCTGTGTGGAGGGTGTTGCAGACAATGGATGAGATTCTTTTTGTCGTATTAAAAAAAAATGGAATTTTCTGTCTAGGTGTTCACCACCTGTCAATTAATTTTTTTTAATTATCCAAGAATTAGAAATAGGTAAGAGATCATAATAATACAATAGTATTTTCAAATTGATATATTCTTAAGGAAATTCATGAAATACATGTGGTGTGAGGACTATTAGAACTTGAGAAAGTGGTTCCCTGGTTTTTGTCTTTTTACGGAGAATTCAGTTTTCAGTGAAAACTCTGCTTTTGTGACATGACACATTTTTAATCCAGGACAAGTCCCACTTGTTACTGCTGCTAATTGTTAGCCGTCAGCCCTAAGATCTGCTTCTTTGTAAAAGTTTGCCCGGAACGCTATGAAGCTAAGCAGGACTATATGGAATTGGCAATATTCTGGGTTATTTGTAATCTACACACAGGGCAGTTTTCTATAGTTCGACCTGATAAAACCACACGACATTGAAATAAATATATCGAATGCCACCCGAGGGCTCGCCGTGAAGAGCAGTCTTCCCGCCCATCCTGCCCGCCTGCCAGTCGCCCGCGCCTCGCGCCTGGCGCTTCGGTTCTGCCAGGCTTCTCCCCGCTGCTCGCCCTGCACCTCCCCGTGTCCTAATGCAGACGTGGCCGGCTGGATTTTCCCTGTGCAAATGTGGATTTAGCGGCCACGGTTCTCTACATTTCCATTTGGATATTATATGCATAATGTAATAATGCACAACACGATTATTCGCATTCGAGGTTATTTATAGCATACATGACATGGAATTCACACCCACGCGTAAACTTTGTCCCTCCCTCTGTCGCTACTGCTTAACTCGTGCCATTCCCACATCTTTAGACAGTGTCCCCTGACTTCGCTCGGCGTAAAGCACGGGACCCAGCGTGACCACCCACGCACTCTGCCTTCCCCGCGTCCACGCCTGACTTCTGTCATATCGGCTTTATACTCCTAACGAACTTCTCATTTTAGAACATGTGGTTTTAGATGTGCTGAAAAACGAAGGCTCTTTAGAAAATTTCTCAAAGACTTCGGGACATTTTCTAGTCATTCCTCCTTTGAATAATTAACATACACAGCCCACGATAGGGGCTGAGCGTCCAAGCTCTGGAGTCAGACGTTTAGAATCCCAAATCTGGTTTTACGATTTAAGAACATTATAGCCTTGGTCATGTCCCTTCGTCTTTAAAATGGGGACAATAATTTTACAGATCACAGGATTATAATTTTATAAATATTATAAACACTGTAGTTATTAAATGGATTAAAACACATACGACACACAGAACACCTTTAAATGGTGACCAGAGCTCAGCTGTCATTATAATAATAATACGTTGTTATTATTATTATTTTTACCAGCTTTTTAGCCTCTGTTCCAGTTCTCTGGGACACTGATGTTAGACCTTGCAGTTTTATCTTTCTGGTTTCGATTTTTCTCTTTTTCTTCTGTTTCTCACTGTGGTTTTTTTTCTGATCTGCCTTCCAGTTCACAGATTTACTTTTCGGTTCCATTAAATCTGCTGCTTCGTCTTAAAAACCTCCATTTTCCCCTTGTCCTTCCTCCCCCTTCTCCCTCCCTCCCTCCTTCCACATGCAACACCTGGACTTTTTAAATTCCAGAACAAATTAATTCCATCACCAAACAAGGTTCTTTTTTAAATCTTCCTAGTCACTTTTTGCGATTTCTGTAATTGACGGTTAAATACCCGAGTACCTAGCTCACTCATGAAATTAACTGTCACGGGCATATTTCTTTCGCATCAAAATTGGCTGGCTTTTTTTTTATTTTATTTTTTTGGCACAGGAGGGGACGCGCTCACGCGGTCGGCCGCTGGCAGGTGCGCGCGGCTGTCCAGTCAGCTACAGCCGGGGCGGGTCACCCTGTGGTCAGCGGGAAGAGCCGGGGTCGCCCAGTCCCCACCGCGCTGACCCCGGACGGGGGCGGAGACGTGCCTGAGGCGCACGCGTCCCGCGCGGCCGGGCGCGGGGCGAGGACCCTGACGCGGGCCCAGGAGTTTAACGCCCTGGTCGCTGAATCACGCGCCGTGCGTTCGGATGCTCTTCTGGGCTTTGGGGCTCGAACCGCAGCTCTGTCTCGAGCACTCCGCGTAAGGCACGGCCCCTAACCACGTGCGCCAGGCCGTCAGTCCCGCCGCCCGGCTCGGCGCGGACGCCGCGTCCCCTGGTCAGTTTTCAGGACACGGGCTTCATTTCAGGGATGTTGGCTGTTTTCACAAGTGTGAAACTCTGCGTGTGTGAGTGTGTAGATATGATTGAAGGCTGACCTGAGACGTCCACTGGCGGTCGGGGCAGGTAGGAGGATCTATTATCTGAAGTGCAAAAAACAAATGAGCTTCTCTTCTCCGTGCTGGCGACAGATGACATCCAGACGCAGGGGGTGGAGTCCAGCTTCTGTCAAGATGTATTCGAGAATTAGCCATATGCGGATAAATTGTCAATCACACTTAAGACCCAACATTTCACACATTCATTCAAGAAGCACCGATGGCTGCAAACAGCAAAGCAGTGGCTTATGAAACATGAGCCGGCGTGACATATAGGCCATTATCATAAAAGGCAATCTCGCCCCAAGACCCTTGCTTTTGAGCCATAAACTTGGAGAACAGGTATCCTGTTATTATGCCAAAAATGTCCTTCTCTTGTTTACTAATGAATAATCTTTGACAAGCTGATTAGAATTTTGAATATATGCCATCTAGTTCCAAAAGTGACACTTTGATATATGACCAGAGAGATAGATAGATGGATAGATAATCATCCTAAAGAGAAAAGACAATAAAAGTCAACTGTTGCCAAATGTGTTATTTATTTGCGAAATGTAATATAAAATGAAACATTGAACATATATTAGTAAATGTTAATTCTTTAATCTAAAGTCAAAGTCTAAAGAAATACTAAGTTAAATACTCTATGCTACTTCATTTGTATTCTAAAGGGCATTTGAATTTCATATTCCAGTGCTGTCTTTCATTTCTGAAGATGGCATCCATCAACTATTACGTAATACCTGGGAGACCCACGAGAGGGTGAACAAGCCAGAAATTGTCTCTGCCTCTACAGGACTTTGATTCTAGAGAATGCGTCGTTCGCTTGTTTCTTTTCTTGTTTGATTTCCTCCGCTGCATTTTGTTTCCCTCATGAATTTCTCTCTTCTTTCTTCACTGTCTCGCCCTGAGTTTTCATAACAGCATCTAGAGTAGGCGTTAGACCAAAGGTATGGTGTGGGCCAGTGACGTGGGGTGCACTGGACCACACCCTGGGGACAACGCAGCTGGGTTAACCTGGGCCCAAGAGCAGGGAGCGTGTCCTGTGAGGTTTCGATGTGCAGCTCAAAGGCATAGAGATAATGGTTTCCCTTTCCTACCGATCTTTATAGGGGGGAAAAAAGGGTTTTAGTTTGGAGATTCCTGTTTGAATTCTAAATCTATCGCTTCGTGGATTCTCAGGCCTTCCTTCCCTGTCTCATTCGTGATAGTTCTTTGCTCAAAGGAAAAACAATTGTTAAATACCACCTAGGTAGCGTCTTATGCAAGGTAAACCCTCAGTAAGGTATAGTTCCCTTTTAGAATCATATGACCAGAACTGGAAGTTCGCATTCTCTTTCAGCTGGCAGCCTCAGCCGGCCTCTGCCCAAAGGAGCCGCTGACCCGCACGCGCGCGGCCTTCCCACCTCTGAGCGTCGGGCGTGTACAGCCGCGTGCTCAGGGGCAGTGAAAGCTCGAGAGCCAATGACCAGCGCGCCACCGACCGGTCAGGAGATGCACGTGAGCGGGAGGTGAGTCCTTTTTAAAACAAAAATGGGTTCCGGGGATGAAATACTGAAAATAAAAGAGAACCAACTTAGGACTCCGGACGTGAATATAACTGCTAACGCAGTTAGGGTTTTAAACCGTATTTCTAATGTTGTATTTTTTAATTCTTTTTAATTTGAGTCTAGTTGCTATGCAATGTTGCACTGGTTTCAGATGTGCAATGTCGTGATTTGACACTTATAGACCTTACAATGTGGTGACCATGCTAAGCCTAGCAACCCGTCACCGTGCAAACTCTCACAGGACCAATGACTACGAGCCCCTCGCCTTTCTCACGCCCACCGCCTGCCTCCCCACAGCCATCGGTGCGGGCTCTGTTTCTGTGAGTCTGCTTTTGTCCCGTTTCGTGTGTTCATTGCGGCATTATTCACAAGGGCCAAGATGGGGAAGCAACCTCGGTGTCCATCCGTAGACGACTGGGTGAAGAAGATGTGTGTACAACGGAATGTGACTCAGCCATAGAGAGGAGGATCTTGCCGTTGGTGACAACGTGGATGGACGTAGAGGGTATCGCGCTGAGTGAACTAAGTCAGACAGGGAAAGACAAATACTGTATGCTTTTACTTATATGTGGCATCTAAAAAGTAAACTATCGTTTTTAATTTACAAATTTATGATATTCGATATTTTGTGTTGTTTCATTTTTGTTACAGAATGCTCTAGAACAAAATCTTAGGGAAGATAGAAAGTTGGTACGTAAGGCCGTTCCCCGGGTCGTCCTAGGGTCTGGGGGCCCGGTGGGCGCTGGTTGCTGGGAGCTACGTTCGCCGGTTCAGGAGGGCCACAAGCCCACAGATGCCACACTGGCACCCTGAGGCGGCTCGCGGTGTGAGTGTTTGTACCGTGCTAATTGGCACACCGAGGCGAGCTCGGCCCGAGGCAATGCCGGAGGCGAGAACGGCGCCGCCGAAGCCTCCTCCCTGGGCACGTCAGGGGCAGGCCCGGCTCCCGGGAAAGAAACCAGTGCGGGAAGGTGGGAGGCGGCAGAAAGGGAGAGGGCGGGACAGGAGCCGAGTGACGCCGCAAGAAGCCACGGGCTGAGGCTCCAGGAGCCGAGCGGGCTGCCGAGGACAGGACACTGCGATGTCCGTCGCTCACGGGTCACCGGGAGTCGGAGCTGTGGCACGCACCACACGCAGTTGTCACTAGTACGGCATGGGGCTCCGCCACCCCTGAGAGCCGCTCGCTAGTCATTCACCAACGCACCTCTGCAGACCTGCCACGGGATCGTCACCTCTCTGGGGTCCGGACACCCCTGCGGAGAAAGGTCACCGAGGATTGGAAGGGTTATTTGGCGGAGGAAGTGGGGCGGAGTAGTCCCCGATGGACGTGAAGCGAGGCTCCTCGGGGCTACTGGGTCACAGCTCTGGGCGGGCTGTGCTCCGCATCCCGTGGACGCCGCAGAATGACGTTTCCTGATGGCCCTTATGTCCTGAGGGCCCGCCATCGCCTGCTCAGAACTCCGGAGAAAGGCCGCTCGTAGCTGCCCTCAGAGGACCAGGCTCCAGGGTCCGCCCCGCCCGAGCCCTCCCCCACACATGTCCCTGCCGTCCTTTCTCGTTTTCCTCAGAATGACACAGAAGCAGTGAGATACTCACCTATATGGGCGCATGACTGTGCAGAAGCGTCACCTGTCACTTTCGGCCTCACGAGCCCAGAAAGGTGGATGTGTTCATCTCGCAAGACTCAGAGGGACGGGTCACCCATGTCCACATGCAACTGACAAGTAGCTCTGTCACCGTCTCTCAAGTCCCTGATTCACAGTCCCAGACACTGTCCTTCCTTCCTGTCTGCCTGTCCCCACTCAACGATCCCGCGTGTGAACAGCAGCGCGGGAATGCTTCCGGTCTCCCCGCGGCCAGAGGGACACAGCCGTGCGCCCGAGTCGGGACAGGGGAGGACACCACCCACCCTCAGAGCTGCCCGATCCCCGGCCCGGGGGCGGCAGCCCCTGCGAGCCCCAGGGACGCCAGCTCCTGGTCACCGGAGCCCGTGACTAAGGGGACTTGTCCCCAAATGCAGGGTCTAGTCCGAGAGAAGGGATGCTGCGCCCACCTCCGCTGGTCTGATTTTCTTCGTGGTGGCGGCGCCCAGGTCCCCAGTATGCCCAGCTCCATCTGCAGGGACACGTGTGGACCGGGCGGCCCCACGACCCCAGTTTACCCCATGCGGGCCCTCGGCTTTCTGGCGTCGGCGCTGTTCTCCCAGTGGCCCCAGGTCCTGAGCTCCCCCTCGCGAGGAGGAATCATCCCTCGGCCTGCTTATGGGGGGCCCTCAGCCGGGGCGATGGCCGGGAATGGCAGTGTGTGCACATCCTGTCCCTCTCTGACCCGTGGGCGATGACTTTTGAAACAAGTCTGCAGCCTCCTGGACACTGCCTGTTGGAAACCGAGTGTGTGTCTTTTTTCCACTAATCTGAGGCTGAGTGTGGTGCTGGTGAACCCATGGCTGGACTCGGGGTGCTGCTACGGTCAGGGTGCGTTTCTTGTTGTGCTCATTTTGTTTTTAGTCTCAATTATAAACCCCATGAGAAAGAAACGATTGTGAATTTACTCTACGCCATTATTGTTATCAACTGGAAAAAAATCAGAGAACATACGATTATTTCATGAAATTGGAAAAATTCTTGGGCGCGTCTTCACCTTTTGGGACCCGGATTAAGAGGAGAGTGACTTTGACTAGCTCCACATTTAGCAGGAGCAAAGGGTTGGGAACTTTTACTTAGTGATTTTTGGCGGAAGTGACGGCTGAGTGGGTGCGGGTTGCGCCCACCACGTGAGCAGGCCCGGGGGGCTGGGGTGTGTCTAGCAGGGCGTCCTAGAAGCTCACCAAGTGTTTTTCGATCTCACGCTGGCCTCTGGACAGAGGGATGGCAGTTAGTCCATCTGAAAGCAGAGTTCTTAAAAAGCAACCTGCCCACGTGCTTGACACCATCATGCTGCACACAGAGAGCGTTTCTGTGCTGGTACAATTGTTAACAAACGATCTGGTTATTAACATTCACACTGTCCCTTTTCCCGTGTGCACACGAGGCCCGTCTGTTAACACTGCCGCCCAGTTTTCGTAGGCAGCTCCAGAGCAAAGCGAACTTTTAACAGAGGAGCTGAGCTTGGCCTGAGGATGTGGCAGGAAGTGGGGGAGAGCATGAGTTGCTGCCCTCTATGCGCTAGGACGCGGGTGTCCCCCGGGAACGTGAGTGTCCCCCAGGTTGTGCCACCCCTCCCCACGCCCCCGTTTGCACTGACCAGCAGGGCCCCGTGCGCAGAGGTCCAGTGTGCTCTTGATATTTTAGTGAGTTAGCTGTGGACGTTCAGATGCGCCATCACAGCTCTCTGCAAAGCACACGAGGGCCCCCAGCAGCTCCCCTGGGAGGGTGGTGGCTCCGCAAGGCAGGGGAGGAGCCAGAGCCAGCGTCTGGGGAACCAGCGAGCACTGGAGGCCGGCACAGCCCTGCCCACGGCTCCGGGCGGTGGCCTCCCCTCTCCCCTTGCCCGGTTCTCATAAGCCTCGGCATATGCTCTGCGTTTCGATAGGCATGAAATTACATCAAGGTCATTTTTAATAACTGTCAATAGCTTGAGAGCAGCAGTCAGTCTTATTGACGCGGCCTCCGGGGAGCGCGGGCAGCCATCAGGAGCGCGCGCGGCCTGGGAACACCGTCCCCTGGGAAACGGTCATTATTGATACCAGTAAATTAGTATCGATAGAAATTTGATGAGCGGAGAGCGTCCACAGTGGCTCACGCCACGGCCTCAGAGGTCGCGCAAACGCGCGCGTAGTCTGCGCCGGACTCCGCCCTTGCCTTCCTTTTTCTTCAGAGAAAGCGAGAGAAACTGAGCCTTGTCTTAAACGGACGCGGCTAAGCGGCTCCCGCTCCCGCTCCGAATGCCCCAGGGCGGTGCTAAGCGGCCCCTGCCTCACGTTTGGTGATTTCCTCTGCTAGAAATGTTCCTTCCGCTCCAAATCGTTTGCCGTCACTGTCTGAAATTCGAATGCCTTGCGAGGAGGACGTCTGGACGGCTGCGTGGTCTTTTACGGGAAGGACGGGCCTGGAACGGCCAGGCGGCTTTCTGCAGGGGCTCGGGGCCAGCCTCCCGAGGGACGCCCGGAGCTGCTGGACCCCTCGGCCGGGCCCGCATCTCCGCCCGCACCCAGGACGTCTGCCTCCCGGGGTGGACCAGCCCCCACGTGTTAGAAACAGGGAAACACCAGCAAACCGCTGACGCGGGGTGAGCCCCGGGGGTGAACCCCAGTAAGAGGAGGTAGCCGCGCCGGCCTCCCAGGAGAAGGAGCAGAGCTAGGAAATGACGACCGTGCGGGAATCAAACTGGAGGCTCAGGAAAAATACAGCGACAGAAGATCTGACAGAAAAGTCACTTAGGACCCCTTTCCTATGAAATGTCTGGAATATGCAAATCGGGGTGCGGGAAGTAGACGGGGTGGGCGGGGCCGGTCGCGGGCGGGGCGCCTGCAGAGGCGCATGAGGTCCCTCTGGGGGTGACCAAAATGTCCCGGAGTTAGATGGCAGAGGTGGCGCGTCTGTGGATACACTGAAACACCGCAGTGTCCACTGTCCACGGGTGACCTCTACGCGGTGCGAGTTACACCTCGGTGCGACTGTAAACCTGGAGGTCTCCTCAGTAACGAAAGTGAACATGATGAAATGAGACTTAGGAACCAAACTATCTATTTCCACGCTAATGTACAGATTTAGTAAATCAGGGAATTGGCGTTCTCGCCATTATGCCTTGTATTCCTAATTCTGTAAATTCAGAGCGAGATAAGATAACCAGGGTGAAAAAATGCTTGCACGGCCCGCCGCTGTCACGGGGAGCCGGCTCGGGAGCACAGTGCTGTCCCCCGCGGTCGTCCGCCCCGGCGATGCCCGCACCTGCCCTGCAAAGTGGGATCGGGCGCTGCACCCCCGCGTGCCGCCTAATTGCGCTGTTGAGCCAACGATGGCATTGTGAGATCTGGAACTTTTACGAGAGGGACAGGCCTGGAATAGCCAGGCAGCTTTCTGCAGGGGCTCAGGGCCAGCCTCCCGAGGAACGCGCACCCCCTCCTGCCCGGCACCTCGTTCGATGGTTGTCGGTAGCTGTGTCCCCACCGCCTGTAGGCTCGGGGTTCGTTTTCGTCCTGGCACCCTCTTTTGCTCTGTATGGTACTCATCCAATTCCTCGCTGCCCACCTGTCTGTCCCTAAGTGCCCCCCAGAGACAGATGCACGTAAACCCAGGGTTCTGAGCAACTTCCTGTGGGATTACTCGGAGGCACCTATTTAAAAATCCCTCCCTTTCCGGCAAATGCGGGGTACAGATAAAACTCTGCTCAGGTTCCTGTTGAAGCAGAGCGAATCCCTGGGGACCCCCGGCCCAACGCCCACACAGACAAACTGGGCGCCAAGATGACTTGCTTGTGTGGCCACAAGTGAGTGCAGGAATCGGGAGCTGGAGAGTGAACAGCAGGGGGCGCTCAGCTTGGAGGCCGTGGTGTCCCCTGGGGACAGGTCTGGCCCACCAGCCGCAGAGCTGTCCACAACCTGCTTCTGCATTACCTTCGAGGACCAGATCCGGAAAGTCACACCTGCAGTGCGACTTCACCTGCATGATGAGATGAAGAGAAACGACTGTGTGAAAACGTGAAGTTGAAATCGAAGCTCTGCGGATTTCTGCACTGGTGCGAAATAAACAGTGCCCCGGTCCGGGAGCGCTCCAAGTCCTCATAAACGCGCGAAGCAGAAAACAGAAACCTGCAAGTCATCGCAGCCCAAGCACCGTCATCAAGAGCGACGGCTTCAGCGTCTCCTCCTGCAGACGGAGACCTGTCACCAAGGAGAAAGACACCATCACGGGGGGAGGGGGTGTCCCTCTGTCATCCATCATGGCCTCTCTGGGAAAGTATTCCAGAACTGTACTTTCAAATACCTTCACGTAATGAAATCAATTTTCATGTTTCTTGAAACTTTTCACCAGCAAAATTTAATTACAACTCTAGTACAAACAGATCGAGAAAGTGTGGTTAAATGAGGAGCAAATTAAAATCCTCTTCTGACTGATGCCCTAAGATAAATGTCAGCCACGTGTTATTTGAGTTCCAACAACTTTATTGCCATCATAGTTCACTGTTAGTACAAAGAGTAAAAAAAGGTGGTAAAAATAAAAACTTAAAAAAAAAACCCAAAACACTGGTGACTAAATATCTAATACCAAGTTCTTAAAGTGGGTTCGATCATATGGAATATGAAAACAATTTGTTTTGCCATAGCATTTAGCATATTCCTCATTAAAAAGAGAATATCTTGAATAATAAATTTCAAATTATTTCCTCATACATGTCCATATGCGTAATAAATGGGCATTTTAGTTCCTATCTAATTATCTAGAGTGGTGCAGAATTTTTTTTTTAAATGCCAGTTTTAATTGCAAAAGTGCTGCCGGCTGCAGATTTTAATTGCGATTCACAAACGGTTGGACCGGCAGTGCTCCATTACAAAGGGAAAATCATTTTAATAGCAGAAGTGCTGCCTCGCTGCGGATTTCAATTTCATTTGACAAGATACTGGGTCATTCGGCGTCATTACAAGGGACAGAATGGCTGGCGTGGAGCGCCCGCGCGAGCCGGGTCATAGATCCGCGGGCGGCACGCGCTCTCCGAGGCCACTGTGAGCGTGGCACCCATCTCAACCCAAGAGAAACACAGAGGTCTTAGCCGCCCTCACAGCCCAGCCGCCCCTGGGTAAGCCCCAGCCTGTCCGCGCACTTGGCGAGCTCCGTGCCGTCTTTCAAGGATCCCACACATCGATGAGCGACTTCAGTCTTGTCATTGCTGGGACAAAGGCAAACAGGCGGTTCTCACCGGAACGCTGCTCCCCGGGAACCCTGCGCGCTCCGAACACCCTGCGCCCAGGCCCGCGCTGCAGCTTACAGGATGCTCGCGTCCACCCTGGGGAGGCCCTTTATCTTACCTCGTCACGTGACAGGTGAAGACACTGTCGGGGTGCTGTCAAGGTGACGCAGCGCCTGTTGTCCAGGTGTCCCCGTTGGCCTGGTTGTCTATTGATAACGTCACAGACTCAGAATAACGTGGAGCAGACGTGGCAAGAAGGGACGGAAGACGACATTGCCCCTCGTCATCCACTGGGACTCCGAACCGAGTCTCCAGCCCCTGAAAGTGAGGCCACGTCCCCTCGGACCCCTGGTCCTCCCGCCGCGTCTCACCCTGTAGGACAGCCCCGCCCAGAGTGGCCGCCCGCCCTCCCATGAGCCTGCGCAGCCTGGGCGCACTGCGGCCATCTGGGGCTGCGCGTGTGGCTGACGCGCGCTGGAGGAACCTGGCCTGCTTTCTGCGCCGCGGCACCAACCGCGCAGGTGACCAGGAAGGGCCACGGAATCTGCCTCGAACGCATTCCGAACGGACTCAAAGACTATCTTTTGAGCTGCTTTAACCTTCGGAAGATTCTATTATTTCAGAGAAGTTTTAGGCTTACAGCAAATTGAGAGGGAGGCACAGAGCCCCCTACAGCCCGGCCCCTCATACGCACGATCCCCCACCATTGGCACGGCCAGAGTGGAGCGCATTGCACAGTCGTGGATCTACGCTGGCACGTCATCGTCGCTCGCGCGCGGCCCGGTGTCTGGGCTGCGGTTCCCCGCTGCCGTTGGCTCCGGGTCTAGTCCAGCGTGTGAGGACACCCACCCATCCATCGTCGCGGGGTCATGTTTTCACCGCCCTGACCTCCGCCCTGCTCTGCCCGTTCAACCCCCGCGCCTCGCCCCTGGACACCGCGGAGCTCTGAATTGTGTCCCCAGTTTCACCTTAGATGCATTTTAAAATTTCTATTTTCAGAGTTGTATCAGTTTTTTTCACTACATATTTTACTTTTACTCTTTAATAAAAGTAAATTATAAACAAAACGATATCTATCACAATACACAAATTCATATATATGCACACCATATTTACACATAGGCACGTTATTTATAAATATAATATATGATATATAATAGATAATATAATGTGTAATAAAATATATCATTACATATTTACATATTATCTATGTGCATTATTTACACATTTTTATATACACACAAACATATGTTCTCCATTAGTACATACCATTATATCGTTAAAATATTTATAGAGATATAAGAAGTGATAAAACTTTTACGCTTTCTAGGTGAGGCAGAGGATGCAGGTTAACTTTCTCAGTCTGCCATCACCAGCCTCTCTTTCTATTTTGAATAAACGAGGGTTTTAACTGAGAAAGATGATTCTCTCCTCAGAGCATCACATATATAAATATGCACAGAGATAAACGCGTGTGAACGCAAGCCCAGCCCAGGCCTGCCTCCATGCACTCCGCTCCCAGCGGCTCTGATGTATCTCCCCACCGATGAAGCGCCGTCATTATTTGTTGTGTATGACACTGATGTGTCATTCGAAGTGTGTTTTTCTTAAATTCATCTCAAGGCACTATTAAAACAGAGTTAACAGTTAAATGGTTGCTACTTCGCGCATACAAAATAAGACAGATTTGCGCCTCCCGTCTATTGCTGCAAATATTTATGGAGTAGACCTGGGAGGCACTGTTCTCCCGAGTTTCGCAGCCCGGAGGAGCCGCACCAGCCCCACTGTGTCTGACACCCAGCTCGCTGTGCTCCGGCTGACGCCACCCCGGACAGCAGAGCCCATGGTCCTTGCCGAGCCACGTGAAGAGTTTCAAAGGGGTCGAGCGTCTTCTGTGAAAACAGTCACGCCACGTCGTGTAAAACCCTAAAATTCCAGAATTCAAGGCTGATAGCTTTCAGGATGTGGCAAACTCAGCAAACGTCTAACCTTCTGCCCAGCGAGGGCGTGACTCCGGGGCGACAGCTCATAATGTGTAAAAGGCCACCGTGGACATCAAGGAAGGGGCAAGAAGTCACATAAACTGTGGTGAGAGCCCCGGCCAGCGATGGAGCTTTACTTGAGAACAGGAACTAGCATAGAATGCAGGCGAACCCCACTGGGCCAGCGTGAAAGGGGTTGTAACCGGAAGTAAGGTAAGATGCACGGACCCAAGTGTCTGCGTAAAATTATCCTCTGTTTAGGAGAGAAGCTCCTCTGTCAAGGTCGCTGTCACCACCACAGGCTGGAAAGAGACCTGGGGACGGAGGTGACCCCAGGCCACAGCCCATTCTCAGAGACACCAATCCAAAGTCATCCTTCCAGGCAGCGACATCACCATAGGACTTGGAGAGACGCTGACCCCCGAGCCGTCCTCTGCAAAGCTGAATGGCCCGGAGCCTGGAAACCAGCCTGAGGCACGGCCAGGCCGCCACCTCGGCTGCGCTGGGTCTCACGAAGTTTACAGTTCCATTCCGATGTCTTTCTTGCTGTCGAGGTACCTCCAGCCTGCATGAGGGGTCCCTCCCGCGGTCCCCAACACCGGAATATCCGGCCAGCTATGACGTCCTCTAGGAGCGATTTGCTCGTTGTCATAGGTTACAAAGCGCCTTCTAAGCCCTAATCATTACTTCGATAAATAATTTTTACATTTTTTTTCCAAAAGGGTAAAATAAAGCAGCATAAGCAGAAACCCAAGAACTGCTTTACGGCCCGGCCGGGGGTTCTGAGCCCGGACAGGACCCGGGGAGAGGCTCCCGCAGCAGTTACGGACCGGTGTCGCCCTGTGCGACTGCCCCCTTTCTATGGTCACTCCCCCTTTCAGACGATTCTCTCTGCTCCGCCCCAGGTCCCCTTGTCACCCGCCCACGGTGCCCGTGAGTCCGCGGCCCCCAGAGCACCTTGCAGACCCCAGATCCGCTTCTAAACCTTATCGGCCATGTCTCCGTTTCTCAAATCGCCAGGGACTGAATGAGTGTGTTAAAGCGTCCAGTTAAAGCAGAGTGTGACGAAGTTGGGGCGCGCACGGTCAGATAAGGGTGCGTTTAAGATGGATCGGAATGAACCAGCGGAACGCGGTTCTGTTTCTCGGGTAACGGCGCTTGAGCGCGGCGTGCCGCCCAGGAACGGCTAAGAAATGCGGGCGGGGGGCTGGTCCGAGACGGCCACCAGCTGAGACCTGCAGAAACGGCGTCACGCGAGGGCCTCGTGAGACGCGGGACATGGTGACCGCGGGAAAGAAGGCCGCGTCCGGGGACCGGGGACTGAAGGTTCGGGTAGGGAGCGGCAAGGGGGCCGAGGCCTGCGGACCAAGCAGGAGCCTCTCGGAGGCCAAGCAAAGCCCAGCGTTTCGGACAATGAGTGCTGCTGTCTTCAAACGACGGACGACGTCCAGGTGACCTCGGTGACGACGGGAACGCCCGCGAGAGCCCTGCGGCCTCCGAGAGGACAGGGACAGTAACGGCGCCCGAGACGCCTGTGCTGGCCGAGCGCGCTGCGGTCCCCGGCTTGGGACATGTCGCCAGGCCCTGGCAACCCAGGACACCGCTGCTGTCCAGGGCTGTGCTTGGCAAGCATCGGCCGGCGTGCACGCGCGTGTATGTGTGTGCACCCATTAACTGTATGGGTATCCATAATTTAGGTAACATTTTTGTGTCCACTGAAAATTATGCATTACTGGATCTTATATATATTGCATAAATATGTTTGCATATATTCTATGCTACATATCATATCCTATAGATTATACACACATCAGCAAATTTCACAGGCGAATGGTACACTTCAGCTGTTTTCTTCCCGAGTGTTGGCAAACAATTGATGTAGCTGTGTCTGCGTTGATAAGGATGTCATGCATGACACGGGCCCCGGCCGTGCCGGGCATTGCCGGGCGCCGTGGCTGGAAGAGTCAGCTGGCTGATGGAATTAGGAGCAATCAGGGTTTTCGGTTTGCATCTGTGCCGAGCGCGTCCACAGAGGGAGAGGGACGCAATTCTGCTGATCATCAGGCACGTCTCCATGCGCGCGGCACGCCGCCGTGTGAGTAGAGAAGCAACCATGCTTTTAATACACATATTCTGCTCATCTCCCCGCCCCGGTTAATGAGTCTTTAGAAAGAAGAGGAGCGTTCTCAGCACGGCTTGCTGTCCGAGCCAGCGGCCATTGGTCGTCGGTCACCGCGCCGGCAGAGTGCAGGCACCTGGCAGTCGCGAGCCCGGATGCCGCAGTTCCCAGCGACTGACGTCTCACGCCGGGACCGAGAGAAGCAGCCCCGTGCGGCCCAGCTTTCTCCTTGCCTGTTCCTCAGCCTAAAGGCCACGACTCTCACACTGACCACGGCACAGAGGGGACTGTCGGTGACATCCAAATCACTGCGCTGCTGCCTCTGGTACCGGCACAGACAGCCCAAATGCCACGACACTTGCCTGCTGCAGATCATGTGGCAAATGCAGCCAATTGCAGGTCACGTGGTGTGCATTCTCGTGTTGGTTTCGTTGACGGTCACGGCAGAAGATAGGCCGGGAGAGGCCCGGGCAAGCCCGGGGGACGAGGCAGGTCCTCTCAGAGGGGGTCATGGCTCGGAGCCCACGCAGGGCCTCAGCCTGTGGCCGGTGGCGGTTCCGTGGACAGAGCGCCCACAAACCACAAACTGCGCGTGCCTGGGTCGGCGATTCGTACACGTTACGTCTGCCCAAGTGGGCATTGTCCACTGAAGGCCACAGGCTGCGCTCTGCGCTGGACAGAGCTCGCATTTGCGGAGCCCTGGGTAGCCTCGCGGTCGCTGGGGCGATCCCCTTGGCTGCTGCGATTGGCAGCGCGGGAAAGCGCCGCTCGAGCTCCTAAGCAAGGCTCGGATAAAAACGTTTTTTCAAAAAGATGAAACATAAAAGTAAAAATTGTATTATTTTACATTAGCTAAGAAACTTCAAAGGGATGTTTACCAAGACATGAGCCAGCACCAGCCGCAGGCACACGCACGGGTGTCACCACGCAACCAAAGAGACCCCTTTCGTCTGGGGGACCTGGGACGTGGAGCCCTCGCGGCAGTGAGGGCCTGAAGTGTGGAATGCGTCGCAGGGCCAACGCTTCGGCTCATGACTGTTCTACGCGAGTTTTTCACGGCTGTAAAAAATAAGACCAACCAGGCTATCTTATGTTTTTAAATAAATAATTGAAGGCAATATATTTCACGCAGTTTATGGTTTTGAGGCAGAACGAGTGTTATCAGCTCAAGTCAAAAACTGCAAAAGGGCCACCCAGTCAGGCGGCAACTCCGTCAGTGATTTTTGTGCATTGAAAGCATTTGCGAAGCCTGGACACCGTGAAGTTCAATAGACTCCGCTCATAGTGAAAGTGTCTTAGGGTTCTGGGTCAGATGCGTGGTAAACTACGGCTTTACATTTTACATGCAGTGTTGCATTTACTGTTTTATTAGCTATCATATTTTTTCACAGCATGTTATTTACCATATTATTGTGGTTCGCAAACAGCCGTGAGTTTGCTGACTCTCTTAATGACGCTGGCATACCTTAGGTGATCTAAGTGGTACCCATTCTTCACATAATTATGAGCACAGAACGTCTGCCGCCTAAGAAAGGTACTGATGAAATTTTAGGGATTTTCTTTAAAAAGTTATCAAAGGATAAATACTTAATAAGGAACACTGAAGGGCCTTTAGACTGCTAAATTTCTAAGATATTATTGAAGTAAAAAACAAATTAGCACCTCCTTACTGCCTGGAATATACGATCACTTCAAACAGGTTTTAAAGTAATCCTTCCAATGAATCCTTCCAAGAAAATTGTAGTAACTATCCTTCACTCGTATGTGCATATCTATTTCTACTTGTTCAACCCCATTTTTCTTCAAGAGAAAGAAAAATGGCAAAAAATAGTACAATAGAGTACAAATTTCTCAAATCACATAGATGTATATACACACACGTACACATATACATATATACACACATGTGTACATATATACGTATATACATAACTAAACAAGTATTTTTCTGAAGTCAATTTAGAGAATCAGTAGTCAAAGGCCCCCAATAAAAATCTGACTACAGACCCATCAAAGCCATCGCCTCCCTCCAGACCCCCGTAACAGACAGGTGATGGCCGGCTCCGTGTGGACGCGATGTTCACTCCCTAATGAGGGGCCGCACCATTTGCGACAGCCCCGGCCTGCGCCCCCGGCCCCCCAGCCAAGAGCTGCACTTTATTCTCTTTAGACGACTAAAACACAGGCTTCGATCACTTGGCATGGGGAGCAAGGACGAGGTGCCGCGCCTTCCCGGGCCCTGCGGCGGGAGGGGTGCGGGGATTCCAGCTGGGGCCCCCGGGCCCCCCACCTGGCCCCCTGCACCCCAGTTCCCGCGCCTCGGGAGCTGCGCTGCCACCTAGTGGCCGCCGCGGCTCCGTCCAGCGCGCGTCCCCGCCGTGCGCCCGGCTTTCTGCGCTCGCCCCGCGGGGCGTCCTCCTCTGCGAGAGGTGCCACCGCCGGTCGGGCCCGGGGTTCGCCAGGAA
>NW_006436810.1:17895849-17896907 GCF_000325575.1 Pteropus alecto | reverse complement strand
AGTACCCATTATGTGTAAGTGCCACCTTGCATGTTTCATCTCTCTTAGTAAGGCCAGCCAGGGCCTCACCAGGATCACTTTATATTAGCGTCTTTAAAGGTGCAATATTAAAAAAAAAAAAAAAAATGAAGAGGGAATTAGCTACTCAGAGAGGGCTATAAAAAACATTCATCCAAATGTGCCAGCACCTATAAAACATGTTTGGAAAACAAAATATCGGATGAGAAAACTTCTGATTTAAGCAGTTATTTCTACTGGTTTAAGTTTCCTCTCAGGTTTGGGGTATACACAGGAAACGCTTTTTTTGGTCCATATAGAGTAACGAGTAATATTGTACAGGTTTTCTACATCAGTTTAAAATACATAGTCACAATAAAACCGAAACCGATTTGCAAAAACACTAAAAATATCCAAACTAGCATAAAATCTGGTACCTTGCAAATGATAGGAAAAAAACAAACAAACAATATTGGGATTGATTTTGCCAATTTCAAACCCATGAAGTTATTTTAGGATCACCCAAGATTGATGAAGGAGCTTCAAACACAATGGTCTTTTTAGAAAACATTTAAGAAATTCTCAACAAAAACGGACTAAGCATTAATGTAAGCTATATTGCTCAGCAAGCCCTCACACACATAAACAAAGAACATAAATATTCGTAAAGACTTACATAAACATAAACATATTGTAAAGAAACCACCACCCACCTACTCTAGAATGATTATTGCAAACACCGTTTAAAAACAAAGCTTATTCGTTCCCTGTACACTGGACTGTATCAAACCCGAGGGAAAATCGAACCAGTTTTTAAAAACATTTTTATATGTAACAATGGCTTTTTGTAATGGTAATGGAGAGGGCTCATTATTTGTCTCACTAATTCTATAATAACAGTTCTAGCAACGACTTTTCGGAAAATGGAACCCTCCTATTATTTCCCAAAGCTGTCAGTAGCATCTGATTTGCTTTCCATCGGGACAACTGTGTGTGTACACGTTGGCGAACGTGTCCTTCCACGCCTATGTGACAGCGAGAGCCGACGTGTATTCTCACAC
>NW_006436810.1:17894987-17895825 GCF_000325575.1 Pteropus alecto | reverse complement strand
AATTGTTTTCACAAGTGAGAGTCACTGACCTCCTTAGTTAGCGTAAGGGCATCTGCCTTTGTGGGGACTGTACCTGGCACCTGGCTGGGGACCGGGGTCGGCTGCAATCAGGGATAAGCTCCGGCTGACGCTGCTCCTGATGGGCTGGGAGGGAGGAGACAAGCCATTAGAGATGATGAATAAATGCAAATCAGAGAAAACATGACCTCTGTGGGGAATCACCGCACGGCCCTCACTTTCCTTATGTGACTTCTTCACAGCCAAATAGATTTAGCAAAAGAACATACACGTTCAAAACAATGATTAGCCTTTTCCCAGGAAAGCTGGAAATTCCCTTCCATGGTGCTGACATTGAAATGTCGAGTATGTGAAATCAAACATGTGTGTGCTTAGTAACAATCTGCAGTGTATCGAGTACTAAAATCACAAAACATTTCTTATAATCGATTCGATGTTATTTCCCCAAATTGTTCATATTTCCTTGTGACTTCTTCTCTTTAAAAGACGAATAAGGCAATTCATATTTTGAGATGCCTAAGTGAAGCCCGTTTAATTTTAGGTTTCCACGAAAATCCGACCAGAGGTCGCAGACCCCCGGAGCAGAAACACTGTGACAGTCAGAGAGAGAGATGTCGAGGGAAGGAGCCAGTGACTGGCGCTGGCGACCGAGAAGTGTGTTTTCCGATAAAAAGGAAGCGTTTTGAATTTCCCAGCTCTGCCAAGCTAGCGCGGCCTTCCTCCGGGGCTCCGCGTCCGAGGGGTGGCCTCTACCAGCACAGAACTGGCTGCGTCTCGCTTCTCTGGACAGCAGCAGCAGCAGCAGCCAGTTCCGAAGCTG
>NW_006436810.1:17885302-17894931 GCF_000325575.1 Pteropus alecto | reverse complement strand
CCAGGCTGGGAGCGACAGAATGTGCTTCACTCCCGGCGACAGGCTCTCTCCAAGGTGGGTGGTCTTTTCGGGTAAAATGAAGCATTGTGCACGCGCCCCCAGCCGCCCCCCCTTCTCCACCCGCGGGCGTAGCGGGAACCTGCGGGCCCTTCATTCCAACACAAGGAAATGGTTGGAGAGGAAACCCAGCCAGCTGATTGCTATGCTGATGCGCTGTTAGACTCAAAAATATAACCTACGGTAATGGCAGAAGCCCCAGGTATTGTCAAATTATTATGTTGAAACAGAGCTGTGTGAATTCTAAAAAACTTGGCCGGCGCTCAGCTCAGTCACCAGCTATGGACAAAACAACCCAGACGAGCCATTAAAAACACATAAATGTAATGATTTTGGTGCTCATCTTGCATGCTTAGTTAAGAGTAAAAATTCAGCACAGCCCTCGGCCACACAAACTCGCTGCCTCATATTCTGCCCGCAAAGAACGTCCGTTTGGGTGTGCACATTGCCCAAGAAGAAGGAAATGAAAATCCGAATTTTTCCTCCTGTCAAATTTAGATTCTATGGTTTATCGAGGAGGGAGATTTTGTTCTCATGTCTCTTACAAAGAACGAGAGCAAACACACGCACAAAGACCCCCGTGGGGTCACGGCCCGATTTCGGAGACTCAGATCTTAGACGAACGGGCTGGGGACCCTGTGTGGGACGCGTTTTCACAATTCAGCGCAGACTCATAGGTCCGCCCGCTTCCGGAGCTTGCGGTGAGAAGGAACGGCGAGCATGTGTGTGACAGATTTCGTCATATCTCGGCTGCCAGGCGTGGCGTCCATCACGGGCAGCTGGTTTGGTGTCACCGTTGTCATCTGAGGACAGGCACTTATTTCTGGACCACGTCCTCTCCCTGGTGGCAGCCTGGGGTTCCCAATATCCATGGGGTCCCACCCTCACAACCAAGGGTAGGCGGTCTTGTCTGCTGCTGTAGCGTGAGAACAGCCGTCGACTCTGTGCCAACAAATGACACGGCTGAGTTCCAATAAAGCTTTATTGACAAGTGTAGGCAGTCAGCCAGATGTGGCTTGAGGGCCACAGTCTGCCACCCAGCTCAGAATAACTGGTCCCAGTTTGTCAGACCACGATTCAGTCAAAATGTTTTGGTTTTTGCTTTGGCAATAATAGTCACCAGAATTCTAGAACAAACGATTTCCTGAGCCATCCTTGCCTTTTCACTTCCTGCCATGAGGTAAAACAATATCTTATATGTAACTATTGAGTGTAAGGAAAACAATTAACACATATTTGAATAAAGAAATGAAAATTCCTATTTTTAAAAATCTCTTTTTCTTGTTCACATTTGATCTCTCTATACAGAATAGACTGAAAATTTATATGATCGACTGAAAATAATCTAGACAAAAGAATGAGAAACTAAACCAAACCCTTCCTGTCTGACCACACTCGGGGTGGCCGATGCTACGGAAGGTTCGCACATACGAGGAGGCTAATTTCGGGGTCCTTGAGCAGATTCGCTGAGGAACAAAACACAGAGATAGAGTTCCAGAAGCATTTATCTGTTCGACTTTGAAAACGAAGCTGTTTCCGCAGTGTTCCCTGCGTGTGAGAATTCCAATTCAAACACTCAGGATGCAAAGCCACCAGCACTCCCGACATAGGCGCGGAAATGAGCTCTCGCGGGCTGGCCGGGCCCGCGTCCCTGGAAAGATGCCCTCATCAATTTCTCTTCTCTCCATGGCCCTCTCTGCATCTTCTCCCTTACATGCCTCTCGCTTTGTCTTTCTTTCCGGAAACTTGATTAAGGATTCTGTCAGCCCTTTACTCCAACTCAGGGAATTCTGGTTAATACTGAAAATCATCAGAGTTAGGTGCAATTTGAAAATCAGGTCAAAAGAAAGAAAGAAAAGAAAAAAATTTATAGCATCTTCTGCAAAACCTGTCCTTTCCTTTAATGCCTGCAGGGTATCAATCTCCAGGTATTTGATAGAGATGGATAGATTAGGTAGATGATAGATAGATAGATAGATAGATAGATAGATAGATAGATAGATGATAGATAATAGATAGATAGATAGATATTTGTAACATATCTGTTGATATGTAATGTGTATATTTGTGTATGCACATATATATATATTTTTTTAAGACAAAGGTATTTGCTATCCTTGTCGGCATCGCAGTTTATCTTTTACTCGGAGGCTGTTTTAACAGTTTTCTAAAGATAAGAAAAGTAAACAAATAAAAAAGCAAATAAATACAATGTTTTTCAGGGTCAGCTATTTTTCTCATTTCAGGAGGAGCGGTACTGTACATTTGGTAGTACTTATTTAATGCTGCTAATTAAGTAGAATGCGTTTGCTAATTCTGAATCTTCATTACTGTAATGGCGGACCTAAACAGCCCCAGTAGGGCTCCTTCTGAGACGGTTCTAAATTCACTGGGATGGCGCGCTCGGCGGCTGCAGGGATAACCCGCTTACTCCCTCAGCCGTGCAGGCTCCTTGCAGAAGCCGATCCATTTCCGCCAGCGCGCTCCGCCTCTCTCTGGGGGCGGCCCTGACACATCCAGTGAAGCATCCTCTCCCCCAGCAAACACTGAACAACAGCTGCATCTCAATCCCTATGCCCTCCACGTCCACGCAAAGGTGACCGGGGCCCCCGCTCGTTTGCCGCAGTGGGTCCTTGTTATTGCCCAGGACAGACGAGAACAGGCTTCCTGCCCTTTCTAGGGCATCAGTCTCCAGAGCCGTGTCTGCGGGAGGTACAGTCATGCCCCTGTTACACGGCCCCCGAAATCCCACGGTTTCCTTTACGCCCCTGTATCTAAGATGCTTCGTGTTGTCAAAATTAACTCACGATGCAGGTTAACACCTCACTTTGCGGCCATTCTCCGGCTGCGAAGAGTTACAGTCCAGGAGTCGCCCGCTCGTGGGGGAACGAAGTCCTAAACAAGGACTCACCAAACTCAGAGTAGCCCAAGAGGGTCCTCGGTAGGGGACGCCGGTTAGAAAGAAGCGAGGACGTTAATTACGCTGAGAGAAACTCAAGGAGTGGCCAAGAGGCAGCTCATTCCCACGGGCCCAGAGACTTCCATGCAGGACCCCGCCCCGCGACCCCTCAGGCCAGGAGGTCTCCTGGGAGAAGAGGGCGAGAAGGAAGCAGGAGACGGAAAGAAAGTGGTGCAGAAGCAGAAGCGCGCATAGAGGGAGAAATCTGGAAGGCCTTAGCTAACGGAGCTGGAGGGCCGCCTCCTGACCTCCTGCATGCAGGGTTTCTGCGTTTCTCATTTGCTTCTGTGTTTTCTACTTTTTCCCCACAACAAATGCATTCATTTTATTATTTTCGTAAGAGAAAAAACATAAAAGTAACGTAAAATTTCAATATTTGAAACAGTGTAGTACTGATAAAAAAAGGACAAATGAATCACTAAAATAGATTACAGATAATGCCATATTTGATCTCATTGTATACAGTCATTGTGCGCATACTTAGTACTGCAGATAAGTGGAAGAGGAAGGTTGTTCAGTTGCTGCTTCTGATCAAATGGTTACTTTTGTGAACAAAAGTGAAGTTAAATTCTTGCTTCACATCCTACTCTGAAATAATGTCTTCGCAGATTAAAAAATTGAGGGTGAAAAATAATTTACACAGAAAAATAAGCAAATATCTGATGTGCAGGTAAATAGGGAGACCTGATTTAAATGTACAGTGCAGAAGAGACTAAAAGCCAATAAGATACATCCATGAAGCTATAGTCTATTTAAAATCCTTGCCATGAAAATCATAAACAAAACATAAAGTTTACAGAGGACATAGGTGCACGTTTTAATCTACATGATAGGCAAAAGTTTACTATTTGCCTATTTTTCAAAGCTACTACAGATTATTACGATAAGAATAAATAGCAAAATGAGTAAAAGACATTAAAAGGCAATTCAAATAGACGTGCTGAACGCAGAACGCTCCCCTGTTATTCCTCCGTCTGGTGCCCCTCTCTGTGTTAGTCCTGGTTTTCCCTGTAACTCCATTAATTTCTGCTGCAGGATTTTTCGTGTCACCTCTTGGATGGACAGAGAGCATCCTCCAGCAGACTGCTGAAGACAGCATGGGTGTGGAGGGTTCCAGTTTTACAAATTTAAACCATTTTTCTATAGTCTTTATTGTCAAATGACAGCCTGGCTATTTACAAAATGCTTGGTTCATTCTTTCTTTTTCATGAAAGTATGCCTTATTATTATTATTTCTTATTATTTATTTATTATTATAACTATTTTGCTTTTATGCTGCTTTTGAGAAGTCTGGTGTTAATTCTCTGCTCTTGGAAGGTGCTTGATTTTTCTGCTTTGAAGCCCTGGGGACATTTTTATCTTCAAAATCTAATAGCTTTAACAGGCTATATCTCCAAGAAGACTATTCTGGGTCAGTTATGCCAGGTTTGGCGTAAGTCCATCTTCTGTTCGTTTCTAGAATGTCTTCTTCTAGAGTTGTTGAGATTAGTTCTGCTCTGTGTTTGGTTGTTCTTAACAGCTCCTGCTGTCCGTTTTAAATACTTTCTCTCCGACACTTTTTACTTTTTAACTCATTTAAATTTTCTCTTTATTTTCTGCCTTTCTTCAATATCCTTTATTACATTTTTACTTGAATTTTATTTTCTTGTTACTTGAAAATTAGTCTTCATTTCAAAGATACTTTTATATTTTTCTTCCATTTCTTGAATTCAATGATTTTTCCTTTTCTTCTTTTATTTATCCATGTTTGTCTTTAATGTTAGAAGTTTTAATTCCTTTTTTAAAAAGTATTGCAACATCTTTAAGGGTATTTAATTGAGCTTGGAGTAATTGCGTTATACATTTTTTTTGAAGGGAGGCAATTGGAAGTGGGAATTTTAAGCACCTGAAATGTTTAATTTCATTTTCTGTGTTCTAATAGTAGATATTTATGGATGAAGAATGTTCGTGGTTGTTCATGCGTATGGGTGTGCGGGCAAGAGTTTAATTGAGCTTGGAGTAATTGCGTTATACATTTCTTTTGAAGGGAGGCAATTGGAAGAGGGAATTTGTGGGCAAGTGTCTGTTTCTGGCGCTGTAGACTCCCAAGCAAGGAGTCCTTCCGGTTAGTGTAGCAGAGGAGGGGTGTGGCCAGGGCGCTGGGCGTGGCCGGGCGCTGGGCGTGGCCGGGGTGATGAGGGCGGCCAGCGGGTAATGGGCATGGTTGGGCGATGAGCGTGGCCAGGGCCAGGAGTGCGGGCTTGTCCTGTGATCAGTGTCTCCCTTTGTCCTGGGTTAACGCCGTGTACACAGGGATTGTCGCCGCCCTGACGCCCTCCGGGACACCTCTCGTGTCAGCAGGAGGAGGCATTTCCAGCCCCAGGACCTTCGTACGGGCCATGTCCTCTCCCTAGACACGCTTTGCGCTCCCTCCCCGGCACGCGCTGTCCACTCTCTCGGTCCACGCGCTGCCTCCCAGTTCAGTCCCTCGTCCGTTCTTGGTGACTTCCCTCACGCCCTCACGCGGTTGGCGGTTCTAGCCCGCCTGCGCTTCTGGACCGGACGTCCCACGAGCGGGCAGCGCGTCCTCTTTCTCGCCAGCGTCGCCCTTACTTGGCACCTGCTCTGCTTGTGGAACGAGTGGGTGGACGGATGCCTCCCACCAGCTCCTGGAACAGTGATCGCGAGGAAATCATTCGGTCTGAAACCCCGCGCCCTTATCTGCGGGAGGAAGGTGAAAATATTCATAAGATTAGGTAAAATAAGCCTTTTAAAGGGATTCGCGGAGGTCGGACGCGTTACCCGTTGTCACTGACCGTCCGGTGTTGGCCTCCGCCCTCCTTTCCTCACCGTGAAGATCTCAAACCCCTCTGACTTGAACTTGAGGTGGACAGCGCGCAGAGGCCGCCGGCCGCGCGTGGCCGGGTCCAGTGCAGTCAGCGTCCGCGGGGACTCTGGGGGTCCGTGCGCGGTCCGAAGCTCTGGCTTCCCAGGCCGTCATGTGTCCTCTTCGCATAGCAGGACTGGGCACCCTGTCCCCACGCCGAGCATCCCCATCGGGGACCACGCTCTGGAGCCGGGCTCACCGCGCTTCCTCAGGGCCTGGGTGCAGGGCTGGGGCTCCTGTCCCTGCCCCGCGCGGCCACGGGGCCCCGCATCGGTCAGGCCGCCTCCGCCGAGCTGCTCTGCCGTCTGGGGTTGCACACCCGCACTGTCCTGGCGAAGACTGGGTCTCCATCGCCAACGACGACTGAACTCCTGGAGAGGCCACGTCCAGCCAGCCACATCCGGTCGGCCATCGAGCTAACCGAGGGTTCAGCTCTTTTTCCGGCCTTCCCCTTGGGGGGTTGCTGGCCCCCCTCGTCCCTTTCCCAAGGCGCGGGGCTCACTGTGCAGCGGGGCGAGGCTCTGTCCCGGCCTGTTTTTGAGAGGAGGCATTTGTCACCTTCCACGTCCTCTTTGGCTTAAATGGGTCTCTCACCTGTGCAGCGCTTCAGTTGTCAGCTTCAGCCATTTGTCACTTTAAAACAGAGAAAAAAATTACTTCATTCTTTGAAGTTTTTTTAATGTGTCCATTAGAATAAACACTTTGTGGCATTTTGTTGCTGTTATTGTTAAATATTCATAAGATTCTGTCTGCTTTCAAGATAATTATATTACATTAATATGGTATGAATAGTAATTATGCTTTATCCTCTTCTATTTTGCAAGTTACAGTTTGCTTGTTTCAAGAATAAAAGGAAATTGCCACATTTGAAACAATGTTTCACTTCTAAACAAGGAAGAACAGGGAAGGCCCCCCCCACACACACACACAGAGTAACAGGTTAGAAGAGATTTCAGGCTCCTGTTCTGGAGGCTGCCACATTTGTATCACTTTACCAACTAGTACATAGACAAAAACCAGGGATAGTTTTTTAAAAGTAAAGAAAAACGGGATCTCCCATCAGAAGGCATTTTGTTGCCTTCATGCTCTGTGATTACAGCCATGCAAAGGGCTGAGGCTTTTTAAAGTGGCTGCCACCTATGGTATCTCTACTTTCAAACTCAAAGGTCCAGGTCGCTCCTTCGAGAAGGTTCCCTCCCTCAGTTCTACTGAGGAAGCATACTCTCAACGCTTCTGTGGCTGGCCTTCTGTTGAGTGTAGGTGTGGAATAACTCAGAATCAACATTTTGGATGTTTTGTGCACTCAGAAGGTGTTCAGTGAATACTCGTTGGATGGCTCTAAAGGCATGTGTAGATTCCGATTTAAAATGTTTCCCTTTCTGCAGGCGAGGCCCTTACCAGTGTGAAAATCCTTGAGTTTGAAAATATATTGTGAAATTTAATCGAAGCTACTATATGTTCATTTATGTTCATTTATGTCTGAAATTTAAGCAAATTTTAAATATTAAAAAATAATGATAATAGAATGTTATGATTTCTTTGAATGAAACTATTCCTGTCTCAGAAACAGCGTTGACTGCTTTTATAAGTGCTTTATTATAAATGAAATCAACAGGGCACTTCTAACGTATAAATAAGAAATGTCCCACTTAAGCCACAGAGAAAAGAAAGTCTGGTTTCATTTTTTATCTTTGTCCAGGGTGACTGTTTATTGTACGTGAGATTCTGATCAGCGTATGGAAACTTGATTGTCTAAATCATAAGCAAGATAATGTTCGGGGGCCCGCGCTCAAACCGTACTTATAAATGGTTCAATATCAACATTAGAAAACACTGAAGTGGCGTTTTCCTGAAGAAAATCTTGGGTTCAGTGCTATTTAGCCGCTTCCATCAATTTTATTAAGTGCAAAACGAAACCAAGCTGAGAACAGCAGATAACGCTGTAGAGAAAGGGGCCAGATTTAATTGCGACCAGGAAATTTAACTAAACGGCCAGAAGAGGCAGTGATTCCGCAGAGAGAAGTGTGGGGGTGTCACCACCCTGGTTCTTGTCCCTGATGCTTACGTTTTCACGTGGGGTGCTCTGCAAATACACTGAATCCCAGGCCACCAGCTGCGCCATTTCAGCCAGGTGACCTTCAGGGGAGTCATACCTGCCAGCCAGGTGATGGATGGCCAGGTGGCCCTTACCAGCGTCTCAGATTGCAAGCCCCTGTTTTAGGAACTTAAAAAGATGGTCCTGGAATTTGTCCAAAAAGAAAAACAAAAAAAAACAAAAAAAGACCTAGACCCTATATTGAAAAGGACGGGACAAAAATGTTTAAGGATCTTTTTTTTTTTTAATTTGACGTGGAAACTTAGTAATTATAAAGAATCGCACGGTTCACGCTGCGCAAACGGAACGCGAACTACGCCTAATCGCCCGCGGTCGCACTCATTCGCGGCTTGGAGAAGCGGTGTTTGTCCAGGCGCTTTCTTCCGCGGCATGAGTTTAGATTTTACTATCATTACGGTCCTGTTCACCTGTCGTCCGGGGAGGAGGAGATGGCTGTTTTGCAGGACGCGTGTCAGCGAAAGTAGAGAGGCTTTTAAACCCATCCGGCTGTGTCGCCCGCGGCGTAGTCGCCTGCGTCCGGGACTGCTGAGCCTTGGGGCTGCCCAGCCACTCAGAGTGCTCGCGCCGCCCGGCCGGAGGGTGACACACCAGGACTTGGGACGCTGCAAGGGCTTCTGCGGAGAGCGGCAAAAATGATTACAGACTCGGAAAACCACCTACGGACGAAGGAGGGAGATTAAAGGATCTGTGATTATTTAGCCTGGAGGAGCGGAGCGGACCTAATAGCCATCTTCAGGGTAGTGAAGGGTTTATTACATACAGGACGGTGACCAGCTGTCCCCTCTCTGCGCTGAGGAGCGAGAAGAGGAAATGGGCTTATGCTTCAATAGAGAGGATTTCGACGAGATATGAAGAGCTTCCTTCCAGGCAGGCCCTTGACCGCCGGCGGGGCCGCCGAGGGAGGGCGCGCCCTGTCGGGGGAGGGCGGCTGGTACCCGGAGAAAGGCCCGGTCCACCCATCCGGGTCACGTGGGGTGGCCCAGGCCAGGCGCTGGCCGAGGAGCCGTTAGGCGTAGCGCGGCACGTTACCCATCGTGCGAAACCGGGGCTGCGCGCCCATCTCCAGAGCTGCATTTCCGTTTCGATTGGTTATTGTCTCAGTTCTTTGAAAGACGCTGTGAAAGTTTCTGTGTAAAGGTCAAGGCTTTCAAATGACAGTTCAATGGAGAGGGCGTACTTGTCAGAAGCGACAAGAAGCAGCCAGCTGCTATTTATTCTCTCTCCATTTTAATAGATTATTGTAATCGCATCATCAGAAGAACTGGAAAGCTGCTTTGAACAAAAAAAGATAAAAATGGAAACGGCTCTAGCCTCGAGTTCAAATTCTTTTCAGTGGAAATATTCTCTGATGATTTTTAAAACGTGTTCAGTGGGTATTGTTGGTTTATTCTCATCGGCATAAAAGGGAAGATGAAGAGGGAAGTGATTTTCCTAGGTATTTAAATTTCTATGCTCAGAAGCATTTCTAATCTGTAAGTCTTACTTGGGTCTCAGATGCACCCCAGACACACACATTCGGAGATTTCTCCGTGGCTCCAGTGGAAACTCACATCCTTTAACAAGCCGCCCCCCAAAGTGAATCACCGACCAACCGCTGTCAGTGCCACGCACCTCGCGGGTCTGCGTGGGGG